>NW_012267226.1:6044407-6324590 GCF_000151885.1 Dipodomys ordii
TGTGTGTGTGTGTGTGTGTGTGTGTGTGTGTGTGTGTGTGTGTCTGTCTGTCTGTCTGTCTGTCTGTCTGTCTGTCTATCTGTCTTTTATGGGTACATGGTTTGGAGATATCTACCGGTAGGAGGAGGATGGTGTGTGTATCTGTGTGAGTAGCATGAGTACATATGTGGGCATGGGCGTGGGTGGGTACAGATTGGGAGAGCACTGTGTATATGAGTATAGGTGCCTGTACTTAATTAGCAGAGAGCATATGTATATGTTCATGGCCAAGAGGTAGGATATGTGGTGTGTGTATATGTGTATGGATGTTGTGTCTAGGGAGTGTATATAACTGTGTGTGAGGGTGGGGGTGTTGGTACAATGCAAGGATAGAAGACATGCAGCTATGCTTTGCACACAGGGCTGGACCAGGGCGGGTATTCTAGGAAGCCTGCCCTCATCTCCACATAGTAGGTGCTCAGCTGTTTCTTTGTCAAAATGACCTGTTGAATTCTATCCAGGCTCCTTACTGGCCGATTGCTCTTTACCTGTCTTGGTTCTACAGCTCCTTTGCTTGGTAGCCTGAAGCTTTACCCCTCAGTCTTTGTATACATTAAGAACCCCTAATCCTCAAACCATCTGAAGCATCTGAAGTGCTGCTGACAATGACATTTCAAGTGGAAAATTCTATAGTTGACCTCCTGTATCAGATCTCCATCAAAAGAGAGGTATTGTATAAAATTATCTCGACTATGTCTAAAATGCATATGTAAGACATAAATGAATTCTGTGTTTAGATTTGGATCCTGTCTCTATGAAATCTCATTATGTGTATATAAATCTTCCAACATCTCAAACAAAGCTGAAACCTGAAATGCTTCCGGTCCTGCACATTTTGGATACAGAATTCTCAACTGATTTTTTTGGCTCCCAGAAGTCCCCATTGCACTTTCTCCCAAATTTCTTTCTGCTCTAGAAGTTGTTGCTTTCTTCCATCCACCACCAAAAATGTTCAGTACAACACACACACACACACACACACACACATACACAAATACATAATGACAAGGAATATTGAGAGAATAATTACAAGGTTTCTTACATACTAATTTATTTGTGCAAAATAAAAGCCTAACCACAGACCAGAGAGAGAGACAGAGAGACAGAGAGAGACAGACAGAGAGACAGGTAAACTAAAAGGTTTTCTTTCTACTGAGAAGCCTGTGGTGTCCCTCTATTTCCACTTGGCATCACTAAGATGTAGCAGCATAGAATAGTTATGAAGAAATGAAAATAAAGAAGAATGGAGAATATAAGATGGTTTTAAAGAGTGTGGGATGGGAAGCTACATCTCCTTTAATTTCTCCAGTCCTCCCTGCTCTGAACTCTCTTCCATTGCTCCCGAAATCACAGCACAAACTCTTACTTTGTTACCAAAAACCCTCTTGCCTTTCCAGGCACAAAGATTCCAGCGGTGTTTCTCTAAGACTAATGGGGGTAGAAATGTCAGTGATTTGTCTGCACCTCTCATCTGCAGTCAGATGTGCCTGCCAGACAAACCAGACTTCAATCAACCAGGCTCAGTGATGTCTGATGGGCTTCCAGAAACATCCACAATGCCTATGCGTCTTGGTCACATTGACACAGCTTCATATCTACATAAGTGAGACCCAGAGATGGGGTCAGTGGTCTGGGGCCAAACAGTTCAAAAACAAAGCTAATGGTGCAACCTTCCATCTCTGAGATTCTTCCTATCTCCAGCTAGGCGCAGAGACCTCTGTGGAGACTGAAATAGGTGGCTAGAACACCTCCTACCCTATGCCAAGTAAGACAAAACTTGACATGTAGTTAAGGTGTAAGAAACTCTACTGACCTCTGGAAACCCATACTAGGCTCCAGGATTACAGGCCCTAGCTGCCAGGACTGTCCTGTGATAGACTTTTACCATATTCAATGTGCTGAGTCCATGCTTAGCCTCCACAGTCTTTTCAGAATCAGCAGTCAGGTCACCATCTCTACCATAGCAGTGTCTCTCAGGCTAACAGGAAGCTGAGCATGTTGAATCAGGGCAGCATACAAGACAGATATGCAACCCCAGAAACTGCCCTTTCTGCTATGCAAGCATACTGGAATCCATCATTCTAATTTTGGACTCAGTCCAGAATAAACCAAAAGCACTCACAGGCCCGAGGTGCAGTAGTTTCCCATAGGTCCAGGCAACATGGAATTTAAGCTCTAGAGACTCTTAAATGAGTCCATGTGGGTAGGAACTAGCTCCAATCCTCTTTAGCCTGTGCTCAGGAGAGACTAAGAGGGATCTCTCTTTTCATGTTGTAATTCTGCTTCTAGCAGTGATGGTGAGAGGGAGGAGCTCTGTGCCCAAAGACCCAGGCTGCACTTCCAGCCTGGGGCTCAGCATTGGAGCCTTCCTCCTCCTATTCCAGGCTTCTCTCATCACAACTCAAATAGGAGAACTCTTAGCTAGGAAAGTGGAAGCCACTTTCCAGAGCTGTCCCCAGGAAATGAAGCAAAACCAAACATTGCTGCATCCCTAAATAGGCTTGCTGCTCACACAGAGTATGTGCTATCGTGCCAGAAACACAGCATGCCAGAGAAAGAAAGAAAGTCTCGGAGATGGAAAAAGATGGCCAACTAATAGTGGCCTGCATCAGAGAGGCGGTAAGAATTGGCAACCTGACAGTTAGACCTGGGGCATTTTATACTTCTCTGAGGATCTTTGGGGCCACTCCAGAATTATGAACCTTGGAGGAATTGTACTCCTTACTCAAAGCCACCAGGAATAAAAGTAAAGAGAATGACCAAAGCCCCTAAGAAGGGCTCACTACATGGATGTTCCCACAAGATAGCCACACAGGTTTAAAAATAAAGTAAGCCAGGTAACTGTGGCTCATACCCATGAATCCTAGCGCCTCGGGAGACTGAAATCTGAGAATTACAGTTCAAAGCTGGCCCAGGCAGCAAAGTTCATTAAACTCTTATCTCTAATTAACCACCAAAAAGCCAGAAGTGGAGCTGTGTTCAAATGGTAGGGCGCTAGCTATAATGAAATAAAGTTCAGAGACAAGGTCCAGGCCCTGATTTCAAGCCCCAAGACCTATACAAAATAAAATAATAAAATAAAATATAAAGTAAGCCAGGTGCCAGTGGCTCACATCTATAATCCTAGCTACTCAAGAGGTTATAATCTAAGGATTGAGATTTAAAACCAGCTCAAAAGGCAGATACAGAACATTCCTTGGCACTGTGTAAGAGCCAACTTTTATCTCCAATTAACCAACAACAAGCCAGAAGTGGATCTGTGGCTCATGTGGTAGACAGTGTGCCTGGACTTCTAAGGGACAGCACCCAGGCCCTGAGTTCAAGCCCCAGTGCCAACACAAAATAAAGCTTAAGTAATAAATAAATGAAGTCATAAACTAATAAATTAAGTCATAAACAGTAATAAATTTAAGTATCTAAGTAAAGGAAAGGAGAAACAGCAGTCAGGTCATAGGAATCAGCAGCCCAGTTTTCACAAACATCATAGCTCTTGTTAGGCAGTGGCCAACTACTCCCAGGACTCCAGGAGATCCTACTGGGGAAAAATGCAAAATCCAGAGAGTAATTTCCATCATCCTTCCCTGTCTGGGCTTCACCCAAAGAGGCACCCATTCAAATGCCAAGTAAGACTGGGAATTCTCCTCTCCATGGGATAAAGCCAGGGGGGGCCCCAAGGAAACTCCAGCTTCTTTTGGAGCCTGTAAGCTGATGGGCTATTTCCATCTGCCATGTTCTGTCTTCCAGCAGTCTCCTCCTCTCTTTGAAGATACAGGAAATTCCTTGGCACTGTGGAAGAGCCAAGTTGGCTTGTTCAGAGACGCCCAAGGCTTCTCAGGCCTGTGTTTCTAAGAATGAGAAGCCCCCCCCCCAAGTGCTTGTCTTCACCATGGCCATGATTCAGCCATCTTCCCATCTGATTGTAACTGCTTCTCATTCTGTATTTTCCTACTGGGTCATTTGGAGCTAGCACTCTAATTGTGTCCTTGACCATGAAGCTTGTGAAGGAAGGCTTCTTCTAGTTCCTTTGCTTGCTGGCATGTAGAACAGTTATAATGTATATGTATGCGATCAGAACACTGCTGAGCATCATGGACAGGGGATCCATGGTATTCTCAGAATGGATTTTCCTTTGGCTTCATGCAGATCCAAACCCATAGAGGTATTTAAAAAGAGATAGTCTGATGTGGTGGTGATACAAGCAGACATTTTTAAGATGTGTAGACCAAACAAGTTGACATATACCTGGCATCTGAGATTTTACTACACTGAGCCAATGCTCCCTAATATCAAAGGTCATTTGAGCATATACTACTTCAGAGCAAAGGTCATTTGAGGTATGGAAATGCCTCCGAAAGGGACAAGGCTACTGCTTTGCTTCCTGACCCCACGCCTTAATCTTTGTGTTTTCTTCCATGGAGTTATCCTGTTCCAAAATGTTCTTTGTGCTAGAAGTGAAAGTCAGCAAAACAGACTAGCAGCTACAGTTATAGCCTCTTGACAACAGACTATCAGATTGAGAGGCAAAGTTCACTTTCTGTCTTTTACTATGATATTGAAATGATTCTAGACAGGTCAGTTTAAAAAAAAAGAAAAGAAAAAGAAAAACCTATATTCAAAAGTGGCTTTTCTGGGGACTTGTGGCTCACACCTGTAATCCTAGCTATTCAATAGGCTAAGATCATAGTTTCAAGACAGTTGGTCTGAAAAGTGCATAAGATTTTTATATTTAATTAACTAGAAAAAAGGCTAAAATCAGTACTATGGCTCAAGTGGTAGAGAAGCATCCTTGAGCAAAAGAAAAAAAAAAGGAAAAGGAAAAAGATCAGGGAGAGCACCTAGGTCCTCTGAGTTCAAATCTCAGTATCAGCACTAAATAAGGAAAGAAAGAAAGAAAGAAAGAAAGAAAGAAAGAAAGAAAGAAAGAAAGAAAGAAAGAAAAAGTAGCCTCAGTCACCATCTGACTACATGATTTTATCTCATCTATAAAATGAGATGGAAAGACTAAACAATCTGCAAGACCTCTTTCACTTCCAAAATCCTCTACATAAATGATGCCAATTGAAAAAGGATTGCAGGAAGCCACAGACATCCATCTCTGTACAGAGGACCCCAGGCCCTAGGTGGAGCACAGAAAGGGTCACACATGCTTGGGTATCATTACAGTATTTATGAATGAACATTGGTTGTACTCAGAATCTTAAGGGTATAATCCAAGTTTCTCTAGAAGGAAGAATCTAAGAAGATAATACGACTGCCTCTCTTTGCAATTATTCTGTGATTCTGGAGATTTGAACTGAGAATCTTGAGCATACCAGGCATGATTTCTCCTTTTAGTTATTTTATGGGGTAAGGTCTGGAGTTTTGAACTGGGGCTAGCTTCAGATCACAATCCTTCAAGACTCTCATGTAGCTAGGATCACAGGCGTAAATCATCAACACCTGGTTATTTATTGAGATGGAGGAGAGTTCACCAACTCTTTGCCTAGGCTAACGTGGAACTATTATCTTCCTAATCTTTACCTCCCAAGTAGCTGGTATTACAGATGAGAGCCCATGCACCTGCCCCACCCCTCAAAATCTTGTATAATGGACAAGAAAGTTCAGTGTTACAATGTTGAGCTCCTTCACTAGACCCTGCCACTTAAAGGACTGAACTTCCAGAAAGGGTGGAATTTCCAAAAGTAACTTACTCTTTGTTCTAAAGCAAAGCAAGATAACGTGTCAGCCTGAGAGACAGCTTACCTACAGGACTATGAGAGCAAACAATCGACTCAGCACTCCCCAGGGCTCTCAGTGTTAACTGTGGGCTTATTTCAAGTTCAGATTCTGCAGCCTTTATAATCACCCACGACATTCCCTTAAAGACTCTCAAGTTCATTCTCATCCCTCCATTCCATCCACCACTTCTAATGTCTAAGACAGGGTCATTTCCCATCAGAGGTGAGCAGCAACTTCCCCACTGGCTTAACCCTTCTGGTTTGTTTGTCACAAATCCATACTGTAATCTGCAACAAGAATGTGATTCAAAAATGCAAGCCAGGATCTTCACCCCACCCTGTGCATCACATCCACAGTGTTCTGTCACCTCCAGAATAACAATGACTGTCAGAAACTGACTATCTGCTGACTCCCAGGCAGCCTGTGCAGATGGGACAATGCAGTCTTAGGTTTCCTGCTGCAGGTCCCTCAGAGATCCAGTTCATGCTACCAATGCCCCCTTGCCTCCCAACTAACTGAAAGGAGATCATCTGCATATCTCATCTTCCAAGGCTCTGCTCAACTGCCACTTTCAAAAGGAAGCCTTCACTAGTCTCCCTGTAAAGATCCAGCCCTCCTTGTAGTGAATCATAGAACCACACACGTCCCATTCTTGGTCTTCACAAAGCTGTGGTTTCACAACCATATCAGTGACAGGTTGCTGTCTGTCAGTCTCTCTCACTAGATCCCAACTTCAACAAGAACAGAGACCATAATGAGAGAGAGCTGGAGGGAGGGGGGAGGAGGAGATACTAGGGATAGAACTCAGGATCTCATGGCTGTTAGGCAAGGCCTCAAAATTTGGCTTGACCAATTTCCTTAGTTTAGGCATTGCCTTTCTAGTGCCTAGCATAACATGTCAATGTGCTTAGTCCTGTAGAACATTCACAGACAGATAAGGCAACATCACTGACACCTAGAATCCCTCAGCCATGGCACAGCAACTCTGAAATAGACTAGACTATGAAAAAGTGACTGGAAAGCCAGGCACTGGCAGTTCATGGCCGTAATCCTAACTACTCAGGAGCCTGGGATCTGAGGATCCTGGTTCAAAGCCAGCCCAGGGAGACAAAACTGTGAGACACTTATCTCCAATTAACCAGCAAAACCTGGAAGTAGAGATATGGCTTAAGTGTTATAATGTCAGCCTTGAGTAAAAAAGCTAATCAAATGTACAAGACCTTGAGTTTAAGCCCCATCACCAACATACATACATACACACACACAAACTCACATACACACACATGCACATACACACACACACACACACACACACACACACACACACAGAGGGAGGGAGAGAGAGGGAGTGTGTGTGTGAGAGAGAGACAAGAAGAGAAAGAGAGTAATTAATCTCAACAAATAATTCAGCCCTTGTCATAGCTCCTCTCCTTTGCTCAGGTTCTTTTTACTTTCCAAAGAAACATCAACCTGTTTAAGTATATTGGCCACTCCTATACCCTTTGCATTTTCTTATCCATAAGCCAGAATGCTTGATTGTGTTACTATAGTTCCTACTTAGTGACACCCTGGCCATGACTCTAAATTTCAAATAACTGCAACCACTTTCACAGACACCCTGATTAAATGTGCTGAGTAATTGTAGTTTGTATTAAACCAATAACCCACATTAGAGCCCACATCTGTGTTTACAGAAAGACTAGCATTCTCAGGCGTGCCTGCCGCAATGTGTGATATGAGATCCAAAACTCCGTGCTGCAGCCCTGAGCTGCTGTGTGGGTTCCGAGCTGGTGTTTACTGACAAGCATGAACTCTAGATGAATGATCCTGCTTAGCATTCCTAGAACAGTTCCATTTCCCACTAGCAAAGCCTGGTCCCATGCTGGTCCTCACTGTGCCCATGGGTAACCTTCTGTGCAGGTCACCCAGGGCCTGGGCTGCTTTTGAGGAGTAAGTGGAATGGAGTAAGGGTTAAAGCAGAACAAGCTGACAGTATTTGTGCGACCTTGGCCGCTGACTTGTTCACTTGTCCATCCATCTATCCATCCATCCATCCATCCATCCATTAATTCAACACACACTCTCTAAGCATTATTCTCTGTCACTGTGCTAGGCACTGAGAATACACTGGAGAGGAAAATGGAAGCAGCCTTTATGGACCATGGTGTTTACAATGTTAAGGGAAATATGAAACCAAGAATTACAGTGTTGAAGAGAAAGAGAAGCCTGGTACCAAAGATTCACATAATAAACAAGGAGGTCTGGGTTAAAGCTTCAAGAAGATTCTACCAGAAAAGTAATATTTAGGCCCTGTCGTGCAGGAACACCTGAAGATATTTAAGAAGATCCTAATTTAAGCTGGGTGCTGGTGGCTCACACCTGTAACCCTAGCTACTCAGGAGACTGAGATCTGAGGATGAAAGCTCAAAGCTAGCCCGGGCAGGAGAGTCTGTGAGATTCATCTCCAATTAACCACTAAAAGGCAGAAGTAGAGTTGCGACTCAAGTGACAGATCACTAGCTTTGAAAGAAAAAAAGCTAAAGGACAGTGTCCAGGCACTGAATTCAAGCTCCAATATTGGCCCAAAGAACACAAAAAGAAAGATCAGAATTTGTATGCTCAGGTAAAAGTTTGGAAGAAGGAAAGATGGGGCTTTTCTGAGAAGCTACGTTTGTGCAGAGTAACCGAAGCCAAGAGCTAGAAGGGTAGAGAGGACCCAGATGATGCTATATGGTATGCAAACCAAGGCATAGCATTATGAATATTTTTAATTCTATTCTAACTCAACTGGAAGTCTATACAAGCAAATGCAATCTCAGTCCCTTGGTGAAGAACAGAAAGGTAGATTTTCTAGGTGGATGAACCATTTCTCATTAGCAAACTGTCAAGCATTATATAAAACAGCACTTGTAAATTCCTCAGAAATAAAGATTCAAGAATGACTGATCAGGCCATTTCAGGCTCTAGTCCTTGAAGTATCCAGTCTGCTCCACATTGCATTTCAGTGTAGGAATCCAATGTCACTTACCATTTCCTATGGACATGAAAGCAGGCATTGTAATCAATGGCCTACGTCCTGATGCATCGATTCATCTTGGCCTTTCCAGGGGTCTCACAGTACAGTGTCTCTGCTTATTAAAGGGATTGTGCCTGCATCATAATGATAATGCTTTGTACTTCTCCAGCACATTGCCCAGAGGTGTCTTAGAGCATTTTGCAAGCATTTAATTAAGTTGGTATAGTGGCTGCAGGGAAGTCCTAGACTTGAAGTACCCCAAAGATCTGGGTGGGAGGGAAAGTCGGAGTACAAGCACTGCCTCTTGAACCTATCCAGACCCTGGTAGGGAGCCCGCATGCTGCTGCCAGTAGAAAGCAGTCTCTTGTATATCACAATGGTTGACACAGGCTCCTGATATGTGTGCCCACAGGAAAATCACCAAACCTGGAGGTCACAAGTGAAGTTTTAAAGAGACAAAGAGGAAGCACAAGGCCCAGTTTGTTTTCCACAAGGACTTGGGGATATGATTTTTGAAAGTACCATAAACAATGACTCAGAAGTGGGAATACCTGCATGCATGTGTGTGCATGTGTGCACATGCGCACATACACTAGTGCCTGTCTGTGTTCCTGTGCAAGCCCCTACAGGAGTGCCTGAGTGAGTGTGAGCATGTACATGAGTGTACATGCATGTGTGAGTATGTGCGTGAACATGTGGTGCACGTACACATAAGGAAGGGTTGAATCCATGATTGCCAGAGGATGATGAGGATGAGAAGAGGAAGTGTGTGTTTACACACCTACAGGAAGGGAATGGTCAGCACATTGTCTTCTAGTTTATCTCTATGTGAACTCTTCTCAGAGCTACTTTAAATCTTTCACTGAGTCCTATCCCCTCATCCCAACCCTAACCCATGTTTTTTTAAAATTTATTTATTTTTATTTTTTTACCGGTCGTGGGGCTTGAACTCTGGGCCTGGGCGCTATCCCTCAGCTCTTCAGCTCAAGACTAGCGCCCTACATCTTGAGCCACAGCACCACTTCTGGCTTTTTCTGCTTATGTGGTATTGAGGAATTGAACCCAGGGACTCATGCATACAAGGCAAGCACTCTACCACTGAGCCACCTTCCCAGCCCCCTAACCCATCTTGAATGAACAGTGTAGAAATGTGACCACCACCATCACCAAGGAAGACCCTAACAAGGCTTTAAAACAAGAGCAAATTCTAAGTCTCCATCTCCTACCTATAGCATATCTAGGGCAATAGGGACAACCTAAAGTTTGTCTGAAGGATCAGGGTCAGGAGTAGAAGTGGGAGAACACAGCACAGCTGCCTTAAGGTGAGACCAGCCTGCCCAGGCTCTCTGTCTGGAAGGTGCCAGCTAACATCTCGAGGTGCTAATGTCCTCTGCTCCTGATAGTCTGGCTTGTCAGCAGCTATGGACCATCTGTGGCCCGACACTTGAGTTCAGTGACAGGAAGAGCCTCAGGCAGCTGTGAATGTATGGCAGGTGTCCATTTATACAGACACAATTTCAGCCTGATAGGCCCCATCCAAGATCAGCCCAAAGGCCAAAGACAATCACAAGCACATGAAGCATTTAGACAAGACTCCTTAAATTCCATCTAAGAATAATGTCCAGATCTATGTCCCTTGCACCCTGCCAAATACTGGACCCCACTGCATGTTATGACCAAAAGGGTCATGTCTGCTGCCCTTGTTTTTAGAGAGCGGAAGTCAAAGTCTAGGAAGTTCAAAGTCAGCTGGGTATCATACCAAGGGGTAAGAGCCTTATTACTAGAAGACTAGGGCACATTTTGGGCTATAATGTTCTATTGGCTATATAGAAGCATTCACAGCTGGAGCCCATTCTTCAGACTGATAAACTGAGACTCTGAAAATGCCAACCAATAAAACCTCGAAACTACTTCTAATTAAATGTCAGCTCTCAGCTCTCAGTATGCTCAGAGACCCAAATGGGTGCCCATCTCGTGGGAGACACGCACTGTGCCATGAAGAGCTGATACAGGTCTGAAACTCTGAATACAACGATAAGGCAAAGAAGACCTGGAGCTGAGCTGGTAGACAACACGGACAAGTGTTGGCTGCTTAGGGAGTCTTCTGGAATGTTCCCGGCTATAGAAATATGTCTTCGGGTGCTCAGACATGGAAGACAGTGCAAGGCAGACAAGACTGGAGCAGCTCAGGAGATCTCTGATTAATCTCAGATTGAGTAATGCTGGCCAGCTCCAGGCGATGGGAAAGGCAGTCGACACCTGTCTCCTTTGCAGTGGCTGCTATTGCCATGGGCCAGTGCTGAATGCCAACAGGATATGGTCTGACCTTATTAACATGTCAATCATTTTAAGGGATTGGAGGGCCACATGATAGCTGGAAGGACATGAATCTACAATTGGTAAAAGGACGGTGAAATCTTATTTATAACCAGATGCCTGGTCCTTGTCTTATCTGTTTCTCAGTAAATCTGGGGCTCAGATTTCCCTACTTCATCTCTCCTGAATAGCTGAAACCCTTAGCAAGATTCTCAAGAATGTGCTGGGGTAGGGATGGGGGGAGAAATGGGAAAAGAATTCACTAACCTTGGTTATAAAACCTTCCCCTAGAGGTCTCATCTAGAAGCCAAGCATCCCAGCCTAACAACCCAACACACACTTCACCAAAGGAAAATGCAGGATAGTGCATGCGAGAAAGAAGAATCCTAAACCTCAGAGAATTTTCTAGCCAAGCCCAGGGCTCAGGCAAAAGCCTATTTAAGATGTGCGAAGACCCAGCCTTGCAGATTTGTGCACAAGGAAGACCCTGCTCAGTTCAGAGAGGGCAGGTAAAACTTTCTCCCAGCCACTTCCCTACTTAGAACACAGCAGGGAAAACACAAGCAGGATGGGCTATGGAGAAGCACACAAATGCAAGCAAAGACCTAACCTAGAGAGAAGCTGCCTTCTAGACTAGGCATCTAGTCAAGGACTAGTTTCCAGCCAGCTATAGGTCCCACTGTGAGATCTGGGCCTTGACTTCTGAACAGTAATATCACCAATTCATCCTTGTCCTGCCAGGGGCACAGTGCCCTTTCTCAGAGCTAAAGCAGAGGGGAAAAGACAAACAGGAGAAATGGGTTTCTACTCAAACTGCAGATAAAATTATCTGAAAGACATCAAGAAATTCTGAGATATTTGTTACTTCACATTTTAATCTCACTCTGCTAACACTCCACCCCCCACATCTCCCCCACCCCACATCAATCATTCTGAGGCAAATGCCCAGCAGCCTTCACTTTCTGCATCTACTTCCACAAAGGCTCTCAGGAAGTAGATAGAGCTCACTGGCAGAGCACTCCCCCAGCAAGGACCAGCATACACACACACACACACACACACACGCACACACACACACAAACACACACATAAACACATATGGATTCATGCACATAAACATTCACACTTGGAAAATGAGGAGGAAGAAGAGGAAAACTTTGAAAAAGGAGGAAGGCAAAAGAAAAATGAGGGCGATAGAAACTTCCAGCATAATCTTTTCTTTCCTCTTTCCTAAAACAACAAACTCAGGATGCCCAGCATCTCAGAAATGACAAAAGTGTCACTTAAGTGGGTGTAGACTCAACAGTCTCTATTTGCAACTGTCTTGCATTCTGGAGATTCTGCCTAGAAAAGCAATTTATGACCATCAGTCTCCCCCTGGAAGGTTCCAGGTGACAGAAGCATTAACCTTACAATTATTCTGGGGTAGAAACATGTTTTCACCAAGTAATAGAAAGCTTCAGAATGAAATGGCGTGGAGGCCTAACCAGGTCGAGGGTTCCTTATTACATTAGCCTCTGTCTTTAGATGCTGGGGAAGTAAATGGCTAACAAGATGGTTTTAACCCCATGGCTTAAAAGGCATCCATTGAAACAAAGGGGCAAAAAACTGTGAAAAGAAGTCTGAAGATGAAAGAAGGAAGTGGAGGAAGTGAGACAGGAGAAGAGGCAGCCACACTTAGCAGGTCTAGGAACTTTCCGATACAGCTCCATTTCCAGCAGGAAGTCTTTGGGAAGGGCCACTTCCTGCACTCCACTTACACTGGCCAACACCAACTTTTGCTCCTCCCTGCTGCCCATCTCTTGGGGCAAGCTCCTGTCACAATACGCATAAAAAGCAGCTAGCAGACCAAGTGTGAAGAACACACAGGGCTGATGTTTTTATCCTCTGACTTGGAAGCAGATCATATGTCACCCCTGCCCCTAGGCTCAGGGTGCAGCAAGGAAGCCTGAAGGCAGGGACCACTTTCTTGCAAGCCTGGCCTCCTCCACAGACCTCTGAGTGCAGTGGAGCTGAGTGTTGGAGGGCCTGGGGTCCCCTAGAGGGAGGTTTTACCCTAGTGACAGGGTATACTGCATTGCAGCTTCAGCTTTAAGTAAGACTGGGGCTCACTCCTCCCCTTTGGGAAGTGCAATGCTCTTGTTTCTGCCGTGAGGGGCGCAGATTCACTGCCACAATCCCCTGGGGTGGAGGTCCTGATCCTTCTGCTCCTGCTTAGTCAAAGGCCAGGAGTCAGACCCAGAAGGAGGGGAGATAGACCTGGGAGGAGGGGACTCAGACCCAGGGGGAGGGGAGTCCATCCCCGGAGGAGAATCAATCTCCAGCCCCCAAGCAGTTAAAGGCCTGAGTGCCTGGGAAAGTTTTTCTCTTCACTGAGGCCCCAGCACTCACCTGGCTCCCTCTATCAGGCCCAGTTCTGTTGCCTTCCCCACCCAGTCCAGCCTAGCTGGTGTCCAGACTAAAGCCTTAGCTCCTGGAAACAGCTAAAAGAAAACAACACCCTTCCTCTACAATCGATCAACTTCTCAGCCTAAAACGAACGTCCACACCCAGGGACATGGTTAGGCAGACCTTCTCTCTGAAAAGATAAATATTTTTGAAAATTACAAAATAATTAAATATAAAAATCAATTTATTTTATTTTAAAGTTGCAAATTACATAACACTACACACTGGATTTCCTTTGGAAAAATTGAGTCCTCTCTTTTTTTTCCTCCACAATAAACTCCTATTTTTTTTCTAATTTCACATTAGCAACTTAGTAGTATTTAGGGAATTGTGTTTTAAAAACAAACAAACTAAAAGCCAAAAGGGATTCTGAATATAAAATGTAAAATGATGTGTTTTAACAATGAAAAGCAATATAAAGTTTAAGAAATGTAGCTTTGAAGTCTGTGCTATATGTATGGTTATGTAGCTCTAAGTTCATGCTTAAACCAGAATACATATCTCAATTTGGGGGGGAAATGGAAGAAATGGGGGTGGGGAAGGAAGGGAAGAGAAGGAGAGAGGGGAAGGGAGAGAAGGGAGAAGAGGGAAGAAGAGAAGGGGAAGGAAAAGAGGAGAGGGGAGGGGAGGAGGAAGGGAGAAGGAGGGGGAGGGAAAAAGAGGAAAGGGGATGGGAGGGGAAGAAAGAAAGGGGAGGGAAGGAGAGAGAAGAGAAGAAAAGAGAAGAGAAGAGAAGGGAAGGGAGGGGAGAGAAGGAGAAGGGAAGGGAGGGGAGAGAAGGAGAAGGAAAGGAAGGGATCCTGCTGGATGGGAGAGGAAGAAAGGAGAGGGGAGGAAAGGAGAGAGAGAAGTGAAGAGAAGGGAAGCAAAGGGAAGGGAAGCTGAGGGAAGGGAAAGGGAGGGGAGGGGAGGAAAAAGGGGGGAAAAGGGAGGGAAGGGAAGGGAAGGGAAGGGAAGGGAAGGGAAGGGAAGGGAAGGGAAAGGAAGGGAAGGGAAGGGAAGGGAAAGGAAGGGATCCTGCCCAGGCTGGGCTGGGGTTTAAGTAAGGCAACCCCTGGACCCTCTGATGCTGTCTAAAATCTTGACAAGCATAACCCAGCCCTCTGGGCACTGTGTGAAGGATGCTTGCAGGCATTCATTGTCAGCCTGCAAAGGACTAGTGTGCAATTACCAAACCTATTAAGACGTGCTAGATTCTGCAAGCCTCTCCGAAGCTTATTTTGGGAAGACTGCAGCATCTTACCTGTACTGCTGCAGACTGGTTTCCCCCAAACAAGTCATTGCTGCTGTCAGAGGGGGCATCACATTTCAACCCTTAGATAAGGGTAGGAGAGCACGGAAGGAATCAGGCAAACCTCCCTGCAGCCAGATTGCCCAACCTTCCCTCCGTTTGGACACTGCAAACCCTCTCAAGGGAAATTCATATTTCTGGTGTGAGGAGTAGGTTGGAGAAGCTGAAAGGGGTTTTGAATTTTTGAAGGCATAATCTACCCATTTAGTGGAAGGATAAATAAAGGGCAAGAGGCAGTCCCAGGACTGTATTAAGGTAAGGAATGCTGAATGGAGGAGAAAAAGACAGAAGGAGACAGGGGCTGACTCGGGAGTAGAGGAGAGGGTTTCCAAGAAGAGAGGGATTGAGGCAAGAAAGGAAAGCATGGGAGAGACAGACAGACAGAGACAGAGGCACAGAGAGAGAAACAGACAGGGAGAGAGACAGAAAAAAAACTACAGAAGACACAGAGACATACACAATTCAGGAAAAGGAAAAAAAGAAAGAACCCAGGACTGAGCAATAAAGACACCCCATCCATTCTGCAGGTCCCAAAGGAGACACCAAAGGGGGAAAAAAGGTTTTCACCATGGAGTTTAAACCTCTTTTACCCCCTGGAGACCACAGCGGGTTCGTACCAGTTGCTACCTTGCATACAAACAGCACTGCCACACAACATAGTGCAGATCTTGAACCCAGCTCACCAGATCCCCAGAATGGAGCAAATCCCGTGCTGGGAGCATCTGCGTGCGTGTGAGCAAGCGAGAGAGCCAGCCAGCGAGTGTGTGTGCGTGTGTGCGCGCGCGTGTGTGCTGCACACAGCAAGCCTCTACCTCTTTCCAAAGCTCACATGCCTCTCACACTCCCTCTCTTCCTCCCTTCCTCCTTGCCTCTCCCTCTTTCCCCCTTCCTCTCTGCCCTCCCATCGCATGGCACTGTGGCCGAGAAGAGATGACACCCATCTCCTCCTTGGGTACCTGGAATGAAGAGCAGGGCGGTTGTGGCGGAGAAGACGATCCAGTAGGCGGGATGGTACATCGCGAAAGCCACTGCGGAGCTCCGGGTTGCCGGCTCTAGCTCCTGCCTGGTCCTGCTGCTGCCGCTGCTGCTGCTACCGCTGCTGCTGCTACCGCTGCTGCTCTACCGTGGCTGCCTTTCTCTGTGCTGAATTCTGAGCAGGTTTAAATCCAATGTTTGCAAAGGGAGGGAGAGAGCAGAAAGAGAGAGAGAGAGAGAGAGCGTGCTAGAGATGGGGAGCAAGCAGGCTCTGATTTTTTTTTCTTGCACATACACACAACTGGTAAGAATCATCAGCTTCAATCTGCACAGCACTCCAAGCAGACCTCCAAGGCACGCATTGGCTCCCCGCTGTTGAGCGACACAGGAGACTTTCCTGTTGGGAGGTTCCACTCTAAGGGGAGTTCAAACCTGCCCCCCCAACCCCGCCTTGTTCACCCTCTGACTGGAATAGAGATCAGCCGTGCCTACTGATATTCTGTGAGTGTGCCAGTGGGGGACTGGTGTGTGGCACACACAGCTTCTGGGTAGGCAGCCCAAGAGGGCACCATCAGTTTGAATCTCATTCCAGCAGGGCATAACCAAGACATAAAAGGTTGCTCCTTGGCAGAAATGCAACTAAAGTCCATGCCAATTCTTTTATCATTCCTTGTCTATAGGAAAGAACACAACCAGAGCTGCAACCCAAGGGGTGCGCTCCAAAATCTCAATCTGCAACCTACTTCCCCATACTGCCATCAGAAACAGTTGGAAGCAATCTGGTTTTCCCAGCGGGAAGATAGGCATGTTAAGCTTTTATTTCTCCTTACACTGAAGACAGCAAAAGAGAATTGGCCATCTCCACGTAATTAAGGCATTCTGAAACTCTACCAAGACACTTAAACAATGTTATCTGTGTTCACAGCCCAGGCAAGGGTATTATTCAGATTATGTCTCCAGGAGGTAGAAACTTGCTGAAGTCATCCAAAACGTTCAGGATGAGAAGGTCACACGGTGATACCTGTAGCTTGCAGACTTTCTCTCTTGTCCTCACCCCTTTTCTTTCTCTTTTTTGTGTTCCATGGTCCATTTTGTCCCTTGTGGGAATGACAGTTTTTATGGACAGTATTTCTGGGTGTGAAGTGCCTCAGAGTTTTTCTCTAGGGAATATCTGGTCTAGAAAGGCCCTCCCCAGAGTGGACTGGCAAACACATCCCTGGCTAGGTGATTCCATTACTGATTCTCCTTGCACACACAACCAATGCTTCAAAAAAGAAATAGCACTAGATTGGGCACTGGTGATTCACACCTGCAAGCCTAGCTACTCAGGAGGCTGAGATCTGAGGATTGACATTCAAAGCCAACTCTTATCTCCAGTTAACTAGCCAAGAACCAGTAATAGATCTAGGGCTCAGCAGTAGAACGATATCCTTGGGGAGAAAAAGCTAAGGAAGAGTACTCAGGCCCTGAGTCCAAGCCCCAGTAGCAGCGTGCGCACATGTGCGCACACACAGGTGCACAAACACACACACACAGGTTTCTCAAAAAGAAGACTATTTCTCTTGTAAGATGCCCTCCAGAGATTCAGCAATGGCTGTGCTTTCTTCCCCACTCAATGTGTGCAAATGGACTGAGATTTGTCAGTGGCTTTCTAAGCAAGAACATTATTTTCTCCTCCCCACAGCAATTCTTAAGTGCTCTCCCACTCCAGGGTTCTGCTCCCCACTCCACTCCCTCATCCCTACCCCCCACACGCAAAGAGAAATTGTCCCTGGATTTCAGGAGACTGCAATCCAGCCAGCATCAAAGATCTGAGAAAGACAACCCAGCTAATGATCAGGATTCCAAACTAGCTTTGTCCTGCTGTGAAATTCATAGTTCCTATGAAACGTCTAACAGCTATTTGGGTATAACTGAATTCTTCCTTTTCGAGGAAAAAGGGGCCTGTTTGCTTTTAAAGAAATGGGACAATTGATTACTTTCCTTCTTATAAACTTCAGGAGTCAAGTGGAAAACACACAATGATACATGGGACATCACCAGACTCTTCTGAAGGTCTTGTTTGATATAAAGTCTTTTTCTCAGGGCTGTAAGTAGGAAGAATATGCTTTATTCCTGTCCACAAAAGGCATATGATATATCTGAAAAGGCTGGTCCAAATTAGCATATTAGTAAATGCATGCATAAGAAAGATAGTAGAGAACCTATACCTTTCAAAACATAGTCATATTTATAGAACCAATAATTGCAACCATATCCCTGGTAAGCAAACTGATCTGGGAACCCTTTTGAACAATAATAGAAATTGACAGAAGTTCAGGGGCAAATCCTTGGAAAAAACAGAGCTGTCTTGTGGTGTAGACCATAGAAGTGAGATAAATAGCTGACCGGGGGAACAATACAGGTACACAGATTCTCTGTAGGGAAAGGATGAGAGACAGAGTGAAAGAAACCTTCATTTATAGATGAGGGGGTTAGAAATTTCCTACTACTGCTGGAAAAGTGATGATTTCCTTTTAAACAGGGAGGGTGGAACACAGAGTATGGAGAGAATCAAGCAGAACATTACTATATACGTTAATAGGTACAGCCCAGGTCTGATTGTGGTGGCATCAGGAAAAGGAGGCTGTGTGTGAAGCAGAATTCGTAGGTCTCTGTGACAGATGCACCATACAAATGATAAGACAACACATGTCCACTTTTTATAGGCTAAGAGTTTTACATAGAGCATCACACTTCATCTTTAGCCTTGCCTTCTAAACCTCTAATTTAGAGAGAAGTTAAGTAATTTATCCAAGGGTCACACAACTAGTGAGTGACACCACCAAAATTCAAAACCAAGAGTATTTTTTTTCTTTTTCTGTTTTCAGTGTGAGTCATTCTCTAAAAAGAAATTGAAGCTGGTTCCCCAGACTCACACCTATCATCTTAGCTACTCAGGAGGATGAGATATGAGGATCGTAGTTCAAAGCCAGGAAAGTCTATGAGAGTCTTATCTCCAATTAACCAGCAAAAAGCTATAGGTAGAGAACCGGCTGTGAGGGGGAAAATTTTAAGGAATAATGCCGAGGCCCTGAGTTCAAGCCCCAGTACCAGCACAAAGCAGGAAAAAGAAACTAGAGCAATGAGCACTATCATAATATTGACTCTCTATAAGTCAGGTGTTGTTATTGGCCTTAAATATTTCTTATCTATCTTTTCCACAAACTGTAAAGAAAGTATTACTATACAGATAGGAGTAGTAGAAGTCATGAGATTTAAATAGAATCCTTGGAAGTAGCCCTGTGGTTCAAGTGGTAGAGTGCGCGCCTTAAGCTGAAGAGCCCAGGCCCAGAGTTCAAGCCCAATGACTGACAAAAAGAAAAAAGACAAAGACGTAGAGTCCTCAAAGCTGTGGCTTCTCAGATGTGTGGCTGGGGTTGGAGGATAGACCAGCCTTCGCCCCCTTTCCTAGCTGCTGACTACAAGAGGAAGAAAAAGAGAGGTAGGAAAGCCTGCAGAGCAAGCAGGTCCCATGGAGCACCATCTGGTTTTGCCTGAGGAACTCAGCAGTCAGTTCAGCATCCATTGAGCACTGAGCAATGAGGACTCAGAGGAGCAGAAGGAGCATGGAGCACACCACTCCCATGAACTTGTCTGCTGGTCAGCTTTCCATCATTGTTAGAAACTCCTGAGTTAATCAACCTTTCTAGAGAAAAAGTTACTGTGGGTCACAGTTTTGGAAGCTGGGGGTTCCATGACTGGCCATGCACAGTTCTTCTAGCCTAGGACACAGAGGTAGCCCATTGAGAAGATGTAGCCCAACCATACTTCTGAGGTCCAGAAACTAAAAATCAGAAGAGGAAAGAGCTGAAATCCATTATCTCCCTTCAAGACTGTGTTCTTAGTGACCCAACAACTTCTTATATCTCTTAAAGATTCCACCACCTCCCAAGAATGCACACTGAGGACCTTTTATGTATGTATGTATGTATGTATGTATGTATGTATGTATGTATGTATGTATGTATGTATGTATGTTTTTGGTGCCAGTACTGAGGGACTTGCACTTTTACTCTGGCTGGTGTTCTACCACCTGCATCATGCCACCAACCCAGCTTCCGGCCACTTAATTGGAGATAGAATCTCCCGGGACTTCTGCCAAGCCTAGCTAGATTGGCATCTACTGAGTAGCTAGAGTGACAGGTGTGAGCATCTGGTATACAGCTAGGACCAAACTTTTAACTCATAGAATTCAGAGGACACCGAGGTTCCAATCTGTAGTGGCACACCCTCTCCCCTCAGCAAACTAGTGGAGGCTGGAGTAAACCTCTTATGAACTCATCCCAGGAGCCTCATGCTCCTTTTCAGTTCTTACTATGCCTATTACTAGAATGTTCAATAGATTAAGAAATAGAGCAGCTTCTAGAAAAATGAGATCTAGTAGAAGTCTTACTCTTGCACTTTGCTTCTTTCTCTACTCCTCTCCTGGTTGTGATGTTCAGTAAATGATAGTGTTTGGTCCCATTATTTTCTTTGAGGGAGATGTTTACTTGGAAGTGAAAAAAAAAACCTAGGTGGGCTTTTTGGCTATGACATTTAATTAGCTGTGTGGCCTTATTTGCAAACATTCTTGTTTTAAAAGCCAGGCTCCAGTGGCTAACAATTATAATCTTAGACACTTGGGAGTCAAGGATCTGGAGAAGGATTGAGGCTCAAAACCAGCCTGTACAAAGCATCTTCTAGACTCCATCTTCAAAATAACCAGCCAGAGGCTAGGCTTGGAGGTGTGCATCAAGTGGTAGAGCACCAGCCCAGAAGTCAAGCCCAGCAAGCACACCAGAACATTATAAACATACCCATCCAGGCTGGGAATGGGGCTCAGTAGTAGAGCATAAACAAAGCTTTAGATTTCATTTCCTAGTAGAACAGCAATAAGAAAATTATTAAAATAAAATTAAAACATTCATTTTTTTCTACAAATCTCTTTTCTAACCCCTACACATGCCCTTTACCCCTTAATTAAATTCCCACTTAATAAACATCAATGTATATCAGCAAATAATTTATGTGTGCTTGATTTAAAAAAAGTCTTTTGTAAGGAAACACATAAATATGTATTTTCCTCGATCAATTTTTCTAGGTCTATTATATGATTAAAACATATGTCTCTTTTATTTTTTTAAAAAAAGTAGAAGAAATATATAAATGCATATTTAATCAATAGATGGCACTAACTCTGAAAAGAGATATCACGGTCTACTGGGTCTATTTAAACATCTTTTAAAAATACAAATACAAATAAAAAATGTTTCCATGCATATTTACCAGGGAGACGATTCTCTTCTCTGCAGTAAATAATATGCAATTTTATACCTTCAGTGACTCTTTTTTTCTTCTTCTACCAAGGCAAACACAATAATCAGAACTGTATTTAAATGGCAATAAGGTAGAATAACTAACCAACACTAGGTGCTTCTAGGAAGAAGCAGATTCATATCCTCCTCCACCCTGTGAAGGAAGCCCTGTCCTCTGAACCAGGGATGTGGCTAGTCAGACCCTCCCCAGGCAGCAATAGCTTCTTAGAGCTGGATAGGACAGGGGGATGTAGAGTGCAATGAGGTCCTTCCACCCAGCAGAGGAGTTTTATTCTGCTTCTTTCCATTCTAGCTACATGTCCTTGGGCAAGGATAGACTGCTTTGCTCTGATCCACAGGTTTTTTTTCTTTCTTTTGATGACAGATAACCACATAAAAGAAAAGAAAGAAAAGATTGCACTTTTTTGCATTTCATGCATTCATTCATTTGTGGAAATAAATAATTCATTAGGTACTTATATTGTTACAGGTACATCCTTACTATCTGTGATATACAAGGCATAGGAGAACCAGGCACCTGTGACTCATCCTAGCTACTCAGGAGGCTGAGATCTGAGGATCCTGGTTCAAAGCCAGCCCAGGCAGACAAATCGGACAGACTCTTATGTCCAATGAACCAGCAAAAAGCCAGAGGTATGGTTCTAGTAGAAGTAGAGAGTTCGCTTTGAGTAGGAAAAAAAAATCTAAGCAGGAACACAAGGCCCTGAGTTCAAGCCTGAATATATATATAAAAATAACAAACAAATTAATTAATTAAATTAAAAGACAGGATAAACCCAGGTGAAAATCTTCTCAAATCGTTCAGAAGACAAACATCACTGATTACATTTGTGACAAGTGACTGTAGAAAAAAAATATATATTGATTGATAAGGGAGAGGGATTCATAGTGCATATAAGGGACAGAGCTGAGGAAATAACTTCTAAATGGGGACCCAGCAGGAGTTGATAATGTGGCCAGAAGGTTGAGATATCCCTGGCAAAAAGAAGCACTCATGCAAAAGTCCCAAAGCTGGAACTTGGATTTGTGTAGACTCTAAAGCTCTTTAGTGCAATTCACATTTGTGCAACCTTTTGCTGAAATCACCCCTGTGCTCAAGAGTGTTAAGATGATGGATTGGTGTGCTTGGAGTCAGACGAAGAGACAAGAAGGATGGAATTTTAGATACTGTAACACTGGAGGCTTTTTGTTTTGTTTTTGCCTGTAAAAAGAAATCGAAGGTAGATGATAAAACACTGTAGATTAAAATCTGACTCTGCCATTTTAGCTCTAAATATTCCAAAATATACTAGAACCTCCTCGACTGTAAATGATTCTCTCAGAATGGCTAATGACTCTGGAAGGTGCATTAACTGCTTTCAACCACAAAGGTGCCACTTAGTTCAAAAGAGCAATAATACATTAAATGACTGGCTTTGGACTGGGAGAGAAAAATCTTGCATCCAAAAGCCCTCACACTTGCTTAAGATGGGTGTCTTATTTCTGGATGCAAGTCTTAATACTTCCCAAAACTCTCATTTCAATGGTCCTCAGGAAAATCTTAACAGTAAATACTAGCTGTGAGCTACCCATCCTATGCCACTTTCCCTGCTAGCTGGTTAACACATACCATGTCAACCTGCCCCGCCAATTCTTCCACAGAGTAAATGTTAGAACACACAGGACAGATGGGTTCACTAACACTTCTGAGGGCTGAGATGCTCTCAGAGATGTCTGCCTCCAAGGGTCAAATCCTTTCCATCCTACCTGAAAGGACACGAAACCACGGACTTAAAGAATATCCCCATAGCACATTTTAAAATTTGAATGTATTATAAGATTTATCAAATTACTAGGGCCAAATGCAAAGAAAAATAGTATTCCAAAGACTACATATGAGATGTGATGATATCGCTCTTAGGCTGATAGCTGTATCTCCGGCATTTGTGTAATTGTTTCTTTTTTAAAAAATGTACTTGTTCTTTTCCTATTCTTTTCTTTTCCTTCCCTTTCTTTTCTGTTCTTTATTCCTTTCTTTTTCTTTATTCTTTCTTCCTCTTGCTCCCTCCCTCCCTCTTTTCCTCCCTCCCTTCCTCCTTCCTACCTTCCTCCCTCCCTTCCCTTCCTCCTTCCTTCTTTCCTTCTTTTCTCTCCTTTTTTTCTTTCTTTCATTGTTGTTGACATTGTGATACACTCTCATGTTGCCCATGCTTGCCTTGAGTTTTTGGCCCTCTTGTCAAAGCCTCTCAAGTACTGGGAGAATAGACATAAACTACCATGCTTGGTTTCTCTTTATTGATTTAACACTTTTTTATTAATAAATTTTATTTTATTGTAAAGATGATGTACAAAAGGGTTATAGTTACACGAGTAAGGTGATGAGTACATTTCTTGTCCAGCATTGTTGACCATTCTTTGTTGGATTTAACACTTTTTTAAACTTTTTTATTTGTCAATTAAAAAGATTATCCCTTGACTCTCTACCACAGAAGATGCTGGTTAGCTACTGGGCTCCTCACCAACCCCACATCTCTCCTCTCCTCTCTCCAGTTTCCCAATATAAACAAGTCACGAGCATGAGTGCATCAGTATTCAGTTATCTGAATTGTTATGAGTCTTGGATTTGTCTTTTTTGGTGTTACATTTTGTTTCCTCTGCTTAAAAAAAAAGAAATTTTATGGGCCTATCACTAGATTTTCTCCAGCTCCCCACAGAACTCTAAAATCCCTCTCACCATAGTTGAATACACCGAGTAACTTCTCCACGGGGTTTTAAAGGCATTCCCCCAGAGAGTCCTTCCCTCCTAAGCCTTCCATCCCCAAGGGAGGCAGCTCTCATCTGAGAATGCCTTTCTAAGAGCATATGATACTCTTGTTTCTTCCTTGCTTTCTGGGTGTAGGTTTTCTTCTCTTCTGCTCTTCTTTCCTAGTGTGAATGCAAGGCATGATCTATCAGTTTGCTAACAAGGCATGAAACTGGTGTTTTGAGGAGGGACCTGTGTTTCTCACTGCCGTGATTCCCGGGATGTGCTAGCATTGTGATGACCTCAGTTCTCTGACTAGAGTGCTTAAAATTAAGTCATTCTGCTGGAAGGGGGGGGGGAGAAAACAGTTATGCAAAAGAAAGCACAGTAGAGAAAGACAGAAATATTGATTTAAAAGTGACGGTAAATGCCTGAAGAGACATGTGGAGTTGGCATTTGAGAATCTCTTGTCTTGCCTGGCACTGATGGCTGTTGCCTGTAAGCCTAGTTACTCAGGAGGCTGAGATCTGAAGATCCTGGTGCAAAACTAATTCAGGAAGATAGATCCAAGAGGTTCTTACTGCCATTTAATCATCAAAAATGCTGAAAGTGGAGGACTCAAGTGGTAGAGTGCCAGCGTTGAGTGAAAAAGCCAAGTAAGAGTGTGAAGCCCTGAATTCAAGCACCAATAGTGGCATACCCCCCCACACACACACACTAGAAATTTTGTCAGCCCAAATGGTGACAGTCTACCTGGAGACACAATGGGGGTATTTCAGGAAGTGTGACTGCTCAGAAATTGCTGTCTGCTGTCTGGGAAGCAGAGAAATCATTTGGCAAGAATTCTTACATCCACCCTCAACTCTGCCCAAAAGGACCAGAGCATGCACACATCGTATCTGCTGCAGGAGGGTGATGTCAGTCTTATGCTGTGTGCTTGTTACATTTGAAATGTCTCACAAGTGAGGTAAGGTTTGTCCTCCTGTCCTCTTCCTGCCAATTCCTGTTTGCCTACTTGCAAGTTTGCAAATGGCTAAATTTCTACCTTGCTCAACTTAGAAATAGTAGGTTGAGCTGCAAGTACAAATCTTAGGTTGACAATGAAGGGCCCCTTCTGCATTTCAAAGCTACTTCTCATTTTCTTCTAAATTTAAATGCTGCTGGATGAATGTCAGTTTTTGTTCCTTTGTATGTAAAATGGTATTATTTTCTTTCATTATACATTTAGGGTATTTTCTTTATCCATGGCTTCCCAAAATTTTGCAGAGATATTTCTTAACGTGGAAGTGTTTTTCTCTCATTGTGTCAGACACTCAATAAACTCTTTCAATGTCCTTCAAGTCTGGGAATTTTTATTTAGTTTTTGTGTTGTGTCTCTGAGATTTTTTTCTATTTTTATTTGTTCTTTGTGGGACTCTTAAAAGATGTTAGCCATGTGGTTTGCTTTTCATATATTTTCTCCTTTCTTTTTTCTTCAATATGTCCTTGACTCTCTTTTTTTATACTGACTTTGAAATTATACTTTCAAATTATCAATTTCAAACAGTTTTCCCTGTTGTCTGATTTTTGTAGCACCCTATTCTTGTCCTGTGGTTACAGTACCTTCTCAAGTCCCTCTGAAGACATTAATTATGGCTTTCCAAAGTTTCTTTGTGCTGCCTGAACTGTCCCCAGCTCCTCACAGTTCTTTTTCTTTGCTCATTCCTGTCCATCTTCGTGTTTTCTGCAAGCAGGCTGCTCTGTGATCTTCCATTCATATGTGTGTCTTCCATTCATATTTCAGAGACAGGCTGGAATCTCTTTGCTCCTCAATGGAACTTATGCACTGGTAGATCCTTGAAAGACTCTAACACGAGGAACTGTTGTTGCTCCACACCAATGACAGTAGTCATAGGTCTTTTCATCTGGAGCCAGTTAAGTTCTCCAGAGAAGAGTCCTCCATTCCCTTGCCAAGAAGAACAAACAAATCTGAGCTTCTTCTAGAAGAAGGCCCAGTAGGTTTCCCTATCAGATGGAGATGCCCAATCTCAGTTTTCTATCAGTTTCTATATTCTCTCCTGCAGCTGAGACTGGAGCTTCTCTTCCACTCCTTCCCAAAAGCTCATTTATTATTCCCATGTTTGAGGTAGACCCAGAGACAGTTCCATATTTTGCAATACTAAGGATTATCCATCTTGGCTACCCAGAACCATCACCTAATGATTAGGAGCTGTTAAGTGATCATGTGTACTGCCCCAAACTCAGAAGGAATAAAGGCAGCAGATATCAGCTGCCATTTTGAGTCTCTAATTCCTATCTCCTGCCTAAGGAATAGGAAATATTTTTTTCTCCCTCCTTTAAGGCTGTTCTACTAAAATAAACCCTTGCTAACACTTTAAGAACAAAAGCCCCAAGAACAACACAGTATTTTGTGTTTATGCTAAAAGGAGAAGGTTGGAGAATTCTGTAAGAATGTCTAACAGATAATTCCACTCATCTATTATCATTTTCTGCCCTGCTCACTTCTATCTTTCAAGTCCACTCTGTACTTGAAAGAGTATAGTGGGTATAAATGCACTTAGTCCTAGCTATGATGTCCTGCATGCACTTAAATAGTTTACTTTACCACATCATCATCACTCATTCTTTCTCCTTTCCCAAGTAATATTCCAATCTTCCTCCACTTTTATCTCCTCTTGCTGTCTTTTAGTGCTTAAAGTTTGTGCCTAAATTTTAACCCTTTGCTCTCATTTGTGAGAGATTGGAGAAGACACTTAAGATTAACATTAACTGCATATTAGTCAGGCCCTTATTAGTCAGAAAGCAGAAAAGGTAACAAATGCAATTCTCTGAATATCTGCAATTCCAGGCAATGTTTCTAAACCACAACTAAAGTCCCACCCAAATTGGAGTAGTAGTCATGAAAGCTCCTGCTGTGTCTGTGCACACGGAAAATGCATGCTCCATAATCATACCTCTTTCTTTCAACCCAGAGAGAACAACACAGCACTGAGGGACAGTTAGGCTTCCTTGGCTAAGAAGTGAGGGATAAAAGTTGCCAGTTGGGACTGACTCCAATATGGCTGGGTCTTGTTTTCATCTGGCTTTAGTCTCTGGCTTGAAGCATCTGTGACCCAAGAAGCATCCTTTTAGCCTCTATCTTGTCACAAGTCTTTTCCATACTTTTGCACAGAGATGGAGAATTCAGCCATAAAGAAATTTCCTCAGTAGTGCTCCAGGGCAAGGAAACCAATCACAAGACTTCTCACAGCAAATGCCCACCCCTGACCAATCAAAACAGTAGTACATCCTGAGGAGGAGACGAGGGACCTATATATAATGGACCTCCTGGAGAGAGGCTGAAGATTCAAGTTCTGAGTCTGTTTCACTGTTTTATTTTTGTTTTCAAATAAACCTTGTCTGTCTAAACACTTCCCTGCCCTTTAATTGCTTAATTGGCAGAGAAAACAAACCTGAACCCTAAACAGTATTAGAAGAGGAATTAATAAAGCTGAACTTCTTAGATGCATGGGAGGAACTCTCTCGCTCTCGCTCTCGCGCTCTCTCTCGTGCTCTCTCTCTCTCTCTCTCTCTCTCACACACACAAATAACAAAAATATGCCACAAAGACCAACCAATCAAAGATAAAGCCAGGACTAGAGCAAACCCTAGCTAAGTAGGGACAGGAAAAGGTGACTGGGATTAATGTCATCATGATGGAGACCTATGTTACCATTCAGGCTCAGCCCCTTGCACATATGCCTTGCATGGGTTCTGATAGTATGCATGTCTCCCTCTTTCTGTGCTCAAAGAGGGACCCCTTCCATGCTTGTGATCCAAGGTAGAGACCCAACCAAAACCAAACTTCCATGTTCATGCCCAAGAAAAGAAAACCAATCACGAGATACCAGGTGGTACAAAGCTGCCTTTTGACCAATTAAACCAAAAATACATCCCTGGGTTCATGTGGGGGTGGGGGAGATAGATAAGGATGACTGTATATCAGGCTGGTCCAGACAAAGATATTAAAGACCTCCAGCCTTCAGGGCCTCGTCTCTTTGCATAAACTACTTCACTGCTTTACTTTCACTCTCAGACAAACTTTCTCTGTTTGCTTTAAATACTTCCCTGCCTTTTAGTTCTTTAATCAGAAGACAAAGAATCTGGACCCTAGATTGATATCAATATGTCATAATACTGACCCTTTCCTGTCTGACAGCCCACATCAGCAGTGTTCCTTTCAGATAATATTCAACTATTATGAATAGTTACCTGGTTATTATAATTAGCAACACTTGCATCACCCTAGTTCACATATAGTCCAGAAACTCAGTAGCTTTGTTCTAGAAAACATAATGACCAGGCTGGAAAGGTGGCTCAGGGGTAGAGGGCTTGCCTTGAATGCATGAGGCCCTGGGTTCAATTCCTCAGCACCACATAAGCAGAAAAAGCTGGAAGTGGTGCTGTGGCTCTAGTGGTAGAGTGCTAGCCTTGAGCTGAAGAGCTGAGGGACAGCACCTAGGCCCACAGTTCAGGCCCCATGACAGGCAAAAAAACAAACAAAAAAACATAATAACCAAGTTCACATCATGTACCTGGTTCAATTTTACCTAAATACAGCTAGCCATCCTACCCACTGATTCAAACTCACCACTGAACAAAACTTTCCAGAAAAAAAAGAATCTTCATGCCTGTATTGGACATACAAAGACTTTCTAATGTCTTATTTTCTAAACAATGCAGTATAGCAACTCCTCATATAGCATTTATATTAGGAATTATAATCTAGAGATTATATAAGGTGAATAGGAAGATTTGCATGCACTATATAGGTAAATACTACATCATTTTATATAGGATGCTTGATTTTTGAATTTGATTCACAGATCTTGGTATCCCCAAGGGTATTAGAACTGCCCCTCTCCAATACTAAGATGACTGCATTGAAGAAAATGGCAGCTAATTTTCAGTTTGGTGTGAAGTTTTCCCCCTAGAACAATGCTCAAGGAAAAGCTGAAATATTTTCTCTTTGCAGGAGAAGAGCAGAGGAAAGGACAATCCTCAAGTTCAGGAAGCAGGTGTGGCTGTAAGTTCACCTCAGACTGCTGCTCAGAGCACAGTCCACTGGCTTACTCCTCCCTCCCTCTCTGAGTCTTGGGCTCCCCTCCCACTTCCTGTTCTCCTTCCCTCTCTGTGTGGAGAGGCCTCTCCCAACCTTCTCCCCCCTTCTCCCAATGAATGAAAAGGCTACTCTTCTCTCCTTGACATCTTGTTAGACTGTGAATACCCATCTATTGATTTGCATTTGGTGGAAGGAAAAGGGGAACGGAGGGGGAGGGGAAAGAAAAAGAAAAAAGTCATAGAAACAAGTTCCCTGATTTGGGAGGGGATGGGTAATATCTTTAAGCAACGGCAAAGAGTTTTAACAGTGTGGCTTTCTGCCTCCCACCCCCTTCTGCCTCAGCTTTGGCACTACATCAGCGGCTGCCCCTGGCTCCACCCAGCCAAGGCTTAGCACAAAGCCCACAAGAGCTTGGCCCCTCCCCTTCCCTGCTCTGATCTTACACAGTGCTGACTGTGGGAGGCATCCAGCCAACCTAAGTTTTCTTGCCTGCAAGAAGCACATGAGAGGTAGGAGACCTCACTGTTAACAACTGCTGACCCAGAAAGTGGGTGACAATGACATCATCGGCTGCATTGGTGGCTGTTCTTTTTTTTTTTTTTTAAATCAATTTGAAAACAAAATTCAAATAAGAACTGTGCAAGTAGGGAATCACACATCAACATTTCCAGTTAGGTTCTGATATTGTCCTCTCACATCTGTGCTGTCCTGGAGAGCAGCACTTCATACCTAAGGGATGCAGAGAGTCTGTATAGGAAGCTGTCCTGAAGCAGCAAAGAGATAGATGCATGAGAGGCTCTGCTTTGTTTCTCAGCATCACTAGGGGGCTGGAAGCTAATTTCTACGGGTGAGGGTGGGGGCTGGGGGAAGATGGCTGGGGAATCTGAGGTCCTTCACCCTTTTATGTGGGAAATTAAGTCAGCATTTAATATCGGGGTCCCTTAGCTTATTTTCAAGTGCTATTCACGGAGCATTCAATCAGCAGCTATATTTGAGGACCCACTGTGCACATAGAGAAGATGAATCTTCATGGAAAAGTGAACCCTGCAGAAGGCAGACAGAGGCCCTGGTGCAGAATCCGTGTTCCCCCGGAGAAGGGAGGGATCCAACCAAGTGACAAGTGCTAAAGCCCTCAGGAAAGCATAAATGCCCATGCAAATGGCTCATATTATTAATGTAAGAGTTGATAGAAAACTCTGCAGACCTAGTCAAATATGTGTGTTTTTACTAAGAATGCTCTGGGTATGAAGCAAAGATATTATGGGCTCTTTAAATGAAGTCAGTCAGCACAGTATTTTGAATAATCCCTGATTTGGTTCAGTCCACAGGCGTACCTGTTAAAATGGAAACACTGGACCAGGCAGTAATGACTGGGCAGGAGGGGGGGTGGTGACCAACTCCAGCTCTATTTGGACTGGAAATTGTGGATGGCTCCAGATTTAAATGGATGTGATTTCCCTCTTCAGCCAAGGGTTGACTTGCTTCATCACAAAGCAGCAGCCCTTACATGAAGATGCCCTCCTGCAAAATTAGATTCTTCAAGCTTCACTAGGTACCTGTGTTTGACGCACTTGCCTCCGCTTTTGATATTTCCTTGAAGGATGTAAGAGCCTCTGAGGCCTTCAAAGTTCAGTTAAACTAAACTAAATGTAAGTTAGGGTGTTAACCCCACAGAGCCCCAGTATAGGGGGCTAATTATTGAGTTTTGAGTAACACTCTCTTGTTTTTTTTTCTTTTATACTATGGTACATTACTCTTTGGAATGAGTGGTAATTGTCATGCCTGAGACAGACACTGATACAAAATGAGAAACCAGTGGTTACCTGAGGAGATTAAGCTTGAACACGGTTGGTTGGTTGGTTGGTTGGTTTTTGTATCAGTACTGGAACTTGAACTCAGGGCCTAGTCATCATCCCTTGGCTTTTCCTCTCAAAGATTGTACTCTACCATTCAAACCATATCTCCACCTCTGGCTTTTTTTTTTTTTTTTTGCTGGTTAATTGGAGATGAGAGTTTCACAGACTTTCCTACTGGCTTCAAATCTTGATCCTTGTATCTTTTAGTCTCCTGAGAAGCTATGATTTACAGGTATGAGCCACCTACCAGTACCTGGCTAGAGCAAAGTCTAAGCAACTGCCATCACAATCTAGTCTAGACCCGTGAAGGATACCAGCCCTATGGGCCAGCTTTTTCTACCATTGACATGGCAGGCAGTAATTTTAGATGTATCTCAGCTAGTGAAGGCTTTTTTCCAAGACCAGTTGGTGCCAGGGGCAATGGGAGCTGAGGATTTCAGAACCAGATATTGATAGATTGCTTCAGGTCTATCTGTGCCTAGGATCCTCTGGCTCTTGCATTTTCTAGGCTGAAACTCTGTGACTGATACCTCACAGTGTTAGGGCTTTATGGCTCCTACAATCTGGTCTCACAGCAAGGAGGTCACATTTCTTTCACATGACTTTCTTTTTTCCAGTTGTGGGGCTTGAACTCTGGGTCTGAGCGCTGTCCCTCAGCTCTTCAGCTCAAGGCTAGCACTCTACCACTTGAGCCCCAATGCCACTTCTGGCTTTTTCTGATTATGTGGTGCTGAGGAATCGAACCCAGGGCCTCATGCACACAAGGCAAGCACTCTACCACTGAGCCACCTTCCCAGCACCTTTCACATGACTTTTTAACAAAAACTTTGAGTAAACCCATGAGCAAACAAGACTCATAGCCTCTGGTGTATTTTAAAATAGTGCATATGAGGGGATCTAGAGCAGCATCCTGAGAGCCAGATTTGGACCTCCAAGATACTGCTTGTGTTCAGCAGTACTCCATTTCATGCTGGTCCTGGGACTTGAGATCAGGGACTGGGTACTGTCCCTGAGCTTTTTTTTTATTCAAGGCTAGTACTCTGCCACTACTTCTAGCTTTTTACTTCTAGTTTTCTGGTGGTTAATAAGAGTCTCACAGACTTTCCTGCCTGGGCTGGTTTCAAATTGAGATCCTCAGTTCTCAGCCTCCTGAACGATTAGGATTACAGGAGTGAGTCATGGGCATCTGGGTCTAGCAGTACTTATTAATGGAATGCTTTGCCATAAACATCTGCTTATCTTGGTTGTCAGTTATACTGAAAAAAAATCAGATGGTGGGGAAATGCTATTTTATTTCCTTAAGAAGTAGCATATAGGAAGTGGCACTGTAGCTCAAGTGGTAGAGCATTCGCCTTGAGTTGCAGAGCTGAGGGACCACGCCCAGGCCCAGAGTTCAAGCCCCACGACTGACAAAAAAAAAAGAAGTAGCATATATTTAATTGTGATAATTTCATAGATGCACACAGTGTATGTTAAACAAGTTCCCACCCTCCATTATATTTCCATGCCCCTCATCTCCCACCTTTTTTCAAATAATGCATTATATATGAGTATGTAAAACATACTTTGATGCTCTTCACCCCTCAGTGCCTTCCCCCCCCCTCCTGCTGGCCTTCCCAGATAAATCCTCTCTTATATTCATGTCCTATTAATATTACTATTACCTTGATCGTCACAATTTTCAGTCTACATTAAACAAAGGAGTGAAAAAGTAAGGATACTTCATTCTTTAACCTTGGCTTACCTTGTTTAACATAATGATCTCCAGTTCCATCCACTTTTCTACAAATGAAATAGTTATTTATTTTTCTCCTTTGGCTGAGTATTATCCGATGGTGTGTGTAGATGTGTCTGTATATATTAGTATATATAATATTTTCTTTCCTCTTTCATTCTTTATTAGGCACTTCTAATTAATTTGCAAACAGAATTGCCAGGAGCTCGGTCAGGTGGGCTCCACTTCTTCCATTTACATAACCTCCTCTCTCCAGGTCTACAGAGTCATCTCTCATCATGAGTCAAGAAAATAGTACTCTGTTCTGTTTTTATAAGAGAAAACTAGAGTCTAGGTATTTTATAGAAGAAAGAGGTTTATTTTACTCACAGTTTTAGATACCCCCTGAGTTCTACCTCTGGTGAGATCCTCCTTGACTGGGTCACAACATAGTACACAGCATCTTAAGGAGAGAAGGTGTGGGAAGGAAGGCTCACAGGGTGAGACAGAAGGTACAGAAGTTGGGCTCGCTCTTTTACAACAGCCCATTTTCAAGGGGACTAACTGGGATCCCATAAGAACTGCACGAATGCTTTCTGAGGGCATACCTCCCAATAATTGATCATCACTGCCAAGATCCCATCATCTCCACACTGCCAAACCAGGGAGCCAAGCTTCCAATCTCTGCAGAGAGAAGCCCTAAAGAGCTTATTTTTGCAAGGTCTCCAAGTCATCCACCCTCATGAATTTCTCTCATCACTTGCTACCAGAAGAGGAAAAATGATGGGTGGTCTCACAAACACCTACAGATAAAGGACCCAGAAGGAAGGAACAACTTCTTTTCCTCCTTAGGGCAAGCCAGGGAGCTATAGTCATAGCAAGAGAAGAAGGCTTTGTGTAATTGCCATTGAAATGGAGTCCACCATGCACCTGCAAAACAAAAGCGTAAATTTTTTCAGTGGCACATTCAGGCAGGACAGGAATTTGTCTAAAAACAGCCATGACAATTTCCTTGCTTGATGCTTCATTCTCTTCTTCTTAAATACAATGTTAGTTTGAGGTGGGGCAGGGGGAGGGAACTCTCAAAATCCAGTGAGGAAGGGGGTGGTGAAACAGCTAGTTCCACAAGATGAGAGACAGCAGGACTGGGTATTGATTTTGGCTTTGGGAGAACAAGGCGTTGGGAGCAAGAAGCCATGCAGAAAGTGTAATCTCCTCTTTCCCACAGAGGGCAGCAAGTGGCTTGGAACCTCTGGACTCACTGCATGAAGGATCCTTGGGAGGTTCTCCCAGATGCAGACATAGAAACGCCCTCTCATGATTGTGTGCCTGCTGTCTACTGCTCTCTAATCATCGGAGAGAAAAACTGGAACATGGGGGATTCTAGCCTTGGCAGGCCTCTTACTCTAGGCAGACCTTTAATTTGGCTGGTCCTTTAAGTTGGTTAGGTCTTTTATTCTGGCATGTCTCTTTCTTTGAGCTGACCCCTTACCTTGAGCAGTCCTCCTCGCCTGGCAGGCTCCTTAACCATATGAAGTGCCCTTATACTTTCCTTGAGCAAGCTTCTTACCGAGGACAGTCTTCCTACCCTGTACAGGCCCCTTACTCTGTACAGACTTCTTACCATGTGCCATTGAGTAAAGTGTCACAACCCTTATTGTCGCCACCTACTGGAAACACCAAGAAATAGCAACTTGTGAAATACTCATGATCTCTTATTTCTGTGGCAGCTCTGCTTTCTGAAAGCCTCAGTCTTCAGGATTTTTGCGGTAACTATTTGTGGAATAGATCTATGAATATATACATTAATTAACCCATATTCAAGTCTCCCTAGAACTCCAGGCCGCGTCATCCTCATAGTAGCGGAGTGTAAGAAGCAAAGCGAATTTTGGAACAATTCAGCCACAATGTGATTTGGTTATGTGACCTCCCCCCTTGAGTCTATTTCCTTGCCTGATAAATTGATATAAGAATGTTCATTCCATTGACTAGTCAGGATGACTGAGTGAAAATCTTTGAAGTCTTTAACCCATTGCCTATGAGTCCTCAAAACAGCAGCTGTTGTCAACAATGGTCTAAGTGACAAGCTGGCTCATTGCTTTCCAGATCCCTATGGGATCTGGGACATAACACATGGGATTTCACTTCCCAGAAACTTTCTCCAGCCTGGCACACTCATGAGAAACTTCTGATCTTGGTGGTGGGCATAACTGAATACAACCTGAAGGTGAGAGAAGGGTCTTTCAAACTCTCTGGTTCCCTCCCCACTCTTTCCTCCTTCAGGTCTATATTTCCTTGGCTCCACTCTCCTCCCTGCCTCCTCTCTTCCCATCCTTTCTGTTATCCCAGTGCTCGCCCCAGGCACTGGGTTGTTGGCCTTGGGTTTTCTGGTTTTCTTCCTTGTTCTATTTCACTCATTACAAATGAGAAACATGAAAAGTTAACATTTAGTACTAGGGCAAATACCTTGTTATCGCAATCACGTGTGGCTGATACCTAAAATAAACACAATAAAAATTAGGCCATTTTGTGAATAACTAAGGGTTTGTCTTCTTTTGTTAAGATTTCGGAAATATGAACTGAGGTGGCAGAGGAGGCAGGGCCTCTTCAAAGACAACCAAACAGAACTGGATTTGGGATCTGGCTCTGACATTTAACATCTCTAGGCACAGTTCCTCATTCTCCTATCTTAGGTTTGCCCATATGTTCAAAGGGAATAAGCAAAGTAACTATCCCTTCATGTGCATTATGAATGACAACACAGGTTAAGATTGAGTATAGGCCTGGCTGTATAAAAACACCCAGATGATTGAGCTGCCACTATCATTGTAAGAATAGCCAATCAGCTATGTATTGAGCAACTGTCTGGTTTGGGGCATAATACTACACACTGAAGAAACAGAAAATCTTCCAGATGATGCCTCTGTCCTCGTGAGGTTATGATCTAAAGGGAGGTAGATGCTTTTGTTAACCCACACACAGAAATAAATTATAACAGTGATGTTGACGAACGACTGAACATGGTTGGTGCTCTGTATTCAGTGCTCTCGGTTGGCAGGATAGAGGCCACTTCCCTAGGACACAAGGCTTCACCTGAGCTCTGAAGATTAGGAAAGACAATTCAAGCTAGAAGCGAGAGACCCAGGCAAAGAGAGTAACTCTTATGGGAAATAACCAAGACCCATTTAAGGAAGTGAAAGAAGGCCCTAGCAGCCAGGGTTAGAAAAAAGCAGGTCAGTAAGGCCCATGCAGATGGCATTGATGGGGTCATGTCCTCAGAGATTTGCAGGCTCCAGTAATAAGCTTTGCCTCCAGCCTGAGTACTGTTGATGGTTTCTGCAGTATGTGTAGTGGGGATGGCAGTATACATAGCCCCTCTGCAAATGGAGTACAGAATGGATTGGAAGGGAACAGATACGCATGTTGTAAGTGCCACGGTGCAGGCAGCAGATAGACAGGAGCTTTATCCGTAGCACTAGATGATGGTGATGCTCACAACTCTTCCTGGATGGATGGTAGAGAGGTACATGGAAGGTACAATCTACAGGACTTCGTACTGGAGAATTTATGAAACTGGTATTTGTTGTTTTTCAGAATGGCAGGGTGAGCAAGCAAGGATACACTGAGTTGACACCTAGCTGAAGAGAACAGTCAGGGGGTGCATGAGGCAGTCAGAGTAATGCCATAGGTGACAGCCCCAGGGTTTAACTCCACATCCTCTTCTCACAGGCAGAGTGACTGGAAACTCTCCAAGTTTGATTTCATAATGTCTCCAAGCCATTGACTTTAAAGAGTTGATAAGAAGAGCTAATGTAATGATCATCATGAAGCTTTTAACACAGTGATAGTGAGCACATAGTCATAACTCCACACTAGTTCACTAATGTGATGACTTAAGGAAATGATGCCATAAACTGCAATGGAGTCCCTCCAAGCCCCACGCTTCACATTTTCTCACCTCAGAACCCCTTCTCCCACCCACCACACATGAAGAGGAATCAGTCTAGTTACTTTAGCTAGAGAGATGTCAGAGGTTTGACACACCCAAGGCCTTGTTTCTTTATGGGGCAATAATGCATGTGAAGTCTCTACTCCTATCTATTTATTCCTTTATTCTGTCTTTAACTACTTTGTTCTCTCTTTTCCACTTTCTTATCCTTTCACTGGCTTCCTGTTTTTCTCTCTGTAAGTCAAGCGTGTTCTTTTTTTTGTACCTCCCTCTTTTCCATGGAAAGCCTCTAATCAGAAGCTGTCTGTAGGGAGTGACCAACACCACTGAAAAATTCTTTCACGGGTAGATAGTTAAATAAGACAAGTGGGGAGAAAGAAGAGTAGCTGGTGAGAAACCCCTGTGGTGCTTTAATCAAAACTGCATCTTCTTAGTTGAGCACCAAAGGCTCATGCCTGTAATCCTAGCTTTTTAGGAGTCAGAGATCTAAGGATCACCATTGGAAACCTGCTCAAGCAGACAAATCTCAGAGACTCTTATCTCTAATCAACCTGAAAAAAGCCAAAATTGGAAGTGTGGTTCAAATGGTACAGGACCAGCCTTGAGTGAAAAAGCTAAGCAAAAGTGTGAGGCCCTGAGTTCAAGCCCTTGTAGTTGTGGCACATAAAAGGAAGAAAGAGAGAGAGAGAGAGAAAGAAAGAAAGAAAGAAAGAAAGAAAGAAAGAAAGAAAGAAAGAAAGAAAGAGAGAAAGAGAGAAAGAGAGAAAGAGAGAAAGAAAGAAAGAAAGAAAGAAAGAAAGAAAGAAAGAAAGAAAGAAAGAAAGAAAGGAAGAAAGGAAGAAAGGAAGGAAGGAAGAGATAAAGGAAGAAAGGAAGGAAGAAAGAGATGAAGGAAGGAAGGAAGGGATAAAGAAAGGAAAGAAAGAAGGAAGGGAGGGAGAGAGGGAGGGAAGAAGGGAGGGAGGGAGGGAATGAAAGAAAGGAAGAGAGAGAGAGAAAGAAACCACATCTTCATCATTATCCATAATTAAATTTAGTTTGATTCTATTTAACTTAGTATTTTGCAGTTTGTTCTGAACTTGATTAAGTCCAACAATAATAGATCCTATCACTGATGTCAATTAGATGATTTCATGAAAAACTACACAGATAAAAGAATCCCTAGGACTGAGTTTTAAAGCACTCTTTTCAAATGCTTTAGCTAAAGAAGGACTGGCTGGGGATCCGGAGGAGGGCAGGGAGGGGAGTTTAATAATGAGAAGGCTGTGTTACAAAATCCAATAGAAGAGAAGGTCTGAGGGAGAGCGCGATCAAAGCAATCAAAGAAATGAGATGAGGATCATCATTCTTCTGTTAGATGATTATCAGGGAGGTCATTAATGGCCTGAGTGAAAACAAAGATGAGGAAGCCAAATTTCTGTGAGTTGCAAAGATAGAATAAAACACGGAAAGACAACTTTTCAAGAAAATTAAGCTGTAAAAAATACAAGGTGATAGCTCATGTCCCCAGATTCCAGTGCAGCTCTCCATCTCTCAGGGGACTCCTAAGCTCCATTTCCCAGCTGGTGTGGAAAAGCTGGGCTCTGTGATGTGTGCCATCCCTCCTCCCCCCACTCCACCCTCTTGGAATCATTGAATCATAGGAATGATGCTCATAGGCACTTTTTTTTCCCTTTCAGAACTGTGTTCAAACACAATCTCTTACATAAATGAACATCCCAATTCAATTGATTCATTTGACCACGAGGTCCCTCCCAATGAGCCTCCTAACAGAAAATGTGAATTGGGCCATTGTATTTTCCTGGCAAGGATCATTAGGAGTCATCCACTTCTTTTCAGGGATATTATAGTGCCTGGTATATTTCCTGTCAGAGCTCATGTCACAAAGTACAGTAATTATTTCTTTATCTATCTGTAACCATCCCCAGCTGGCAAATGTCTCTAGGGTAGGGATTTAATCATTTACACTTGTCCCACATAGTAAGAACCCAGTACATGATTGTACCATAACCACAATCTGGCAGCATCTTCCCTCAGATTCGTGGTGCTAACAGAATTGGATTTCTGTTTCCAGCACAATCTTGAAAACACTAAGGAATCTTGATGCTTAAATGCACCATGATGTCTGCAGTGGGACTCTGGAATAGAAGATGGAGGTTACAGAGAAAAATGGAGGCTCTCTCAGGGCACACGTTGGAGGCCCTGAACCCTGATTCCTTGTGCCTGTGTTCATATTTCTTAGGAAGAGTTGAGAGATGTATTCCCCCCTATTTTTTTTTCATTTTTAGTGTCAGTCCTGTGGCTTGAACTTAGGGCCCAGGCTCTGCTCTTAACTTTTTCACTGAAGTTAGCACTCTACAACTGGAGCCACACTACCACGTCGGGCTTTTTGCTGCTTCATTGGCAACAAGAGTCTCACAGAGTTTCCTGCCTGGGCTGGCTTTGAACATCTATCCTCTGATCTAAGGTTACAAGCATGAACCATTGGCACCTGGCTTGTATTCTCCCAACCCTGTCATACACGCATATGGAAAGAGGAACACCTGTTTTAGTCATTCTTATGTCTTTTTGTGAAATAAGGTAATCTTCTTGAACTCAGAGCCTGGGCACTGTCCCTGAGCTTTTCCACCCAAGACTGGCACTCCATTACTTGAGACAAATTTCCACTTTCAGCTTTTTCCAGTTAATTGGAGATAAGAATTTCATGGATTTGTGTGTCTAGTCTGGCTTTGAACTTCTGTTCTCAGACTTCTGCTTCCTGAGTAGCTAGAATTGCAGGCATGAGGCCATTGAAAACCAACTTTTTAAGAGGAAAGGACCATCCTCTTTTCTACATCTCTCCAATTGTGTTGCCTTCACACAAGATAGTTTAAATGTAAGTAGGCTTTGGCTTGGTTATAACTTATTCCACTCAGTATCATGTCTAGAATTTTGTGCTCATTGCCACAATATTTCCATAATGAGCATATTTAGCCAGTGAGGATTACATGGAAGACCTCTATCCTTGTCCCTTTCTTATAAGAGAATAGATCTCTCATCATCTGTGAAAATGAAAGTCTGTATCTAAAAAAGAACAGGAAGCTTGCAGTCAGAGCACACAAGCCAATAGGAAGAAGTCAGTCTCAGAAGAAATCTTTAGGTAGTACTAGAAAGTCATGAAATGGTTTATACAATCTGAGCCCTGTGGGTGACCAAGAGCATGCTCAGATACCACCTTATAACTATCTTACAACTCACACTACAGCAAAACAGCAGCAACAGCAACAATCATCTAGTACTTTGCTTACCACTTAGACACTAGTTGCTCACATGCACTAGGAATCCTGCAAAGCACACTTTCTTACAGTAGGTCAGCATCTCTACAACCCTATGGCCCTACTTATTTTATAGACAAAGACACTGAGAACTAAAGAGGTCAAATAACTGGTTTAAAGTATTGCTTAGCTGATAAGAAACTTGTAAGGATTTGATTTGGCTCTAGAGAGAACTAGTGGTTCTATTAACTACTTCACTGTATCTCATGTGAGCTTGTAAACCTAGGCACATGACCTACGTGCTGGAGCCTATTGTGAGAAAGGCAAGATAGCCATGGGAAGTGTAGGGCAGGACCGGAGGGGGGGGGAAAGTGGCCCCCCATGTGGATCACATAGCTCATATGTGAGGGAGGAGCAGATGTGGATGTGTGATGATACCCAAAGCCCCTCCAGCCTCTCTCAACCTGCTTCTCTTTCACCATTCCTGATTGGCTACAGCTTCTCAGGATTCCTTGTTCTCAGAAATTCTCCTGAAAAAAATCCTTCTACCCAGCTGACCCTTGATTTATTCCCACAAATTCTGAGACGTTCTAACTCAATAGGTATTTATTTACCCAAGTAATATCACTCCAGATCCTTATTTGGAAGGAAAAAAAGCTATATATAAAAAATAAATTATATAATAATATTTATCAGGCAACATGCTAAATAGTGGGGATACAAAGATGATAAACTCTGCTCTCTGATAGCAAACTGATGCACCAATTAACATTAATAGCTTAATTGGTAATAATGGCTCAAAGCATTACCCCATCGAATTAAGATGTTATCATTTTCCTGGCGTCTGTCAGTGTTCAAACTCAAAGGAAGAACTTATAGTGTGAATCAGCCTTTGTAGCAGATTGGATGGCCATGCCTAGCAGGATGGGAAGAAGAAAAGTTTGTAATCCTGCTGTGGTTTGCACAGTTCTAAATACAGGAGTCTTTGGGCATCCCCTCAAACCTCTCTTGAGTGTGAGTTCCTCCATATAGAAACTGAGTGAGAGCCAAGGCCAAAACTCCTGTGGTAAACTCACATTTACTCAGCAAGGCAGGCATGTGGGGAGGGAGGAATTCTTTAGTTCTTTAGAGAACACATGCCAGTCCCTTGTGGGGACTCATTAGATCTCTGTGAGATTTTGATTTACATTTCTCATATCCTTCCAATGTTCCTGATGCTGCACGTGGCCATGCAGGAGAAGCAAGGCTCCAAAGGCCTTCTAGCTGAGTGCCAGTGGCTCACACCTGTAATCCTAGACACTTAAGAGAATGAGATCTGAGAATCATGGTTCAAAGCTGGCCTGGGAAGCAAAGTCTTTGAAATTCTTATTTCCAATTACCCAACATAAACCCAGAAGTAGCCAGGCGCCGGTGGTGCCTCACACCTAAAACCCTAGCTATTCAGGAGACTGCAATCTGACGATTATGGTTCAAAGCCAGCCTGGGCAGGAAAAGTCCATGAGACTCTCATCTAAACCACCAGAAAACCAGAAGTGTCACTGTGACTCATGTGGTAGAGTGCTCGCCTTGAGCTGAAGAGCTGAGAGACAGCGCCCAGGCCCTGCCACCAAAAAAAAAAAAAAAAGCCAGAAGTAGAGCTGTAGTTCAAATGCTAGAGCTTGAGCAAAAGAAGACATGGGAAGTTCCCAGTCCCTGAGTTCAAGCCCCAGTACTGGCACAATTACAAAACAAGCAAACACTTTTGAAATAAATCCTTTCCACTGCTTCATCACCGTGCCTGGAACCACTCAGCTTTAACTATGTGTGTGCCTCCACAGAGGCAGAATGTATCATCTCTCAGAAGAGATTTTCTATCTTTGACCTACTCAAATTGTTAGCATGTGTTTCCTCATATTCTGTAAATGTCTGTAACCCCAACTAATAAATGTTGATCTACCAAAAGATCAATGATTTCCTTACATTCAAATTTCCAAGTATCTGTGATAAGCAGGAGCTGTGATAATCAATTCTTATCAAAGCATTAAATGCAAATATCCACAGGTTATTGTAGCCTAGATAGAGCTGTCTGTTGCCCTTTGACCCATTGAAGGCTGAGTCATTAAAAAAAAAAAAAAAAAGACTTCACCTATAGGCCAAGAAGAGCCAGAAATGGCCATGGATGGCTCCTAGTACCAGTATTATTCAATTTATGGGAAAGGTGATTGGAATGAGGGGGAAAAAATTAACTACTGGACACCTGTTGATATATAAACATAAGAATCCTGCCCTATTTACACACATTTGGTTAGATACAGGGAGATTTGAACACTAGAGGTGCTGTGTGTCTCCTGTCTGACCTTCCTTTGAGTCCATTCTAATTTCACACTGAACTCTAGTTCCTAAGGACCTGTTAAGAATCAATGACATCTCACATTGTGTTTGCTTTGATGATGGTAGAACCAAGCCATGGGGCAAGGCAAAACAGGTGCTACTTGCTAATTGCCACTAATCACACAACCTACTTGGAAAATAAGTTGCTGAGGATTTAAAACTTTCCCTGCAATTCTCAGGGGATCGTTGATAACAATGAGAGAAAACTTGATGCCTCTCTTTCAACGGAGGCCTGATATCTCATGAGCTGGATTTCCAGGCCAAACTTCCTACTCCCCAGCCAAAACGAAACACGAAGAACATATCATGGATAAATCAGCAAGGCCAAACTTGAGGCTCTTTTGAATGGACAGCTTCATAACTCCATTTTCCCTGGAAAGAAAAGTTTGAGAGGACAAAGAAGGGGAAGAACTCCGCCCCTCCCTCCCAAAGCGAACACTCTCGCCACCACCCTCTACCAAATGGGAACATTTTCAGGCCCCAGTTATCATTTAAACGAAGCACACCGCACCAATATTGTGTGGTACCATCTGTTATTTTATATTTCACGAAATTTGGCCAGTTTTGAAATATTATAATTATATCTCCTCCATTACGTATGCAACACAGACATTTTCTGAAACATAAATACAGTATGTGGGAAATGTGACTGTATTTATAGCCATTGGCGGGTCGGAAGCAAAGGGCAGCTGGCACCGCGTAGAGCCTGGAGCACGCGACCTACCAAAGGAGCAGGGCCTCTGGTGCACCCCCCACCCCCTCTCTCTGCCAAGTCTGTGCCCTTATGTCCCAAGGAGGCCCCACCTGGAACCCATCCAGGCCTCCATGCATCTTCTATGGAAGGTCATAACTACTCCAGGACCAAGTGTGTCTCCTTCCAGACATAAATGCAGGTAGTGATGCCTTCCCAGAGTCAGGAGACAGGCGCAGAAGGAGTGGCAGGCAGCTGCTTCACTGCCAATGGAGGAGGCAGACAGGGCAGGAACACAGTGCAGTCCTGTGGGTTAAAGGACCAAGAGATTGGACGGAAGTGCTGTGGGAGGGAGGGGCCTCCTATCCGAGGACAGTCTGGCTTCTTCAAAGGAGAACTGAAGAGCCTAATGGCTCATTTGGTTCCTGTGTCAGGAGGTCCCAGGGAAATGGTCAGATCTCCTCAATGCCTCAAAGGGTGTGTTCTGGGATTGATTTCATCTTCAAAGAAGAAAATAGTGTTGTTTACTTGAGTGTTGTTTTCCTTCAAAATGCTGCAAAGTGCTTTGCAATAGCGAAGAGAAGAAAGCAAATGACAAGTATTTGAGATTCCCTTTCTGTCTCTCCAAAAACAAAGGCATTATTCAGGGATGAGAGCTGTTTTGTCACTCCAGGCATTTCTGCCACAATCTTTCCGCTCCTCCTCAGGCATTCCTGCTAATCTGTCTCTTTACACCACCCCTGCTAGTGCTCTGGCCACTCCAGCCAGGAAGTGTTCCATTGGCATTTATTCTCTTTAAAAAAAAATTATTTAAGTTAGTTGCTAAAATTCAAAAATCAGAGACTTCACATAAAGCCCAGTTTCTCTTCAAAAAACGAAGAGATCTGGCACCATTGGATGTGTATTTCTGCCCAGCAACAATCTGCCTGCTCTGAACAGCAGCTGTCTCCTTTGGAAGACAGAGTTCCTCCCTCCACCCCATCCTCTGCCCCTCCTACATGCCCCAGCTCAACTCCTGTCACCTGCCTGGCCCTCAGAGACACTTATGTTTATGACTTCCTGAGGTAGGCAATTGACTCTTACGCAGAAATATAGACTAGGAAATTAAGACAACTTTTTTTGTTCTTGATGTAGGGTTGGTAGAGGATTAAAATATATCCATACGCTCTCTAACAGGAAATTAAAGTGAAATTTACAAGCATCTCTGATATTAAAAAAAACCACCTAAAAGTGAAAAGGATAAATCTCTTCCATAGTCCTTATTTTAACATATTTTAGGCATCTGTTTATTTATTGTTTTTTGCCAACAGATTGTTGGTAAAGCAATTTTATGGCACAAGTTAATCATCCTTTGTGCACCAGTGTGGAAAACAATGTCTAGCATATAAGTAGAGCATACACTATAGAAAAAAATAGGAATGACAAAACTCCAGCCTATAAGCCTAGCTACTCAGGAGAATTAAGGTTCAAAGCCAGCTCAGGCAAAACATTTAGCTAGACTCCATTTCCAAAATAACCAGCAAAAAAGCTGGGCATGAGGTGCCACTCAACTAGGACAGTTCCAACCTAGTAAGTGTGAGGTCCTTAATAGGCTGGAAATAAACCCTGGTACTACCAAAAAGAAGGGGGGGTGGAATTATCTGTGCTAGTGCCTTTGATCTAGACTGAGCTTGAAAGTTTCCATTCTCAGTCAAAGATCCTGCTTCTGTAAGGTCTAGAATTCAAGGTGATGTATATTCTTGTATATATCACAGCCTCTCTTTTATCAGTCAGCTTTGATGATCATTAACAACAGTGGAGGAATGGAGATGAATGGCCATCTGAAACCCAGCCCCAGCCTACGGGTGACATGTGGGTCATATGGAGACGAACAGCTCAGTGGCAACTGCTTCTCCATAAATGATAGTCCATCTTGTTCCAACTTATGACTTCAATGAAGAAAACAGAATTTCCAGTAAAATAAGCCTGATGCCAAGAGGACAGTTGGTGGGAGGATGTGGTTGGATGCTCAATGATATTGCCGTGGAGATGAAGGAACCCTAGGAGGCAGTAGTAAATAGTTACATTTAACAAGTCCATAGACCCATGGATCTCTCAGGGGAATCTAACAAGCAATAAGAGAGTAAATGGAGAGCCCCCAAATCCATAAGTCTTTTTAGCATACCTACCTCAGATAAACTCAGAGGGAGAGGACTTGCCAAATTAAATATAATCTATGCATTTAAGAGATACTGTTACAGACTGTACTGTTATATTTAGGGCTTCACAGACTCGACGTCAAGGGGAAAAATTATTCCCAGTCCCTCGAACACATTTCCCTATAGTTCTCAATAAATTAGATAAGTCGAGTGATACTCTTGGCTTGATATTCTTAGTACTTGAGCATGCCCAATACTAACATGAAGGAGAATGTAAATCCTACCCCCAATACTAACATGAAGGAGAATGTAAATCTTACCCCAACTCCTACAACAACTCCCTCTCAGTCCTTAGCACCTCTCAGCCAGATTTCTGGAGTCCACAGGCTGATTCGTTTTAGAATGACTTCAATCCTTCATTGCTTCTTAGTGACTTCAATCCTTCATTGCTTCTAGTGAGGTTTATATCTTGCTATGAGACTGACAATTTAATTACTTCAAACTGTTACATTCAAGGTGACTGCATTTAGTGTAATCATATATATTAGATAATATAATCACTTAAAACTATTCTTTGCTCCCCAGAGTTTAATACTTATATGAATCCAACAAATATGTATGCCTAGTATGTGCCAGGGAACGGGGAAATGTCGGAATTCTTTAGTCTGGAACATAGGCTCTGATGGTCTTTGCCTGCCTCTTCAAAAATATCCCTCACTACTTTGCTTTCCATGCTCCTGTCAAGTCCAGTCACTATTACATCTGAGCCTCTGCATATGCTGTTCCTTTACCTGGACTATGTTGGGCTTTTTTTGGGCATTTCCTTTACCTTATTTCTATTTATCATTCATTTTTTCACTACCTTAGGCCTTCCTTGCAAAGACTGGTTTAAAATAGTTCATGACTACACACACACACACACACACACACACACACACACACACAATACACAATAACACAGTATTTGTTCTATGCTATTCCAAATGCTTTGAAAATATTTTAGGATAAGAAAATCATAGCTACTTAGGAGGCAGAGATCTGAGGATCACAGTTCAAAGACAGACTGAACAGGGAAGTCCATGAAACCCTTATGTCCAATTTCAGTTCAGGGTTCATGATGACCACCATCAACAATAGAAAGGAAAGCCAGAAATGGAGCTGCAATTCAGCACCAGATTTGAACAAAAAAGTTAAGGGATAATTCTCAGGCCCTGTGTTCAAACTTCAGTATTGGCACAAAAAAAAAAAGAAGAAAGAAAAGGAAGAAAGAAAGAGAAAGAAGGAAGGAAGGAAGGAAGGAAGGAAAGAAAGAAAGAAAGAAAGAAAGAAAGAAAGAAAGAAAGAAAGAAAGAAAGAAAGAAAGAAAGAAAGAGAAGGGAGTAGAGGAAAGGGGATAGAATGGGGAGGGGAAGGGAGGGGAGGGGGGAGGGTAAAGGAGAGGGGAGGGGAGAACAAAAGGGAGGGGAGGGGAAGAGAACTCTGGTTCTTTTTTTTCCCTCATCCTGGCATTACACTTTGAGCTCATATGTAGCGATGTTATTAACCAATTATAAACTTTTTCTGCACTTAAATTTAAGTCAATAGCTAACTTGGTCTCCCAGTATGCTTGTTACTATTGAAAGAGTTCTTGCATTCCAGGCCTAGAGCAACCTCTGAGGAAGTGGATTCAGTTGTTTTCAGAGATAAACCACTTGTTCAGAAACTTTGACCTGTCAGTCTGCCTGTCATCACCCCCATTCCAGCATCAAACTGCCCTCCTTGCTATATTGAACTGCATTTCCTGGTCTTGGCTCAATTGGCCCTTACCACTAGTTTAAAATGACAAGTATCTCAACCTCTTTTCTCCTTATCCCTTCACCCTGTTTTACTTTGCTTTATATTATTCATCCACACCTAGTATGGTAGACTATAAGCAGACATTTTGTATTATTCACTGTGCATGGGAGGTGTCTAGTGAATAGCAATGGAATCAAAGTCAATATCGGCACAAATAAGGCACTGACAATTTGGTATAGCCACTGACACAGGAGCTGTCTTTGGTAACATATATGATAGTCTTTAAATTTCAGATGATTAGGATGGGATTTTTGTGCGTTTAGTGAGTACTTAATTGGAAAGACAAAGCCATATAATCTATAGAAGAGAGAGTTCACCAAAAGCTAAGCTTTTGGCCTCAGTCAGATTTGGACATCCTTTTAGGAATGTCCCCATCCCAACCCAGAGACTCACAAGTCCTGGTAGTTTGCATAACTCAGTGGAAACAGAGCTCCATGGAACCCCTGGCATTTCCATTGTGCTTTTCTCTACATCATCCCTATCCTAGTCTAAAATGACTCAAAGCACAGAATGTGACTCTTTATATTATTAACTAGCAATTTGCACAGGGCCCTGGAATATAGGGTGTACATTGAAATGAAAAATTAAACATCATAAAGCTATATCATTGATTCATTAGAAACAGCATCAGACATATGTTCTTTAAAGATACGTCACCTTGGTTACCCAGCCCCTGCAGGCCCTCACTCTATGAAGTGGCTATGTGGTGGGTAGGAGGGGAAAGGAGACCAAAAGTATGATATGCTGTGGTTCCTGTCTTTTTGTTTTGGTGTCTGTATGTGTGTGTGTGTGTGTGTGTGTGTGCACATGTAAGGGGGGAGGGGAAAGAGAGGTAGAAAGAGTTTGTCTGTGTATCTATGCAGTGGGGCTTGAACTCAGGTCCTCACACTCTTGATTGGCTTTCTCTCTGACATCTAGCTGTATACCACTTGAGCCATACCTCCAGACAGGAATTTTGCTGGTTAATAAGAGAATCTCACACAGCCTTTCCTGCCTTGGATGGCTTTAAATCATGATCCTCAGGTCTCAGCCTCTTGAGTAGCTAGGATTACAGGCGTGATCTACCAGTATCTATCTGTGGGTTGTGGTTCTTCTTTGTACACACAATAGCCAATTGCTATTGCTTGAAATCAAAAACTGTGAGTGGTGCATACAGCCTTTCTAGATTTCAACTTTCTTTTTTATTGTTCTATAGAGTTTTTTTTATTTTAATACTTTTTATATTGTAAAAATTCTGTACAGAGGGGTTACAGTTACATGAGCAAGGTAATGAGTACATTTCCTATCAAGCATTGTTGCCTCCTCCTTTGTTTTTCCCCTACCATCCCTTCCCTCCCACTTCCACAAATAGTCTCCCCCCACCACCTAAATTGTAAAGTTCATTTTCAACATAGTGTCTTGTACATCTCAATGCTACAATGGGTCAACCTGTATCCCTATTTAAGCATTTGGTTTTTCCCTCCCCTACCCAAATTAGAGAAGTGTATATACAATATGCAGGACACTGACATCAAATACAGTGAAAACAGGGGTTATACTGTGGAGGAAGAACATACAAAGAAACAAAAAATCACATGGTACATTATAAATACATTAGAAACAATGGCAAGAAAGAGTAAAAACACTTGTATCCCTATCTTGGGGTTCATTTCACTTAACATCATCTTATCTGGTCATAAGTACATAGCTTTTGACCTTTTCTGCTTGTCCCAGACATACTAGTTATTGCAAATAAGGGAAACCATGGGACCTATGTTTCTTTGGGACTGGCTTACTTTAGATTTCAACTTTCTTTTGTCAATACTTGTAACTTCCCAAGTTGATAGGGAATTGAACGATGGTGTCCTAGAAGGCTCTACAGAAGTGAAGGCAAAGATGCAATAAGTCAGAGTTCCCTTCCTGTATCCTTAACAATGCTATGGAGCCAAACAGCCAGAGGAAATGGATTATATCCGTTTTACAGCTATGCAGGGATCCCCAGAGTGGCTTTGCTTGAATGTTTGTGAGAGGTAAAACAATGTTTACCAATCTGCCAGCCACACAGGCTTAATTAGTGTTTGCAAACTACTTGACATCCTTGAAAGAAAGGTGTCACCCATGCACAGGTCATTATCATAATAAATGGATGGCACAGGGGCTTGAAACCAGAGAGACACCTGAGCTGGCATGGATTGCAAACAGACCCAAGGGACACTGGCGTCCTTTTTGTAAAACAGCGTTATGGAGACATAATTCAATAGCCATACCATGCCCTCATCTGAAATGTACCCACTCAGTGACTTCTAGAGTATTCATGGTGTGTGCACACATCACAACAGTCAAGTTCAGAACTTTTTCATCACCTCCAAGAGACACATGCATCTTTCATGAATAGCCTTCCTACTTCTCCATCTTCCCCAGCCCTGAGCAACTACCTCTGTTTCCTGTTCCCACAGGTCAAGCACAATTCCATGTTGTTTATAAATGAAGAGACATAATGTGTGGTCTTTTGAGACTGTGTGTGTCTGCGCACGCATGTGCGTGTGCGTGCACTGGTACTGAGGCTTGATCTTGGGGTCTCATACCCTCACTTGGCTTTTTCACTCAAGTCTTGATGCATTACTACCACTAGAGTGACAACTCCACTTCTGGTTTTTTGGTGGTTACTTGGAGGTAAGAGTCTCAAGGACTTCCCTGTCCTCTCTGGATTGGTTTTGAAAAACAATCCTCATGAGCATCTCAACCTCCAGAGTAGTTAGGATTTGTAGAAATGAGCCACCAGTTCTCAGCTCGATACATATGTTCAACTTTCAACGTTATGAGTTATGTTGCTTATTGTTTATATGCTGATGAACATTTGACTTCTCTGTACCATTTTAGTATTAAGAATAGTGCTACTCAGGTTTGGAAGGTAGCTCATTGGTAGAGTGCTTGCCTTGCACGCATGAGGCCCTGGGTTCAATTCCTCAACACCACATAAGCAGAAAAAGCTGAAGTGGCACTGTGGCTCAAGTGGTAGAGTGTTAGCCTTGAGCTGAAAAGCTGAGGGACAGCGCCCAGGCCCAGAGTTCAGGCCCCACAACCGGCAAAAACAAAACAAACAAACAAAAAACGATAGTGCTACTACGAACATTCACACAAACATATTTGTGTGTGCATGTGTGTGTATGCACATGCACATGTACCAGTATTAGGCTTAAACTCAGGGCCTTAGATTTTTCCTCAAGGCTGGTGCTCTACCTCTTGAGTCAAAGTCTACTTCTGGCTCTTTTAGTAGTTAGAACAAGATAAAAGTCCCCTGGACTTTCCTGTCCAGGCTGGCTTTGAATCTGATCCTCAGATCTCAACCCCCTGAATAGCTAGGATTACAGGTATAATCCACTAGTGTTTGGCAATTAACATTTGTGTGTGTGCGTGTGTGTGTGTGTGTGTGTGTGTGTGTGTGTGTGTGTGTGTAACAGTACTAGGTCTTGAAATCAGGGCCTGGATACTTGTCCCTTAGCTGTTTTCTGCTCAAGGTTAGCTGTTTTCTGCTCAAGGTTGGTGGTCTATCACTTGAGACACCACACCTCCAATTTCAGCCTTATATTTTTTTGCAAGTCCTGGGGCTTGAACTCAGGGCCTGGGCACTGTCCCTGAGCTTCTTTTGCTCAAGGCTAGCACTCTACCACTTGAGCCACAGAGCAATTTCTGCCTTTTTTGTTTACATGGTACTGAGGAATAGAACCTAGGGTTTCATGCATGCTAGGCAACACTGTCACTAAGCCACATTCCCAGTCCCATTTTTAGACTTTTTGGTGGTTCACTGGAGATAAGAGTCCCATGCACTCTCCAGCTTGGGCTGGCTTCAAACTATGATTCTCAGATCTCAGCCTCCTGAGTAGCTAGGATTATAGGTGTGAGCCATCAGTACCCAACTCATATTCTTTTTTTTTTATTTTATTTGTGAAGATACTGTACAGAGGGGTTACAATTACATGAGCAGGATAATGCATACATTTCTTACCAAGCATTGCAGCCTCCTCCTTTGGTTTACCCTTCACATCCCTTCCCAGCCTCCCCCCTCCCCCCAATCCCAATCCTTCTCCTTCCCCCCCCTTCCCCCCCACACCGACGTTGTAAAGCTCGTTTTGGACATGACAACTTGTACTTCTCATTGTTGCAACAGGTCCACCTGTATCTTTAAACAACTGGTTTTTCCCTATCTCCTTCTCAAGTTATACTGATATCAAATATAGTGAAAGCAGCGGTTATACTGTGGGGGAGGGACATACAAAGCAACAAAGAGATAATCTTATAAATGCATTAGAAACACATGCATGAAAGAAAAAAACATTAAAATACATATCTAAGGGTTCATTTTCCTGACATCACATTATCTGACCTTTTCCGCTTGACTCATAGATATACTAGATATTGCAAATAAGGGAAACCATGGGACCTATGTTTTTTTGGGCCTGGCTTACTTCACTTAATATAATTTTTTCCAAGTTTTTCCATTTCCTAACAAATGGGGCAATGTTATTCTTTCTGATGGCGGCATAGAATTCCATTGTGTATATATACCACATTTTCTTGATCCATTCATCTACTGAGGGGCATCTGGATTGGTTCCATATCTTAGCTATGGTAAATAATGCTGCAATAAACATAGTTGTGCTGGTAGCTTTAGTGTGGTCTTGTTTGTAAACATTTGGGTAAATGCCCAAAAGTGGGATTGCTGGGTCATAGGGGAGTTCTATGTGAAGTCTTTTGAGGAACCTCCATACTGCTTTCCAAAGTGTTTGAACAAGTTTACATTCCCACCAACAATGAAGTAAGGTTTCTTTCTGTCCACATCCCCTCCAGCATCTGTTGTTGTTAGAGTTCTTGATTTTTGCCATTCTAACTGGGGTGAGGTGATATCTCAATGTTGTTTTGATTTGCATTTCTTTTATGGCTAGGGATGTTGAACATTTCTTCATGTGTTTATTGGCTTCTTCTTCAGAGAAGTTTCTCTTTAAGTCTTTCGCCCACTTATTTATTGGGCAGTTGTTTCTTTGAGGATTTGTTGTTGGGGGGTTTAATTTTTTGCCAATTCATATTCTTTTTAATTAAACGCATTTTAAAAGTCCTTTGTGTAAAATACCTAGGAGTAGCCTCACCGGGGTCTCTTGGCAGCTTTATTTTTAACTTTCTGAGGAACCACCAGACTATTTGCACAGGGGCTGTACCAGGTTATAATTGCACTAGATTAATTTCTTTTTGATCTTGCAAGGATGCTAACATTTCCTTAAAGTACTTACACTAGAATCCTTAAAAGATTTTTTTGTCTTTATACAGAAAACCAATCTACCTTCACATATCTAGCCTGATGATAGTTTGCTGCCAAAGATCACCCAGCTTCTATCAGTCTGACACCTTCTCTATCTTGGTGCTTAGACAAATGAGCATGCTCATGAGCTATCGTGATCTCTTTCCTCTGAGCTTGCTGCCCACTTTCTGACTAAATGGCTGTGAAGCCCAAATGACGTGCCTCATCTCTGAGAAAAAAACAAGCTCACAACCCAGTCCTATGGTATCTAGAGGGTTAAATTTAAATGCTGAGATCTGAGGGTGACAGTTTAAAGGCCAACCCAGGCAGGAAAGTCTGTGAAACTGTTATCTCCAATTAACTACCAAAGATGGCACTGTGGCTCAAGTGGCAGAGTGCTAGCCTTGAGCAAAATGCTCAGGGACAGTGCCCAGGCCCTCAGTTCAAGTCCCAGCAAAAAAAAAAAAAAAGGCTTCTCTGATCTGTTCCCAACTAGTTCATAGAAGGCATTGTTCTGAAGGTTAACTTTTGAACATGTATGCTTGAAGGAAAAATCACTTAAAAATTGAGAATGTAATAACTAAGTGAATACTTACACAAATGTTTCCTTTGGTTTTTATGCTTAATTTTTTGTTTACTTTTGTTTTATTTGGGGCGAGTAAATCTCACATGTGAAGCACTTTACCACACAGAATGTTCTACAAAGCATCCATTTTGCAGAATTTAGTGAGACAAAATATTCCAACTCTCCCAAGAGCAGACAACTTCCTATTGTTTTTCTCTCTAATCCATATACTTTCATTTCCTGTCCAAAGGCTGAGAGATTATGAACTCATATTCCCTCCTATAAGGGAAAATGTTTTTACTCTTTAGGAGAACACAACGTGTCTATGCCTTCACAGGCTCTTTAGAATCATTGCTTTAGGAGCATTTTGTATGTTCACTACAAATTCTTCTTTAGGGACATGGTCAATGAATAGGCTAACCCATGTGGCAACTCGTCAGATATGCACCAAAATCCTTCCTCTCCTCCCCATCCATCACCTTCTAGCTGTTAGGACTCAGAAAGTTATTCAACATCTTTGCACATCAGTTCCTCCATGTGGAGCATTGAGATACTAATAACCCATCGGAGTCTAATGATTACAGAGACAGGACATAAAGCATCACATACTATTTTATAGTACCTTTCTTTTCTTAAGCATTATCATTGGTTAAGACATACATCCTAGAAAGCAAAAAGACAGAGGTACCAATATAGGTTCTTCGCTGAAAAAAAAAAAACCTGTATAAATTCCTTGTTGAAGTTCTCTGTCCCTCTGAGGAGACTGTGCCCTTCATGTCTGTTTCTCATCTATTCTAACTACAGAATAAGCACTGATGAGTAGTTGGAAGTGTGATGAGGACAAGATGCGAAGTGGCACCAGTGGCGTCCCTAATGTTATTCATTGGTGCCATGTCAGGGGTCAGTCTGAACACTGTAATTGTCTCTGGATGTTCCTGCCAATTCCATCAGCTAAGATTAGAATAATTAATTAGGTGCGGGGCCAGTATCAACACTTAACTGAAAGCAAGCAAGGGGCTGGGATCCTACCTAACATCTGCTACAAATATTGCTTTGATTGGACTTTTTCCTTTAAATGGCATTTCTGATTTTGCTTTTGGTTTTCTTAAAACTTTTTGTTCTTATTATAGAGGTGATCCACAGAGGAGTTACAGTTACATAAGTCAGGTAAAGTGTACATTTATTTTTGAACAATGTCTCCTCTTCCCCCTCTCTCTCCCTCCCTCCCTCTCTCTTTGTTGTTTTTGTTTTGTATTGTTTTTGTGTCAACACTAAGGCCTGAACTCAGGTGGTAGAGTGACAGTTTTGCACAAAAGAGCTAAGAGACAGTGTCCAGGATCTAAGTCACTCTTCTAAGTCTGGTTTTTGGTGGTCAATTGAAGGTAAGAATCTTGAGGACTTTGCTGTATTTATTGGCTGCCAACCTCTGTCTTCAGATTTCAGCCTTCTGAGCAGTTAAGATCACAGATGTGTGCTTCCAGTGCCTGGATGACATTTCTATTTCTTAACTTTTTAGAATTCTTAACTTTTTTAGAATTCATATGCTCCATTAAGTTATAGTGGTATCCAAAGTAGTCTTTGCCACCACTGGTAGATACTTAGAGTTTTAATTATAAGTCATTCATTTAGAGTTTATTTAGAAGTACTTGGAAGATAAAATATACCATAGATTTGAACATTGACACTAATAGTAATCGTTTCAGAATAAGAATGGTACTGTGGGTTTTTAAAAAAAATTTGCATAAAATCTGTAATAAGCTAACGCAGGGGGAACTTTATTGCTCAACTTGAATTCTGAAATTAGGAACCTGAATTCTTTACTTCCACAGTTGTCGACTCAGTGCAGTGTACAGGATTCTACCTCTAGGTGAAAGATGGGGCTCCTCACATGGCTACCAAGAAGGAACAATACAAGAGAGTTAGAGGTTCCATTTCCTGCGAGGGAAAATGACAAATTCTCAGTTTCTGAGACAATGCCCATCTAAATGTCTACATTAGTTTTTGACACATGGAGGGTCTTGAAAGAGGCACTGAAGACATACCTGTGTGGAGGGGGTGGGGATGGGAGGAGGGCTTCATTTTGCTTCTAAAGCTAGGCACCAGTGACTCATGCCTGTAATCCTAGCTACTCAGAGGGGGAGATGTGAGGATCACAGTTCAAAGCTAAGCCAGCAGGAAAGTCCATGAGATTCTTATCTCCAAGTAACTACCCAAAATTGGAAATGGAGCTATTGCTCAAAATGATTGAGCACTTAACCTTGAGCACAAAAGCTCAAGGACAGTGCCCAGGCCTTGAGTTCAAGCCCCAGGGATGGCACACACACACACACACACACACACACACACACACACACACACTCACACACATACACACACGAGTGAATCTACTTTCTACCTACTCTAATGGCCGGGCGCAGATGGCTCATGCCTGTAATCCTAGCTACTTCAAGAGGCTGAGATCTGAGGATCTCAGTTCAAAACCAACTCAGGCAGGAAAGTCTGTGAGACTCTTATCTCCAATAAACCACAAGAAAACCAGAAGTGGCACTATGGCTCAAGTGGTAGAGCACTCGCCTTTTGCTGAGCACAGGGACAGTGCCCAAGCCCAGAGTTCAAGCCCTATGACTGAGGAAAAAAAAAAAGCAGAATGGAACAGATACTCACAAAAGCATAAATAATATCTTCATGTGAGATTTCTGTTTTGATTCTCCACTTCTCAATGCATTTCTTTATAACTGTTTGCCATCTAGATTAAATTTCCTAAATGTTCGCGTTCCTAATCTCCTTGCTCAAATCCCTGTGATAGCTCCCTACAATTTCTTCAGTCTTACTTTACTAGAACTCCAGCACCAAACCACCGCCACCCACCACCACCAAGTAATGCCCCCCACTTATTCCCATTGTCGGCTCACACAACTCCTCAGCATTTAGGTCTGCCACTAGCAGAGTTACTTGTAGTCTGGTGACTGGGGGCCAGTCCTTGTGAATGGCTTCCTTCCTTCCACACAAGTTCTAGTTTCATTTTCTCACTAGTGCAGTATCTTCTGTAACTGCCTTGGTCACCTATGCTCAATATTTTCCAGTACCTCTGAAAATACAGTCTATTTTCAACTATTTTCAACACTAGCTGTTTTCCATGTGTCGTGGTGCTTCAGTGAGGTCATAGGAACCTTAATGTCTCCTGTGTTCTGTTTTATTCCCCATTAGGCAACGCAGAAATTGTGTGGTTCCTGCCTTTGAGTGCGAGAGGTGAGGAAGAAGTGTTAGGAGGGTTTGGTGAGAAAATTCCCTGACCCAAGGCCTAGAGAGTCTTCTCCTTGTAGTGACCAGGCAATTCCCTCCCCTGCTCTAAGCCTTTCCCAAATACCATAGCCAACAAGCTTCTGGCCATCCCGACTCTCCCCACAGAAAGGGTACAGGTTGGAGATGAATTCCAACAAAGGAATCAGGCGCTCTCGTGTAGATGACATTCCCAGGAGATGAGATTGTTCCAAATCCACTTTTCCCTTTCAGTACATTTGGCTGCAGCCACATACCTGGTGATTGAAGCCCATCCGAAAAGCAACCATTTCAAGCAGAGGTCCAGCTCTCTGAGAGGGGGGACTTGGCAAATCCAAGTTGCCATGGTAACCGGGCTCCCAGCCTCCATATATCCTGTTTTGTAGTTTGGGGTTTTATGTTTTGGAAAGTTCCTTCTCCTTTTCTTTTAACCTCCAAATGTGTGAGAAAATATCTGCCAGGGGAATTAAGGGAACACACTGCAGAGAACTCACTAGGAACCATGGGGATTTAAAGGTCTTTGAGACTGAAAATAATACCACACACACATAAGACTTAGACTCTAAGCAACAGAATATTAGGACTGTGGGTTGGAACTGATCTCACAGGCCTTCTGTGCAGCCTCCTTCTTCATTCAACAAATTCTTCATATGTTATAGAGATCATTTTTTATTTTATTTAAGGAGCATCAATAATCTTATCAGGCACTAGGGGCTCATGTTATAATCCTAGCTAATTGGGATGCTGAGATTTGAGGATAATGGTTTGAAGCTAGCCAGGGCAGATAAATCCTCAAGACTCTTATCTCCAACTGATCAGCAAAACTAGAAGTAGAACTGCAACTCCAATAGTAAAACATCAGCTTTGAGTAAAGAAAGTTAAGCAAAAGGACAAGGCCTGCATTAAACCTCCAGTATTCATACACAACACACACACACACACACACACACACACACACACACACACACAATCTTACATTGGGAATCTAGGGTATGTTAGCAGTTATAAGTGAAATAGCTTTTAAAACATTTGCCATAAATTTAGTCCCCCAAGACACTCAACTGATAAGCATATCACCTTTGAAATACCATCAATCATTCAAACTATCAGCTGATCCCAACTATGAGGGGGGTAATTTTTAGGAGCAGGAAAAAAGTAATGCCCAAGAGGATTTGAGGACCAAAGAACCTTTGTAGTGAGGTTGAATGCTCGTGCTAGCCCCATCACTGTCCAGCTGGTGGTTCCTGCTCTGAGGGGCTAGTCAAGGCCCCTGTGAAAGAGATGAATGACAAAGCCAGTGGTTTGGTTAAAATCCTCCCTGATAAGGTTTTGTGTGTAGTGTCTGTGCCAGCAGGGTAGTTTTGGTGCATTTAAAGTTGTCATGAAAATGGAGTACTCTAACTTTGCCAATTGCAGAAAGGATGCTGCTTTATCTCTACTGTTAGCTGCTAAGATGCCATACGAGTTTAGATTAGAATATGCACACAGGAGAGAGAGAAAGGTTATTAAATTTTGAACCAGGGAAAGATGAGAGGTAAACAAATGTGATACAAAATATCTTTGATCTCAACTAAGAGTTGGAGTTGATAACGAAAATCATCAGTAACTTTAAGCTACATAAGACAGAAGTCAGTATACATACATGCATATACCTATCACATATATTAAATATTTTATATTGTGGAGCATCTATATATTGCTTTTTATATGTGACTACTCTAGCTCTAATCTTAACACAAGAGGTCATGTATTCAAGTAATTTTTTATACACAGTTGCTAGTAAACTATGTAGATAAAGACTCAAAAATATATTTTCCTCCTGGCACCCAGCTGTATGCATGTGGCATATATGATTTCCAGATGATATGATAATAATGCATCCATTTTAGGAGCTAACTGAGCCCACAGAGGTAATTAGCTCAAGCACACAATGATAAACATGTAAGGATGGGAGAAGCAATTCCTTCCTTCCATAAGAAACAGAAATGCAATGGAAAACCTCTTTCCATGGTGGTAGAACAATATGGCTATAAACAATCTTCGATAGCAAAATATCTCTTCATTTAAGCTCATCTGAATAGGCCTTGTACATATGTGATAATAGGATTGTGAACGTGGAAATGAAATTTTTATGTTTTCAACTAAGTCTTTAGGTCTTTAATTTCATGGGTCCTCAAGTCCACTCCCCTTTTCTCAGGTAAGACCTCCTTGAGCCTATAACCATCAGATACCTCTTACTACCATGTTTTATCCCATGCTTAATGAAATCTAAGGAAGATTACTTCCAATTTTTAAATACAGATGATTTTTAACAACTCACAGCCATTTTGAAGCCAGGATACTTCTCCTAGGATGGCTTCTTAAAGCCATCACAGCTGCTAGCTGGAAAAAAATAAATCAATATCCTCTTGCTTTCTTTTCTGTGAAAAATAGAGGACATTTCTAGTCATGCTTTATGAAAGCGTATTTGGAATTTTAGAGCCAAATGTAACACAAACTGTGGTGGTTCATATCTATAATTCCAACGCTGAGGAGGGGGGAGGCAGAAGGATTGGAGGATCAAGCCTAGCTTTCACTATATATAGTGAGACTTTGTTACAAAACAAAAGGAAGAAAGGAACAAAAAGAAGGAAGGAAGGAACAAAGGAAGGAACGAAGGGGAAAAAGAGAAAAGGGATGGAAGAAAGAAGAAAAGAAGTAATAAAGGAAAGAAGGAAAAAGGAAAGAAGGAAAAGTTAATGAGTACAAACTACTACCTGCTTATAGATATCTTTATTGATAATAAAAATCCATTGGACTTTAGGTAAAATATCAATTTTATATTATTTTTAGGCAAAAATATTGAAGTTGCTTCTGTAAGATACCTTTACATTTCAGAACTATGAAAACGAGAGGTAGTGTGGAGCTTAGAACCAAGAAAATACATTATTAAAAAAAATAATTTCACTGTCTTGTCATGCTAATATTCCTTTGAAACCAATTGTATAATGACTATATACCATAAGAAACTATAGTTTACTCCTTGGTTCATTCAGTACTTGAATAAACTTCACTTAAATGTGTCTGAGTAAGATGTTCTATCTTAGTATTATATGGACAGAGAAAAGTGACATTGAATAGAAACAAATGCCAAGGTATCAGGAGCTTTCTTGTCGGTGATGTTTCAGTGTTTGGGATTCTATTGAATTAATTCTCCTATGTCAAATCATTTCTGGCATTCAGATATTGCTCATTCAAAATGAAATGTGAGTCTGCCACCTGAATAATACATGTTAAATATTAGCATAGGTATCCAAATTAATCAAAAATATTGAATAGAATATAGGAATCCATTGTTTTTAGTAACCAGACAACAGGAAGCCCCAGACACAAGTCTTTGAAAAACAAGAAACACCTGAAGTCAACCCACAATTTTCTTGGATGATTTCCTGATCTTAGCACCCCAACTTGGAGTCCACTCCAACACAGTAGCCTTATTGAGTAAAGAGCCAAGTTTAGAGTTTGGAGATGTCCAGGAGACTGGATGTAAAAGCAAAGAGCCAGAGAAGAGGAAGCTATACATCTGGAGGAAAGAGAAGGAAGCATGACTCCATACAGGGTTTTGTCCCACAGGCCCAGGAGGAGACCAGAGGAAGCTTTCCTGAGAGCAGAGAACAACAAATGATATAATGTTGATCTGAAGAGAATTTGGAGCCTAGATCCACCTAAGTGGAGGAACTACATCTTCATTTTCCCATTAACTCCCCCAAAATACCAATAGGCCAAGAAGTCAGGCCAAGTCCTGTTGGAAGTCATCCCATACACTCTTTAATGAAGTCTGAATATCAGAACTGATGAAATCCTAAGGAAAAGGTTTGCCAGTTCAATACTGCTATGCAAGTACCTTGAGCTTCCTAAATTTATCTTCCTAAAACCTAACTTCAAGACTATGTAAGTCCAAGACCATCAGTCCTTAAATGAACTGCCTTACAAAATAAAAATCATCACTGTTCAGAGGATGATTATAGAAAGCAGTCTTTAACAATGTGCCACCAACAATGGCCACTACACTATAAAAGAACTAGTAGCTATGAAAAAGATGTGGGAAATTTTGTCTCAAAATCAGTTACTATAAACACAGCTTTAAAGGAAGCAGATGTTGACTTTAGCCAACGTTTTAAAGCAGCTCTTAGAAATATATTCGAAGAACTTCTAAAATTTCATGGAAAATACGAACTTAATGAGAAAGCAGATGGAGACTTGCACTGGAGAAATAAATTTTTAAATGAAAATTCTGGAAGGAAATGCATAATAGCTAAAATCTTTAAAAATTATTAAAAGGGTTTAACAGCAGATTAGGGGTGACAGAAGAGTCAATACACTAGAAAAGATTTCAAGAAGGAATAATCAATTTTAGGTACAGGTTAAAAATGATGGTGAAGAAATGCGCCAAGTATCAGGGATTTGTGGAGCAATCTCAGTCTGACACCCATAAATTAGGTGAAAAGAGGAGAATACAAAATAGTAAGATTTTTTAAAAAAGAAAACATATTTAAAGAAATGCAATAGCTGAGTATGTGACGGATTTGATGAAAAATACTTCGAAATCCGTAAGTCCAAAAAGCCCACACAAGACTAACACAAAGGATAGCAAGCATTTCCTACTAACACCGCTGAAAACCTAAGAGAAAGAAAAAGCATCTAGAAGCATCTCAGAGCACCGGAAGGAATATGGGGCAAATTATGGGAACCAGCAAGGAGGATTACTGAGTCTGTTTAAGGATTTACCGAAAGTAGAGAAAGCCAGAAAGCAATAGAATATCTTTGAAGTGATGAAAGAAAACCAAGTCAACGAAGAACACTACATCCAGTATTTCTAAAGTCAGAATGGACAGCAGACAGATGTGTGTAGATAAATTATGTCTGGAAGGGCATTTCTTCCATGGACATACAATACAGGAATGCTCGAGGACTCCACCTCTGACATGCAGTTCTAAAGGGAAGCCAGAGCAAAAGAAATGTGAGAATGAAGAAATACAAAGTCCAATCCAGACAGAAAAGTCCTGAGATTCCTATCTCTAATAAACCAGCAAAAAAAGCCAGAAGTGGATATATGGCTCAAGCAGTTGAGCACCAGCCTGGAGTGCAAAAGCCAAGCAAGATAATGAGACTCTGAGTTCAAGCCCCAGTACCAGGGTGTGTGTGGATGTGGGGTGTGCGTGCACGCACACGTGCACACACAAATTATAGTCTTCCATTTGTGAGCTAATAGGAGCCATAAAAATGATGGAATATGCTGGTTGTCAGTGGCTCATGACTTTTATCCTAGCTACTCTGCAGGTAGAAAAGTCCATGAGATTCTTATCTCCAATAAAAACTCTTCAGAAAAGGCCAGAAGTGGTTCTGTGGTTCCAGAGGTGGAGCGCCAGACTTGAGGCTCTAGGATAACACCAATGCCCTGAGTTCAAGCCCCAGCACTAGAAAAAAAAAAAAACAAGTGACTGAATATGTTGAAGTGATTTTAATATTCAATGTGAAAAAAGACGTGATTGCTACCTGAGCTTTAAAATTTGTCACAATATTCTGTTACTACTGACTGCATAAGTATACGGAAACATTGAGAACTATGTTTATGTTTATGCCCATACTGTGTTGAACTCAGGGCCTAGTGCTCTCAGCTTATTTCATTCAAGGCTGGAGCTCTATCAGTTGAGCCACATCTCAATTTCTGGTACCCAACTTGACTTCTCTTTTTATAATTTATTATTTAGAGTGAGCATTTTTCTATACTCTGGAAAAATTTTATACTCCTTATTAAGTATCGACCAGATGTTGAATACACAGTATATTCTGTGTCATGAAGTATCTCTGAGAGTTCTTTTAAAGTGACTGTGGTATTTTGTTTGTTGTGACATTACTTCTGAGATACCATTACCCTTTTCAATAACAGCCTTTTTCCTTATTTATCATTGTAAGTTCACCTTCTCAAAGACACTCTGAGCTAGTGGCTCATGCCTATAATCCTAGCTGCTCAGGAGGCTTAGATCTGAGGATCATGGGTTTGAAGCAGCCCAGGCAGACAAATCTAGAGATACCTAAAAAAGCTCAAACTGAAAGCTTCTCTAGGAAGTGAAGCACTAGCCATTAGCGCCAATACTCCCAATACATACTCCCAACCCCTACCCCAAAAAAGACAGACAGACAGACAGACAGACAGACAGACAGACAGACAGACAGAAAGTGTGTGTGAGAAAGATACCCTGAATACTGAACAAATGAATATGCAGGATGCCCATATTTGTGTCTCTTCTGAAGTTCCACTAATTCTACTTAAATTTTACTTCCAGTGTTCTTTCTGTCTTTATTTTATTTTTATTTTGTACTTTTTACTTTTGTTGGCCTGATTCCTCATTTCTTATTTCATTATTCATGTCTTATAAAGCTCTGTGTGAGTTTGGCACTGGAAAACAAGAAGGTGATATTCCTACAAGCTTTGCCGCTGTCTGTGCAAAATCTGAATAACAGATGCAAAGTGAAGCAGAAGTGACATGATTGGTACATATCATAATCATGTGTGCCTGCCATTTATGATACTATATGTGGATGGGAAAACTACCAGCATGTTTTATCTTGTATTACTCACAGTCAAAGACCTATTGTAGTAAATGAAATAATAAGTCACCTTGTTGGAGGACAGCTGCTATAGTTTGGACCTAGGACATCCCCCAAAGCCCCTGTATTAAAGTATTATTCCAGCTTGATTTTATTGGGAGAGTAGGAAACCCGAAGGGTGGAATCTATTGAGATGTCTTTAGGTCATTGGGTGCATGCCCTTAAAGGGAATTGGTAGGTCCCAACCCCTTCCTCTTTTTCTTTTACTTCCCAGCCATGAGTGAGTAATTTTCTTTGTCCAGTGCTCTCTACGTGGCCTCCCACAAAGAAATCCTAGACTAGAATCAATGAAATTCAGCCAAAACCATTTTTTTCTCTTTATAAGTTGATTATCTCAAGTATCTGCTAGACAAATAGAAATCTGACTTAAAATACTGGTGTCAATTTTTAAATGTGATATTTGAAATCTGTGTCTATTAAATGTGTATAAAATGATTACCTGCATTTAAAGCAAATATAAGGTGGAGTGGTAGAGTTTATAACTTAAGTATAGGTGCAAGATACTAATAATAAAAGGTGGAGAGAACAATGAGATTGTACTCTGATACAGACATAGATTTGTGAAATGGTCAACTAGAAGTAGTATGTGGTAGGATACAAGCTCTGATTAGATTTTAAATGAAGATAATTGTAGACTATCATGCAATTGTAGGAGATAATACAGAATGAAGAGCATGGCTCAAGTACTTGTCTAGCACATGTGAGACCCTGAGCTCAATAGTGTAGAAAGGAAAACAAAGAGTTAATGGAAGACTAACAGAAGGATCATGACTATCACAGAAAAGCGTAATAAAATTATTTTATTCCCTCATAGGCATATAATTCTAAAACCTGAGATAGCCCACCATAATCCTGGGGAAGCATTGCTGTAAGTATGCAAATATGAAATCTCATTTCTATCTACCCCTCTGTTATGTAGCTAACAAATTACAAAACCTAAGTACAATATCTGTCCAGCATGCTCACACTGCTGCTCAGAGTACTCCAATTTAATTGGTATTCAAATGTGTGTAGTTCTACACAACATTATCACATGTGCAAATTTGTGTTTTCACTATCACAATTAGGATACAGAATAGCTCTGCAGCCCCCAGGATACTTTGTGTTGTCCATTTAAAGCCATACCTGCCCCCTCCTTCTGTTCTCTGATTTTAGCAGCCAGTAGTCTAGACTTCTTTCCTAAAATATTGTCATTAAAACTTATACAAATACAAGTATACAATATGTGACCTTTGGAGATTGGCTTTTTTCTTTGAATAATTCCTTGGAAATTTGCACAATTGTATGTATCAATAATTTCTCACTTTTTATTACTTATGGCTATACCATGGTTTATTTAACCATTCACCATTACAGGTATGGAACACCTATAGTCCAATACATGAGAACTTGAAGCAGGAGGGTCACAAGTTTGAGGCCAGCCTGCTGTCTGTATGTATAAGCATATACATATACATGGATATAAATATATATATATATACATAGTATGTATTATATTTGAAAAAGATATCTGAGTTAGTTCCAGTTTGAAATATTGTCAATAAAACTGATTTTTGTCATGTAAAGTTGATCATTTTTCTAAAATCTGGACGACTGCTTATTGTCTTTCAGAAATAAATACTAAAAGTGATGAAAAGAATTACTTTTAATGAGTTGATTGAGGAGGTAAATTAGGATAATATAAAATACTTGAGTAATCTAAAAGAAGAAACAACAGGAAAACAATAAATTTAAACCCAATCATACAAGTTGTTATATTAAATGCAAATAGGCTTGAAATAATTCTGAGATGCACAGGATAATCATACTGACAAGAATAAGTTACACATTAAGCATTGCTAGAATTTTAAGGCTATAAGTATGATCATAAAATGAGCAAAAGATGGGGGTTCCAGGGATAGGCAACAGCGCCCTAGTCCTTTGGTCTACTGCAGGATGCCTATGCCTTCCCAGAATTGATGGAGGATTTCTGACTGATGCCTGCCACACACAAGGTACCCATTATAGGAAGGATGGTAAGTCTGTTCATGAGTCATCACTATTTTATCTTCCATCACTGCCTATTAACTTCCTAGATGACACAGACATTCTCTAGTAACACCATAGACTCCAAGTTTGTTTACCATAAGCAATCCTAGGTGAGATAGCTCTATTCTGAAAAGCATTCCCTAGGCGAGCCCTTCCTGTATTAGTTATTGCAATCCAGAGGTCCAAGGATCATGTGACATATCATGTGACTTAAAAGATTGTTTCCTTGCAGGCAATTGAAATACATCATGAGTTTCAAAGACGTTTTCTTCCCCATCACAGCAATGACTTTGCTAAAAATGAATTGGCCATTGGTTCCTTGGACCTGTTTGGGGCCTGGCCATTCTGTTCATTGATCGCTAAGCCACACGATCACTTGTTAGTCATTTTAACCTTTTCAAGCACTAGAGTACCAATTCATAAAATAGCAAGAATATTATGTAAGTAAATTATTCTGATGATTAAATGTGTAACTATCAATAAGTGTAACTATCAATAAATGTAACTATCAATAAGTGATAGTTATCACTGTACTATTCTCTGAAATTCAAATTGATGGGGGTGGGGAGAGGAACTGATACAACCTTGAAGACGTTCTTTTAAAAGTTATTGGACTGTGTGAAAAATTAATATTGGTTTGGCCAGTACAATTTTAGAAAATTGAGCTGTGTGGTCTGAAGAATTCTTTTCTCCCCATAATTAAAACTATAAATTTGGAAAATTACAGAAAAGCATAATAAAATCACTTAATAAATCACCTGGTGAGAATAAAATCTCAAAACAGCAAATGAGATAGCCCAGGCTACCACAATTTTAAAAATATTATTGCCAAAAATACATAGCATTATATATACATTATATATACATTATATATACATATATAGCAGTATATATGCACACTAAACTTTGCAAGCCATGTATCCAATAAAAGCATGATTTTGCCTATCCCCAGCTAATCATCAGCCTATCACTGTAAACTCCTATTCATTCTACTAAAGCTGAGTTTCCTCCTCCAGAAACTCTTTCCTCTCCCTCCTTAACAATGACTCATTCTGTCTCTATTGATGGATTCTCCTGCTTGTAATTATCTGTGCATTTTTTTTCTCCACATTAGACATCCAAGCCCTTCACAGCAGAGATAGTGCCTGGCTCTTCAATGCTAACCCTCCCCAGGTACTCTTCCAAACACATGTACTTTGGTGTCTAAGCTCCAGCATATACTTGGTGCTTTCTATGAGGAAGTATGTACATGTCTTCCAGCTACAATCTTCAGGTATAAGCATTTCAATCCCATCCAGGTGTCAAAATGCAGTTAACTTCTCTAACTGTGGATCCTCCCTGGACCTGTGGCTTTTGAACAATGAAGCATAGCCTGTTAATGAAGTAAGAAAGAAGTGTCTGGAACCCATTCACAGTAGAGAAACTTCCATGATTGGGGACTCCTATGCTGTGTGACTCATGATAGTCAACATTGAGAGCAATGTGAAAGGCTCACAAAGTATACTTTTGCTGTGGCTTTCCTGCCAGATCTCCTATCAGTCAACAAAAGGGATTTCTCACTATCACACAGGGAACCAACCAAATCCAGCCTTCACCACCAAAGGATTGACCTTTTCCCATTAGTCAAGATGGCTGCCCCAGTAGGAATCATGATCAACTCTGGATTCAAGAATTCCAACATTAGTTCAACTAAGTATGCACCTACTGCAGGGTACGAGGCCATGACTGAAAACAATATAAACTGGTAATGAGAAGGAAGTAAATGGCTTGCCCCAAAGCAAAAGAAGTTCCTGTCTCCAGTTTACAAGGCAAACTCAGATATGCAAGATATTAAGAGTCAGGTCACTGATATCAGAAGCAGCAAAATCACCTGAAAGTCCAATAAGAATAGGTCTTAGTCTTTCTCATTCATCTTTTACATTCTCTGACTTGAACATCCATCGGAGTGCTTTGCTTAGACATGTGGAGGAGGAAAAACAATGAAAACCCTTTTGAGCAATCAGCTTTCAGAGATTCCATAATTAAGCCATTAGGTCTAAAGCACTGCAAGAGCAATTTGGCTTAATATACCCTGCAGTCGGAGCATACAGACCCCTTCTCTGGGCACACACAGCACAATGACACTCTTAGATCATTTCTGTGGTACCAGCTGCTATGACACAGCCTGAATTCTACCCCTCCCAAGAACATAGAAGTCACAAGAACATATGCCTGGTGGATCTGAGACACTTCCTCAAGCCAGAAAAGAGCCAGAAAGGAACCCAGTTTCCAGTCAGTTCGTGGCTCCTTTTTTTCCCAAGTCACCCTCCTCATCTGCCTATAGATGAAATATGGACCAGATATGGAGTGAGCATGGACTTTCTTTCATGGAGCACAAGTGGCATACTGTTCTTGCAGGTGGCTCTGTTGCGCAGAGCTCAGCTATCTGACTGGTCCTAGCTGACATGAAACTCAGAAAACAGTCACCTTCTCACCTTTTGAGTTCCTGTTTCATAGGTGAATAAGGAGGCAGGAGAACCTTCTACTTTGACATCATGAAATCTGAGTTTAATTCAGCACTTCAAGCTATTCCTCTTCTAAAAATATTACACTGCCTGGGAATAACCCTCAGCGATTTAATGATATCACAGTTGAGAAAAATAGTGGTAGCTAGAATTAGAATCAACCCCCTGTACCTCTCTTGGAAAGGATAATGACATTAGCTTTCCTGTGGTTCATTCATTGAAACAGGAAATATTTATTCAGCAATCCCACTTTTGGGCATTTAACTAAATGATCACAAACAAGACCACACTAAAGCTACCAGCACACTACGTTATCGCAGCACTATTTACCATAGCTAAGATATGGAACCAATCAAGATGCCCCTCAATAGATGAATGGATCAAGAAAATGTGGTATATAAACACAATGGAATTCTATGCATCCATCAGAATGACATTGCCCCATTTGTTAGGAAATGGAAAGGCTTGGAAAAAATCATATTAAGTGAAGTAAGCCAGGCCCAAAGAAACATAGGTCCCATGGTTTCCCTTATTCGCAATAACTAGTATAGGTCTGGGACAAGTAGAAAAGGTCAAAAGCTATGTACATATGACCAGATAAGATGGAGTTAAGCTAAATGAACCCCAAGATATGGACACAAGTGGTTTTTTCTTTCTTGCTATTGTTTCTAATGTATTTATAAAGTACCATGTGATTTTTTTGTTGCTTTGTATGTTCCTCCCCCAGTATATAACCCCTGTTTTCACTGTATTTGATTTCAGTATAATTTGGGGAGGGGAAGGGAAAAAACAAAATGTTTAAATAGGGATACAGGCAGGTTGACCCACTGTAACAATGAGATGTACAAGATGCTATGTTGAAAAACAAACTTTATGTAGTTAAGGAGGTAGGAGGGAAGGGATGGTAGGGGAAAAACAAAGGAGGAGGTAACAATGCTTGATAAGAATTGTACTCATTACCTTGCTCATGTAACTGTAACCCCTCTGTACAGTATTTTCACAATAAAAAACTTACAAAAAAGGAAAATATTTATTAATATATTTATACTGACCAGACAGGAAAACACAAAGAATATATCTTCGGGCAAGGAGAAGTAACTTACCAGATGAACCATTCAAGAAATAATTTGGCCAGGATAGACATGCCATGTTTTAGCTCACCTTAGAGAAGAGATTAGGACTTAACTAAAGGGGAATGCTTCTCATCATTAGTATCACCCGCTGTGTATATGAGCAGCACACCACTTCTACCTTCAGGATCCCTACAGGCCAACGACCTGGGATTAATTCTCCCCTCTGGTCCTACCCCAGCTTTATTTTTGTCCATTCATATCTTGACAATTTGGCTATTCTATCTTCAAGGTTTATCAGATGTGAATAAAGTTGCCATCGTTTGACATGATTGAAATACAAAATTTGCTCTTGGTAAAACACACATACAAAGAGGCTGAAATGCTTCTTTCTACTATAATGAAGATGAGATGGTGGAAGCAGGGAGAGAGATAAGAAATAGCAGAGTCTCCTTCTTTCTGCCGCTGGGGTGAAGGAGTCCTGCATCACAATCAGAACCTGCCAGATCAATAGCTCTTCTGCCAGCCACCCCTCTTTGTCATTGATCCTCTCCCAGCTCTCCCCCAGAACTTCTGGCTAGGATGCTGGGGTGGTATTGAAGCACAGAAGGACATAAATACCATCCACAAGTCTGGTAGGATGAAGGAAAATAGGCCTAGGCCAGGCATAGTGGTACATGCTTGTAATCCCCCTTGCTCTAGAGAGTATTAATCAGGCCAGTCCAGGGAAAACATTAGCAAGAACCCATCCCAACCATCAAACTTCCCTATTATCCAGATATGAAATCCCAGACAGTTTTGAGGTGTAGGTAGGAGGACTCCAGCCTGAGATCTGGGCCTGACGTAAATAGGAGGTCCTATCTGAAAAGTAACTAAAACAAAAAAAGTTGGTTGCCTGGCCCAAATGGTACAATGTCCCTAGCAAGTGCAAGGCTCTGAGTTCAAGTCCTAGTACAAGAAATAAATGAATAAATAAGAGCAAGAACAAGCAAGAAAGGGACACAAAAGGCCTAAAAATGAACTGAACCCACACTGTTAGTCAGTGCTCATTGGATGGCAAGAGTTGAAGCAAACTAGCAAATCCCATGGGAACAAAAAGATTGGACAGAGGCCAACGGTGTTCTCAGTTCTCACTTCTCTTGACACCTAGTCAGCCTTCTCTGTCTGAGGGGCTCTGAAGGTAAGAACATGCTTTTGGGAAAATGCAAAAGTGGGTAAAGATTCAGTAGGACACCTGGGCTTTCTGGCAGGTGAGAGACAGAAAGCCTAAATGGGTTCAGAACTGTTTACACCTGCATGCGTGTGTGTGTGTGTGTGTGTGTGTGTGTGTGTGCGTGCGCACGCGCGTGTGTTATGATTTTGCATCTTAAACTCTGGATGGGACTTGTCTCTGAGCTTCTTTGCTTAAGGCTAGTGCTCTACCACTTGAGTCACAGCTCCACTTCTGGAGTTTTGGTAGTTAATTGGAGACAAGGATCTAATGGACTTTCTTGCTTAGGCTGGCTTAGAACCATGAGATCCTCAGGTCTAAGACTCCTGAGTAGCTATGATTACAGGTTATGAGCTACCAGCACCAAGTTAGAACATTCCTTTCTTAAAAACCACCCGATATAGGGACTGACCTCAGTGGTAGGACACTTACTTAGTACATGAAAGGCCCTGGGTTTGCTCCCCAACACCACAAAACAAAAGGAAAAAAAATAAAATGAGATATAAAAATGAAATAAGATATTTAAAAATAGAATAGAAACAAATATATTCGTTATCTTGTCCATGTAATTGTAACTCCTCTGTATGGTATTCTCACAATAAAAAAAAAAGATCTACTTTTGAAGTCACAAAAAGAACATATTTCTTCCTTCTAGCTGTTTCTCTTTGTTTCTTTCTCTCTATTTTCTTCTTCCTTCCTTTCTTCCACATTGAGAAGTGAAAACAATGATCAAGTTCCTGATAGGAACCACATTCACTCATTTATCCAGCAAATAATAGCTGAAGGCTATGTGTTTTGGCTGACTATTTAAGTCAGTACTAATGTACATATATCATTCTAAGTGGTAACATGATGCCTTCACATCTCATCTGTCTTTGAACAACTCTTCTACTTTTCCATGAGGCCATATTTGACCTATGTATAGTAAGCCAGCATTTTGAGAGGACCAAGATGGGGAGGATCAGGTGGTTATGGGAAAGACAGCTTTCTGTTGCTCCATACGTTATAAGTGAAAATGTAATGATGAGCACCACACTTTCCAAAGGAGGAGCTAGGAGTGTGCACCTCCACACAGCCTTGGAAACAATATTTCCAGCAAACTGGAGAGCTGCTATGGCAGAATGCATTTGTTTGAGAGAAGGCAGACCAATTCCAGTCTGAGCAAAATGCACCTGTGTGCCCACCACCTCCCTCTCTCAAGAAACTACCAACTCTTCCTGTGTGTGCAGCATACTGTGTGAGGTGCTCTGGATCACACAAAGGAAATGTAAGATGGGGTCCCTTCCCCACAGGACCTGACAATAGAGCTTAATGAAACCACTGAATAACAATGGAAGGCAAAATCTGATTAAGTGCTGTACGGAACGGCCTTGACAATATGTGCTGGAAAATAGCACAGATGGAAGAAAAAAATGCAGAAAAAAGACCTCAGAGGGTCAATGGTGAGGCAGCATAACACTGAGGTAGCAAATGAGAGAAAGCACTCCAGCAGAAGCTGTCGCAGCGTGAGCTAGATGTTACAACAGGAATGAGCAGGTTCTTGTGTCTCAAAGAGGCTGACGGGAACAGAGTGATTTTTGTTTTGCTTTGTCTCAAAAAGATATTTAAAGTTGGGCTGGTGTCTTATGCCTGTAATCTTAGCTACTCAGGAAGCTGAGATCTGTAAACTCATGAGACTTACCTACAAGAACCACCATAAAGCTAGAAATGAGGGATGGCTCAGTAGCAGACCTGACTTTTTAAAAAACAAAAAACAAACCACAAGCCAAGTGAAGCTGGATGCTGGTGGCTCATACCTGTTGTCTTAGTCACTCAGGAGCCTGAGATCTGAGGGTTATGGTTCAAAGCTAACCTGGGTAGAAAAGTCCCTGAGACTCTTATCTCCAATGAACTACTCAGAAAAAGCTGGAAGTGGCTCTATGGCTCAAGTGGTAGAATGCTAGCCTTGAGCAAAATGAAGCTGAGAGACAGCACCTAGGCCCTGAATTCAAGCCCCAGGACTTGCAAAAGAAGAAAAGAAGCCAAGTGAGATACAGCCTGAGACCCAGCAAAAATAAATAAATAGAGTTAAACACAAGATAGTGATGGGCTCATGTCAAGGCAAGGAGAGCTAAATGGAATGTGCCAGTTAGAAATGGGCATCACCAAAGGGGTATAATGTTTCTGGAAGGCAATTTAGAATCTACAATAATGATGCCGAGTGAATAGTGCTTCAGTTCAAACAGTGACTATAAGTTGACCTTGTATCATTTGTTTTCTGATTCAACATAGAGAAGCAAAAAATAAAGCAAGAAGTATGGCAGAGCCACAGCCTACAGGATTTTTCAAATGAAGCTATATTCATGAAAATAGTTATATTCTCTGAAGGAAGAATTTATATGAGAAAGAAGATGGAATCACAAGTCATATGAACTGTATGAAGCCTAAGGCCCCAGCAGGTTTACAGGAAATGACTTTGAAACAATTGTTCGAGAAGAGGAAATGTAGACGACAATTGGGGGGAGGGGGCAGAAAAAAAGATACAAAATGAAGCCGAACTGTCCAAGAATGAGGGAGGAAGGGAATAAAGAATAGTATAACTGATGTCACTCCCTAGTTACACAGGAGGCTGAGATTTGAGGATTATGGTTTGAAGCCAGCCTATGAAGCTCTTATATCCAATTGGATATGTCTGTTAAAAAGCCAGAAGTAGAGCTGTGGTTGAAGTGGTAGAGTGCCAGATTTAAGCAAAAAGCCTAAGAGAAAGTGCCTTGACCCTGAGTTCAAGCATAAGTACCAACACACACACACACACACACACACACACACACACACACACACACGCAGAGTATGGTAAAAAGTAAAAAGCATCCCAGGCAAGGGGCCACACCTGTAGTTCCAGCTACTCAGGAGGATATATTGGGAGGGTTGCTTGAGCCTAGGAGTTCAAAGCCAGCCTCAACAACATAGCAAAACTCTGTCTCAAAAATTAAACAAATGATCAGGCACTGTTCACACCTACAATCCTGGCTACTCAGGAGGCTGGGATATGGAAAATCAATATCTAAGGCCAGGCTAAGCAGAAAAGTCTGCATGACTCCATTTTCTCAAACCACCAGAAAAAAGCCAGACCGGAAGATTGGTGTAAACAGTAGAGCACCAGCCAAACAAGCAAGCATGAGGTCCTGAGTTGAAACCCTAGTACCAGAAAACACAAAAAATTAAATAGAATTAAATAATGTATTCATTGACCAACAACCCAGATGCCCCTCAGTAGATGAATGGATCAAGAAAATGTGGTATATATACACAATGGAATTCTATGCCTCCATCAGAAAGAATGACATTGCCCCATTTGTTAGGAAATGGAAAGACTTGGAAAAAATTATATTAAGTGAAGTAATCGAGGCCCAAAGAAACATAGGTCCCATGGTTTCCCTTATTTGCAATAACTAGTATATGTATGAGTCAAGCAGAAACAATAGGATAAGTTGATGTTAGGTGAAATGAACCCTAAGTTATGTATTCAAATGTTTTTTCTTTCATGCGATTGTTTCTAACATATTTATAAGATGATTTCTTTGTTGCTTTGTATGTCCCTCCCCCATGGTATAACCCATGCTTTCACTGTATTTGATGTCGGTGTAATTTGTGGAGGGGAAGGGAAAAAATGAATCATTTAAATAGGGATACAGGTGGACCCATTGCAACAATGAGATGTATAAGTCATTATGTCAAAAAATGAACTTTACAACTTTGGTGGGGGGGGATGGGGGTTGGGGGAGTGGGAGATAGGAAGGGATGGGAAGGGGAAACAAAGGAGGAGGCAACAATGCTTGATAAGAAATGTACTCATTATCTTTCCCATGTAATTATAACCCCTCTATATGGTATTTTCACAATTAAAAAGAAAGAAAGAAAGAAAATGCAAGCCATAAAAAGGAACAAAAGACAATTGGTATATGGGGGAAATTATCACACCACAGACAATAGCAAGAGCGTGGATCTCTAAACTATGCAATTTTTCAAACGAATAGCCAAAAGACAAATGATCTAATTGGAATTATCTAAAGATATTAACAGGAAACGTCATAGGAGAGAATATGCAAAGACTGATAAACATGAAATACTTGGGATCTCCTGAGTGCGGGAGCCAGGATGTGTGGGCAGTACCGGCTCAGAGGCCAGGTTGGAATGGCAATGCCTCTCCTCCCAGGCTGTGTGGCCTGGGATACACCATTCAGTCTCTTTGCCATGATCTCCTGCATGGGAATGGGGGCAACAGAAGCTCCCTGGAAGGGTTGTAGCAAAGATGAAGTGAGTAACTGCGTAAACTGCGTAGAACATGGATGGCACAAAGTAAGTGCTTTGTAATTGTAAGCTATTATTAATAATAGAGAATACAAATTAAAGCAACAATGAGATATAATTTTTCACTCATAAGTTGTCAAAAATTTTTAAGTATGACAATATCAAGTGTTGACAAGGATTCAGTGGAATGATACTCTTACACACTGACAGCAGGAATGTAAATTAGTACATCCACTTTGGGGGGAATAATTGCATATTTTATAAAATTGGAACTATCTTACTTTATGAACCAACAAGTCTATCTCTGAGAACATCCTTAGTGAAGGGTCCAGATTTGCATTAAAGCATATTTTTTGTTGTTAATAGCAGAACATTGAACAGTACGGGAATATCGCTAAATAGGGATACATCACAATATAAAGAGGTGTGATATACTAATGATACAATACTATATAGCAGTTAAAAGGAATAAACCAGAACTCTCTAATGTATCAAAGGACCAGAGACAAACACTAGAGTCCTAAGTCTACAGCTCACTGGTGGATATTAAGTACTTAAATCTATAAATATGGACTGTAAGGCCTACTTTGGGAGACATGAGGATGGGAACTGTAGTGAAGAAGTTGACAGAAACAATCATTCATTTTCTTTATAATCTTTTATGTCTTCACAATAGAAAAAGAAATGGATAGTAGAGGTAAAGAAGTCAAAATACTAAGCGCTGCTGATTTGGGAACGTGTGAGTTATATATTATTCTTTGCAATATTTTATATTTTTAAATTGTGAAGAAACCTAAAAATGCTCTTTGAACAGATGTTCTGGATGTCATGTAAAACACTTCATGAAAAAATAAGAGAAGCGGAGGGCTGGCTTGTCAGGACGGCTGCTCAAGAGACTTCCCCTCTTCCTTCCAGGCAATGAGCAACCCGCACTAGAGGTGCAGCCAGCCGTGGGGACCCACAACCCACGGTAGAGAGGAGTCCGGGACAGAAGTTGCCAAATGCCACCCCCTGAGACCCTCTGAATGCCAGAGGAGACAAAAACTGGAAATGCTTAGGAGGAGTCCCATCCAAAGGAATGGAATGGCTATAGGAGTGGGCAGGTATAAGCGAAGGATTCCGAAAGCTCAGTTGGGAAGAGGAAAGAGTCAAGACTATACCTGGGCGTATAATTTATAAGAGGGGAGACTCTGGGAGCCGCTGTGGGTGAATCATGATCTCCACATCTGTGCCACTGAGTAGAATACCCAGCGAAAGAGAGTGAGTAAGGCGCAGCCCACAGGGCTTGGGTGTGGACCGACCCAAGCCCACCAGGCAGAGACTGCAGTCGCCATGGTCGCTCTCCAGAGCCTCTGCCATTTCTAGGCTCATCGGAGGAGCTTGAGCCAGGGCCAGGCTTTCTGCTGCCACCCACCAGGAGCGCTGGCAGCCTTCCTCTGGGGTGGGGGTGGAGGGCTGCGCAGCAGATGCAGTTTTCTCATTAAGTAACGTGCAAATGGAAGGAAGACATTTCCCCCTACCCTGTGCCCACCCTGCCCCCAATCAGGCTCTCTGCGCCCCCGAGCTCCCCCAGGAGCTGCCAGTTTCCCCAGCTCTCTGCGTACGTGGAGCCTGCACAGCCATGGCTACCATGCTGGCAACTCTGCGCAGGAGTGGCAGAAGGCGGGAGGGGGCAGCTGGCACCCAGGCTGGCTGATCGCTGGGGCTCGCAAGGGTCTCTCTGGGTTGGGCGGGAACAGACACAGACAAGGGACCTCATTATCTCACTTTCACTGCTCAGTGATGACTACTTGCACTTAAAATCCTCCAGGGAGTGAGACTCCAGGCCGCAGGAGCTAGGAGAAGGGCAGAGGGAAGGAATGGAAGTTAGCATCAGCTCAGGGGCAGAGTCTCCTGTAGATTCCTGTACCTGGAGTCTATTTTCTCCTCAAAGTCTTCATGGTTATTTGGTCTCTGAAAAAAACTACGCCTATTTTTCTTTCACTTCCACTCAGGACAGGGTCAAGACATGTCTAAAAACTTTTAGTACTACTGAATGTTTGAGGTGGCCTCTTGGTCTAAAAAAATATATAAACAAATTACTGAGCCCTAAAAGAAACTGCCAAATGTTGTTGGAAACTGAGACGTTTTAGTATAAGTTATGAAAACCAAGTTTTAGTTTTCCAAAAGATTTTATACATTTTACTAATTTTTAAAAATATTTTTGTTGTTATTGTAAAGATGGTATACAGAGGGGTTAGTTACTTAAGCCTGATAGAATACACTTTTTTATTGTGAAAATACTGTACAGGGGGGTTACAATTACATGGGCAAGATAATGAGTACATTTCTTATCAAGCATTGCAGCCTCCTCCTTTGTTTCCCCTTCTCATCCCTTCCCATCCTCTCCCCCACCCAATTCTCCTCCCCCCCACCAAAGTTGTAAAGTTCATTTTCGACATAAAGACTTGTACATCTCATAAACTATATCACCCTCTCTCCACTCTCTCCCAGTTTTCCATTCCTATCCCCACTCACAAGCTGTACAGTTCACTTTCATCATAGTGTCTAGTGAGTACCACTGCTGCATTTGTTCATCCCTAGGTGCCCCACTATTTCTGTGTCCCTCTCCACGACCCTTCCAAAGACAGATAAATGAACAAACAAGAGGAAAGAGAATGAAAACAAAAACTGGCAACAAAGGAAACTCTTGTGTCCACCTCCTGGAGTTCATTTTGATAAATACTATTTTATATGGTCAGAAGCACATAGCAATCTCCTATTTGGGTGTCCCATTTTGGACTGTAGTTAGAAGCCAGCCAAAGCAAAGAAATCCTTGAGACCTTTTATCTCCAATTAACTGTTAAAGGCTGGGGTTGGAGGTCTAGCTTGAGCAGTGGAATGCCAGATATGAATGAAAAAGGAGCAAGAAAATGTGAGGCCCTGAGTTCAATACTAGTATTGGCACATATACACACACACAGATAAGTAGATCAATCAATTAATTAATAGATTAATACATAAAATACTGACTGTACCTCTGATCCCAGGGGGAGGACAAGGAGAAAGAAGGGAGAGCATAAATGGTCTTACAGTGCTCAGTGCTAAGAGTATTTCAACAACCAGGCAAACAGAGAAATCTGGAGTCAACTTCACATTTCTTAGGAATCACAAATACTCTAAGTCCAGGTCTGCCTTAGTTTCCCTGCCATATTCACTCAAGGCCTGGGACAGCCATGGAAATTGTGGCCAAGTATTGAGAAAAGTGATGAGCTCCTGAACTAGAACTTGTCAGTCCTCTACTCTTTCCTACCAACCACAGAGACCTACCATGTCAGCAAAGGACCCCCATGACATGTCCATAACGACAACAGCCTGTCTTTCCTCCCCCCATCTTTGATTCTGTACAGCTTTTCTCTGCATTTGTCTAGTTTGGGTTTGCTTGCATATCCCTTCTTTGACATATATTTGAAGCTTAGTAATCTGCCAACATTAATTGAGTATTTGTTATACACGCTAAGCACCCAAAATGAAAAGAAAATGAGTTCAACAATGTCCTTGATCATGAGTAGTTTTCCAGTTAGTGAAGGAAACAGATATATAGTCGGTGAAGGCTAGGAGATGTTAAGTATGTGGCAAAGTGTTCATTGTGCAGAGAAGACACAGTGAGAGAATTGCCCATCCATCGTGCTTTGTGAAGAGATGTCCAAGAGAGGACTTCTCAGGGAGAAGAGAACCTTGCAGTAAGTGAGGAATGGTGAGAAGTTTCCCAGTGAGCAAGTCAATGTTGGTTCATAGCATGAGATCAGGGCTCAGCACAGGAGGCATGGAAACCACAGGAAGTGAGCATGTTGGAACTCTGGATGTCAGGAAGGCAGAACAAGAGATGAAACTGACCTCCACCCAGATTATGAGGTCTTCTCTGGAAGGGAGGATTCTCCCACAGATTCTGACAAATGGTTGGCAGTTCAAAGGTGACTCCATGACCAGCTTTGTATCCTTTGAACAAAAAGCATGTGGATACTGTGCAGAGGATGGATAATGAGAAAGAAATTTCATTATGATCATTCAGGAGAAGGAACATAGGATTTGCCTCCTGTAGCCTACATGGTAGTGCAGATGGAGTTGTAAAGATGGATAAAAGATGTTAGGGTGCTAGAACCTCTTGGATTTAGATCATACCTGAATGTATTTTAACTGTGATACTAGTAGATGGCAACACAATAGAGGAAGGAGGAAGGAGGGTGGGGAGTGAGGAAGTCACTTGGTAAAATGATGTGTTTGAAGGCATTCTACTCATCTAATTGGAAATGTTCATCCCAATAGTGAGTTGATTAAATGAGCCCCCAAAAGCAAGTTTGGGGACCAGAAGTAAAAATAGGATGCTTTAAAATTGTTTGACAAATATTTTAATGTGCTATAAGTTTGTCTTTAAGTGAGATAAGACATCCTGGGATCAGGAAAGGACATTATAGTTAAGCTGAGACCTGGTGCTTGGGTCTAGCAAGGGAGAGGGTTTGGGTAGAGAATAGGTAAGAGAGAGTGTGTCTTCCAGCCTGAGGGAATAACAGTATTCAGAAGATATGGAGACAATGTTGGTGGCTCAGGCCTATAATTCTAGCTATTCAGGAGATTGAGATCTGAGGATCAAGGTTTGAAACCAGCCCAAGACTCAGCCAAATCCAAGAGACTCTTATCTCCCACTAACCAGCAAAAAGCCAGAAGGAGAGCTGTGGCTCAAGGGTTAAGAGTGCTACCCCTGAGCAAAAAAAAATCTCAGGGACAGCACCCAGGCCCTGAGTTCAAGTTCAAGTCCTAAAGTCCTAATACACTCTCTCTCTCTCATACACACACACACACACACACACACACACACACACGATATGATAGAGTACAGATGTATTCCTAGAGTATCGATTTCATGCTTATCATTTAGAGAACAAGGGAATCTGATGAGGGAGGTTGGGAGAAGTGCAAATTTTCTCTGTCTGTAGAAGAAATTCACAGAGTCTATCACTCCCAGGACCCTCTTCTCTCAATAGATCCCAATTCTACTATCAGTTACTCTCTTCATAAACCATTCTTATTCATACTTTATGTAGTAGAAACATCAAATAGAGCCATGACCACACAGTTGCTTCTCTATGGAGGCAAATTTATGGACCAGGAATGAAAGGAACATGAAAGCAACAAAGGAAGTAAATGCACTAAGGCCAAGAGAACCACAGTCCTTTGTGCACAAGGGCATCTGCCTGGGACAATACATAACCTTTCATTCAAACCAAAGAATTGTGGCATTAGGTAAATACACTCTTGTACAGCAAACTACAGCCCATAACTGATATTCATATGTCCTTTTATTTCAGGAGAAAAATAATCCTTAAGATGATGTGGGAAGAATTCCATCAAAAAAGAGAGAGAGAGGCTGGGCACAGGTGGCTCATATCTGTAACCCTAGCTACTCAGGAGGCTGAGATCTGAGGATTATACTTCAAAGTCAGCCTGACAAGGAAAGTCCATGAGACTCTTATCTCCAATTAACCACCAGAAAACTGGAAGTGGTGTTGTGGCTCAAGTGGTAGAGCACTCACCTTGAGCTGAAGAGCTCAGAGACAGTGCCCAGGCCCAGAGTTCAAGCCCCATAACTGACCCCCAAAAAAAGGGCGGGGGATTTGGGATTTCAAACCTTATGCCTCTAGAGCCAGAGAGCATTCATGTTTTATGTAAAATATCTACTTACCTCCATTCCTTATAATTACTCAAGGCAATTACAGGACTCACTTACAGGTGAGTGTGAGTCTTTTAGGGGTTCATAAAAGAAAGTTAACCATCCCAGGGGAGCCTGGTACCTAGAAAGCCTTCATGGCCAGGGTGTAATCAGAATCTATGGATCTCTTGGAAACAGAGTCACAGATGCTGACCCCAGAGATCCTGAAGAAGTTGACCTGAGTGAGGCTTTGGGGTCTTAGTCTTCTACTCTCAGAGAAAAATAGACCATTCTCCAGAAATGATTCAGGAAACTGAGTTCCAAGAAGTGATTTCTATCAGGAATTAGAGACATTAACTTTATTAAGATTTATATCAGGTAAGATCATCTCAGATCCCAATTCCGTATTTTTTAGGGTCAATATATAGCTTACAAGGATAGAAAAAAAAAGAGAAACAGGAAGGAGAAGCAGGCTGACTCTGTTGGCCACCCCTTTCTTTCTTGTCTGTTCCCTGGGGCTGTTCTGTTCTGAACATAGAGTTTGAATGGCAGTTCTGTGAACAGCTCACTCAGCTGAGTCGCAGTGATAAGAGCCCTTTTAAGCTGAGGCTTCAGCCTCGCTCAGCTTTGATCACCTGGTGTCTGTGGTTAGACTGTAGAAGAGTAGGGTGGAGTCGCTGCAGAAGACAATTTCATAAGGGCCTATGATTTCACACCTACTTTAGGCACCAAAGTGGCAGAGGAAAATAAAGAATAATCCTAAAGAATGCCATCCAAGTAACAGCCAGCACTCATGAGTATTTCACAGAAAGAACCAGATCACTAGGAGGAAACTAGACTTCATTCCTTATATTAACTTGACTGGTATATTTAGAAACATAGACTATGTGCCAATGATTAGACTAAGAGTTGGGAATAAAGAGGTAAGTATATAGAGAATTCTCTCTTCATAAAAATTTTGCAGGAAGAAGGAAGAAGGAAATGTCTACATTAATACTATTTTAATGACAATTGAGTTCATTGTTCTGAAGCAAAAGCAATATAAGTAATATCAGCTGCTATAACAACCAATCCCCCAAATCTCAATGGTTTGTCCCTTTGACAGTCCAATTGAGTCTGCAATAAATGATCTTCTATTCAGTGATTCCCAGGACCAGTTCCTTATATATTGTGACTGAATTATTTGTTAGTGGAAGTGAAGAAGGGAGAAGAAGAGGGAGATTAGAAGATTACTACAGTTGGATGGGCCCCACTGTCTTAGTTTCATAAGCTAGAAGCTGTGAGCCCAGGCCTGTGGCATTGAAGTTGTAGAAAATGGAGTCTAATGGAAAGACAAAGACACCATCTCTAGAAGGAATTGTAAACTTTTTGTCTCTAAAGCAAGCTACCCCATGTGCTAGGTCCCTTCTGCCTCTTATCCTTTCCACTTTTCCATGTGTAACTTGGCCAGGGGAGTTTTCACTAGAGACCCAACACATGGAGCCATCCAGCCTCCAAAACCATTAAGCTAAATAGACCTCTTTCTAAAAACTAAATATAAAGTGCCAGGTGTTCTGTTACAGGACATAAAACGGACTATTACAAGGATTATGCTCATGAAATCAGTGTGCTCACTTCCATCTATGTCCTACTGGCTAGAAATAAACAAAATCAAAAGGAAGGTGAAAAATTAAGAGACTTTTATGATGATTGATGAACGCCAAGTGTTTCTACCACAAACAGGAAAAGATAAAATAAAAGAAGTGAGTTGTTGGAGGCCAGTCGCTCACACTAGTAATCTTAGCTACTTAGGAAGCTCAGAATTGAGGATCATAGTTTTGAGGCCAGTTTGGGAAGAAAAGTCTATGAGATTTCATCTCCAACAAACCAGCAAAATGCTGAACTAAAGGTATGATTCAAGTGGTAGAGTAACAGCCCTGAGCAATCTAGCTAAGCCAGAGTGTGAGGCCTTGAGTATAAACTACAGTACTGGTGCGCACATGCACTTGCACACACATACACACACACACACACACACACAAACATATACACACACACTACAGAATTAAGGATGTAAGTAAAGATATTTCATATTAGAATCTGGAATATGGAAAATAGAAAAGTAATACCTTTTTCCAGATCCAAGCTCACAAAATTATCACTTATTTCTTATTATTTTGATTGGACCATGATCCATTTATAAGCAGTTCTCTGTAACACAGAGAAATCACTTCCCTTGGGGTAAATGATTGTCAGGACTTCGTAACATGTGGACCTTAGAAACCAATGATTTCTTTGTGAGCTTGGCTCATTGTAATCTGGGCTGTCTATAAGACTGCAGAAAATTTGATAATTCTTGTTTTATTTACCAAGAGTACTCCATTGGGACCTATGCATCTCTTTAGCTGCAGCTTGGAATTCCAGAGAGAAGAACTAGGGATATTCAAACCACTATTGGTCACATAATGTGCCACAAAAAGAAGGATAACGAAATATAGAGGAAGACAAACTAAGAAAATGAACAAGCAGAAAAGGGAAAAGAGAAAAATCTTAAGAAACACTTCATAGTTGGACTCTAAATCTAAAAAGAAGTAGGATCTGAAGGAAGTCAGTTAATGTTGTATGTTATTCAAATAGTAAATGTTGTGGGGGGTGGAGAGGAGTTCCTATTTCAAATGTGGACATAAGGTATTGGCACCTATCAGTTTTGGAGAGACTCTACTGATCATTTCTTAACACCACTCCAAAGATGACACTAAATACACAAGTTACACGTAATGTGCTCCCACTAAATTCTAGCAGCAAGAGAAATATTTCTCAGAAATTGATTATTTTACCTACCTTGATTAAGAGGGCCCAGAGATGGCTGAGGATGAAAGTAAGGGCCATACAATGTCTCCTGTTCTGGCCAAGAAGAAGAAAAAAAAGAAGATTTGGAGGAGAATACTGAGAAGATGAGGAGGAAAAGGAGGAGAATGAGAAGGGAAAGAAGGACGATGAGGAGAAGGAAGAAGACGAAAGAAGAAGGAGGAGGAGGAAAGAGAAAAAGAAAGGAAGGAAGGAAGGAAAGCAGGGAGAAAGAAAGAAAAAAAGAAGAAAGAAAGAAAGAGAAAAAGAAAGAAAGAAAGAGAGAAAGAAAGGAAGGAAGGAAGGAAGGAAGGGAAAGAGAAAGAGAAAGAAAAGGAAAAAAAAGAAAGAAAAGAAAGCTTTATTATGGAATATAGTCCCCACTTTAGAAAGGTAGTGAGGAACAAGATTTAAAGAAATGAGCTATGTACTCACGATACAGTCTGGTTTTCAATGTTCTGATCTTTCTGGCTCTGGACCAGTTCTTGCCACTGTGTGGGCCTCTGGATGGTTCATCTTAGCCTCCGGGCCTCCTTGGCTCACGTGCTCAGGCCCTGAAACCCGTACCTCTATTATTGTGCCATTTTAGTGGCAGGTTCAAAGATCTTATAACCACCAAAGAAAGTTCATCTTTCCTTGAATCCCAATTGCTTAGACGGCATTGCAATCCTGAAAGTTGAAACCCTGGCCGACAGGAGGCTGACAGCCTCTCTACAGTGAGACACAATTGTTCCTGACAGGTTTATCAGCAGCTGGGTGCTTGCAGTGAGATGTAAAACATGGGGTTTTGTTTCTAGAGGAAAAAACTGTTGCTAAAAAGCTGTTAGATACTGTATCTGAGAGCCTTGGAGCAGGGACTAGGCAAAAGTCCCACTGGACCAATTCTATTCAGACACTCTCTTCTCCTTATATTATCCCAAACCTCTAGCATACCATCTCTCCAAATGCTCTTTAGAGGTTTGCTTTCCTCCTTGACTATTGCCTAACAATTAACCTAGGAATTATAAAGAGCCCTTGGTTATAAGCTTCCCTCCTCAAGAGAGTGAGCCTTGGGGTCACTCCTATATGATAAACACAATGGAGATGCCAGTTGCCTTAAATTGCACCAGTCTTAAGAGTTGGAGTGCATCATCCAGAGAGATGCTCAAGTAGGGGGAAACACAGGCTGTGTGCCATATCAAAACTTGGAATCCAAGAGTACTGGACCCAAGCAAACCTACAGAGGCAAAGGTGATCCTTTCGTCTGTCACTTGAAGCAATTATAGACAGAGTAAGTAAATGACTTCCTCAAAGTCATACAGATATTAAATTTTATGTAAGCAACACTTCCACCTGAGTAGCTCAGATGGCTTAATCTTAAACTCAGTTGCTTAATCCTTCAGATTAAGCCCAAGGTTTACTCCCTCAGTTTCTCTGTCAGAGGTATCCGTTGGCTAAGTCTGAGTCCGTCGAGAACTTACCATATCACAGCACAACCATGGCATGCTTCCAGGTGGTCCTCATGAATCCAGCCTCCTTTCGGCCAGGAACCATGTATCCACTCTTTTTTCCCCTCATTCATCTAGCTCAGAACCCAATATTAGGTAAGAGCTGGATAAAAAATGATACCAGCATCATTTCTAAATTATCATGATTCAATCACAAAACTCCCCTCTGATGAACCCAGCTAAACCCAGTTACTTCTTAAGGGCCCTACTAGTCTAATTAAGTTTCTACCTTATTCATGCCTTTAATGAATGCCTTTAAACTCCTACATGCATTTGGCACCAAGTAAAGACAAACCATATTGAAACTGTTGCACTAGGTGGCCTTGTACCCCATTATCTTCATCCACTGGTTCCCCATCCAGTACCACAGGGCCACAGCAATGATCAGGATACTAACATCAAAACCACTTCTTCAAGAGAAAGCACACACTGTGTGCTTTCTGGATCAGCTCATGAGTTCACATCTCACCACCATTTTATTACCTTGACTCTGTGGAATGATTTTTTGAGTAGCGTCATTTCAGGGCACATAGTGATATATATGTCCTCATTCTGTACTGTGTTGAATCTCCACTGAGTCTCCACACACAGTAGTCAGATAGCATGTTATTTGTTAGCAGAGTTGACACTCTGGGTTCTCAGGCACCACAGGTTAAGACTTTAGATTTGCAAGATGTGTTCGTATTCCTACCTGTTGGGGATGGAATGAATGGCCTAAGAGAGAATTCTCTGAAGGCAACTCTATCATGTATGGAGCTATAAGACAACAACAGCTCCCACCTGGTCACATGTCAAGCTTACAACCACTTGCTTGAGTGGGCTATCTCCAAAACACTCTCTAAGAAGAACCTGGTATCTTGGGTTTATGCAAAAAAAAAAAAAGCCCTGACTATTTTATACTCTAGTCATCTATAACTTTAAAGTAGAGCCTCTTTCCAATTCACATGAGATTCTTATTGTGACTCCGAATAATAGCCAATACAACTATAAAACTAATGAGGCTAAGACCTGTAAGTCATCCAGGAGGAGGACACCTCTGGTAAGTTATGCATTCAGAGCAGTTACATCACCCCAGTGTAACCCATTATAGTGTCATTTGCAAGAAAATGTCATTCCAGATACTAATAATGGTAGTAATTCCACTAATAAACCCATTTTTCAAGGTGCAAAAAAATCCCTTCATAGGTCTTTTTAAGGTATCACTCAGTCAGGAGTGTGCTGCCTCCATTGATGAAGCAGGGTGAATGGCCTCCAGCCCCACCAGGGCCCTCTTCAGCCACATGCTCTGCCTCCAATTTGTCTAATGTGAATTTCTGTTTCCTTAGAAGCCAATGGTCTCTTTTAAGTTATTGCTGTTTTTTGGATATGTGTGTGTGTGTGTGTGTGTGTGTGTGTGTGTGTATGTATGTATAGATGAGATTTATTGAACATTTTCATTTGGAAATAATGTCACTAAGGAAGTAGATTTTGCTTCTGAAATATAGTTTCCCAATTAAAAGGCAAAAAATCTTAGCTTCTAGTTTCAATGAAGACTGGTGATTATTGGTAATCACTGCTTAGACACTGAGAATGAATGAAGAAACCATTCAGATTGTCTACATATAAACAGCACAGCCCTGCTCTTGAGTCTCTGCATTACAGCAAAGTAGATAATGACTCCTGTGGCAGCCAGGAGAGGAACCATCGAGCTGTGAATATGAAAGTTAAGCTTTACTTTGTTGTTTTCTTAGAATTTACATTTTTATTTACTAGTTTCATTGCAATATAATGAACACAGAAAACTTGGTGTATGCAATTTAGTAGGTTTTGACATATTTGTATACCCACAAAACAATCACCACAACCAGCATTATGAACACCTTCAATATACACAAAGTTCCTGTGTCTCTGTATAATCCTTCCTTTGACTTTTCTCTTATGTCCCTAGAAAACTATGACCTTCTTTGTCATGATACATTTTCTTACATTCCTACTATTTAGTATAAATGGAATTTTAGAGTTCTGTCTCCATTCATCAGGATTATCATTTTGAGACTCACGTGTTGTTAACATATATCTAGTTCGTATTTCTTTTTATCATTAGTCATATTGCATTGTGAAAATCTACTTGAGAATATTTGTTCATTTACCAAAAGATGGTATTTCATGTTCTATCTAGTGTTTGGCTATTACAGAGTGCTATGTAAGTGTCCTTGGATAAGTCTTTATGTGAGCATAATCTTTTATTCCTCAGGGATAAATTCCTAGAACTGGGCAGATAAAGCTGAGAAATTCTTATGTCCAATTAACCATCAAAAAGCTGGAAATGGAGGTGTAACTGAAGTGGTAGAGCACCAGCCTTGAATGAAAAAGCTAAGGTAGAACGTGAGACCCTGAGTTCAAGTTCCAGTGTCAGCACACATATGCACACACACACTCTCTCTCTCTCTCACACACACACACACACACACACACACAAATAAACTAGTAGGCTAGTATGGAGATTATTCAAAAAATTAAGAAATGGAACTGTTCTTTGGTTCAGCAATATCACACATGCGCATTTATAAGAAACATTGGAAATCAGGGTACATTAAAGGCACCTGCATATCCATGTTCATTACCTCACTAGTGTCAAGAGCCAAGTTATAGGAATAGCCCAGGTGCCCTACAAGGGATGAATAGATCAAGAAAATGTGGTACACACTTACAATTGGATTTTATTTTGTCCATCAAGAAGTATATTGTGCAATTCACAGGGAAATGAATGGACCTGGAAAATATCATATTGAGTGAAGTAAATCAGATTCAGAAAAAAAAGGGTCTCTGTTCTCTGACATGTAGATGTTAAATCTAACATATATAAAACATACAGGAGCCAGATGCCTGTAATCCTATCTATTCAGGAGGCTGAGATCTGAAGGTCCTAATTCAAAAGTAGCCTGGGCAGAAAAGTCCCTGTGAGACTCTTATCTAAAATTAAACACTCAAAAAAATGGAAGTGGTGCTATGGCTCAAGTGGTAGAGCACTAGCCTTGAGCACAAAGAGGTTCAGGAATAGCGCCCAGGCCCTGAGTTCAAGGCCCACAACTCCTCCCCCCCACACACATATGCACATGCAGAGTTGAATGCACACACATTTATGTGCATATATGTATATATGCGCACATATATGTATATATAGGTACATATGCATATGTATAAATCAAACTGATTAAAGTATGGTATTCATAGGAATGTTGGTGTAATTCATTTGCACAATAGTTCAACCAAATAAGTATCAGGAATCAAAAATATATCTTGACTTGTGGCAGGTAGGGGCTAACAAGAGAGAGGTGGTTAAATGGAGAGCGGAAAAGTAGGTAAATACAGTCATAAGACTCAATGTACATATGTCAAAATAAAACTATGGGATGTGGGGAGACAGGTAAGGATGAGGTGGAAGGGGTGAGAATAATGGGAAGATGAGGGATCTAGATTCATTGTACACAAATTCCTTTGTACAACTATTTTAAAATTCTTAACAAAGAGAGAGAGAGAGAGAGAGAATCTACTAGGCTATTTTACAAAGTGATTGTACCACAGGACTTACAATCAGGTAACTGGGGAATCATGAAGGTGAAGAGGGGATGTGCTTTCTTAAGCTTTCTTTCTTTTCTTTTTCTTTCTTTCTTTTTTTTGTCCATTATGGGCCTGAAATCTGGGCCTGGGCACTGTCCCTCAGCTCTTCAGCTCAAGACTAGCACTCTACCACTTGAGCCACAGCACCACTTTCGGCTTTTTCTGCTTATATGGTGCTGAGGAATTGAACCTAGGGCCTTATGCATGGGAAGCAAGCACTCTGCCACTGAGCCACCTTCCCAACCCTTCTTAAGATTTCTTCTTAAGATTTCTTAAGCTTAAGAAATGGAAGGCACTGGAGCTCCCAAACTTAAGGTTGGTAAGGATGTTTGTCCTGGTTTCAGAAGAGGTAGGAAGTCACTTTTCTTCTTTTGTTTAGGACTTCAAGTGGATTGGATTATGCCTAACCACAGTGGTAATTGTATATATCATATAATGTATATAATATATAGTATGTATCATATATATACATACACATATATCACAGACAGATTCACATTAAGCAGGGCAGGTGGCACTCTACCACTTGAGCCATGCCTCCACCCCTTTTGTGTTAGTTATTTTCAGGTAGCATCTCATGCTTTTTTCCTGGGCCTGTCTTCAGACCAAGTTCTTCCTACCTAGCCTCTAGAAGAGCCTGGATTACAAACATAAGCTACTACACCAAACCTGTTAATGGTAGATCTGTAAGTAAGTCTGCTGATTCAAATGATCATCTCTTCTGTATCCAGAAATACTATTTTACCAGCTATCAGGAAATCATTGAATCCAGGTAAAGGGACATTTTTCAGGCTTAATTCTAACCTTTCTTTTTTCTTCCTTTTTTTTATTGTGAAAATACTGTACAGAAGGGTTACAATTACATGGGCAAGATAATGAGTACATTTCTTATCAAGCATTGTAGCCTCCTCCTTTGTTTCCCCTTCCCCTCCCTTCCCATCCTCCCCCCGCTCCCCCACCCAATCCTCCTCCCCGCACCAAAGTTGTAAAGTTCATTTTTCCACATAACGACTTGTACATCTCATTGTTGCAATGGGTCTACCTGTATCCCTATTTAAACGATTTGTTTTTTCCCTTCCCCTCCACAAATTATACCAACCTCAAATACAGTGAAATCAGGGGTTATACCATGGGGGAGGGACATACAAAGCACAACAAAGAAATAATCTTATAAATGTGTTAGAAACAATCACCTGAAAGAAAAAAACATTTGAATACATATCTTAGGGAGTTTTAAGCTTTCATATGCCCATTATTCTGTTTATTTCTCATGACAATCTATAGTGGAAAGAGCTGATTCTAGGATATCAGTTTTATAAATGATAAAAGGGAGATTCAGAGACAATCAAGTGGCTTGTCTGTCCAACTTTCCAGCATGAGTAAACAATTCCTGATCCAAGTTCACACTTCTTTATGGCAGGCTTCCTAAAGTGCCAGAAACTGGTTAGAGAGTAAGACAACCTAAAGCTTAAGGGAAAGGCCAACTAATGTGTATAATGACAAAATGCAAGTCCTTGACCTCATTAACATCTGTCCCCAAAGGGAAGGTGACCATATGTTCCCCACACTCAACCTGAAGCACAACGGGAGAAACTGGCTCAAAGAATAGCTCAAAGAATGTCGGCTCATACATTATTAATAAGACAAGCCTTTGCAGGAAAGGGTAGTGGGGCACTGGGACAAATCTCTAATAAAATATCTAATATTTATGGAATTTTCCTTCCAAGTACATAGATGATTTCATTGTAGTCTTAGGATAACCTTATTATTCTTGTGCCCAACTTGCAAATGAGGTGCCAAAGTCCTGAAAGATAATAAAAACCTGTCCAAGGTCACACAGTTAGTGAATGACAGATCTGGAATTTAATGTGTACCCTCCTGACACCAACTGTGTGACACCTCCTGTCCCTGGGAAGACCCTAGATTTTATGGCAGAGGATTTACCAGGCAGTGCAGGTGCATGTCTATGAGATCTAGAGAATGAGTTTCTTTGGAGTACAGACCCTGACTCTCTTGTCACAGTGGAGGTAGTTCTAAGACAAAGCCACCATCCTGAGAAGTCCAGCCTCTGTCACCCACCCTATCGCCCCCGACACAGATGTCTAAGGGAAGGACAGATAGTACTTTCTATGGCAGAGAACAGCAGCCAGGGACAGCTTCCTCCTGGAGGTGAAAATAACATTCTCTAGTCTCATTAGATTCATAGGACATCTTCCTGGTGACAAGGTCATCTGAAGCCCCTTCTCTCCCCTGCCTGCTCCCACAGTGTTCACTCTCCACTACCTAAGTACTATCAGAATATACGGAGCAGGACAGACCAATGGCACATTCTCTACTCTCCAAGCCCAGAGTCTCCAGCTCCATGGCTGAACTCAGGTCAATAGGCTGACAAGGAAGCCCTCAGCCAAGAGCAGCTGCTCAGTGCGCTCAAATCCTCTGCCATTCCTCTAGTCACTCTCTTTCCCAATCTCCCTTTGGATGTGATTTCTGCCTTGCCCTCTGATTCGAAGAGTGATTGAATATAAACTATTACAGCTCACCTGGATCAGGTACTGGGAATACTTCAGGGAATAAGTTCAAAATCATCTCACCCACCCATTTAATATCTAATACCTGTCCAGTTACAGGAGCAGAAGGAGCAGATGTTAAATGAAGGATCTCGTGAATCATTAAGAATATGCTACGCTGGGAATGCCCCAGGAAGAAGAGAACACATGATGAGACACTGGAGGTAGCATGGGAGGCTTTGCGGAGAAAAGTGACACTCAAAATGAAACATGAAGAACAAGGCGAAATTCATCAACAGAAGAGGAAGAGGAAAAAAGAGGCAGAATGTTTAACTCAACAAGTCTTGAACCTGCAAGGAAACCCAATGGTCATTCCAATGATCTCTGTGACTGCAGAGAATTCAGAAGCAAACTGGGCAACTTCAAGCTATGAGAAGATGTCAGGCATTATCTGAAAGAATCTGGGAAGAAGGGATATATCACTAAAAGGGGAATTTCAAGACCAGAATTTTGTGTTTTTTCTTTCTGTGCCAAGGCTTGAATTCAGAGCTTCTCACTCATATTTGGCATTTTTGCTCAAGCCTGAGTCTTTACCAGTTTAGCCATACCTCCATTTCCAGCTTTGGGGTGGTTAATCGAAGAGTCTCATAGACTCTCCTGCTGGAGCTGGCTTTGAACCTTGATCCCCAGGTCTCAGCACCCTGCATATCTAGATTACAGGAGTGATCCACCAGTGCTCAGAGTCAAAGTCTCATTTTTAAACATCCCTTTGGAGAGAGGTTTGAAATACAAATCGGGAAGAAGCAGTGAAGTGGAGAATGGAATTGGGTGATAGAGGAGAGCCAGTTCATGAAGTCACTGTGGTAATTCAGACAAAAGATGGTGATAATAAGAATGATGTCCCTGATGAAGAAGAAGAGGACCGCAGCTTAGGCTTAAGTGGCAGCAATAGGGCTGAAGAGGAGTAGAGATATTCAGATTGCAGATCACAAAGCTGGCAATTGATTTGACTCATGAGGGCAAGAGAGAGGGAGGTATTGAAGCTAATTCCCAGGTTTCTGGCAAGAGCTACTTCGCCTCCTCCACATCTCTCCAATATGCCATCTCCATCTCTCTTCCCAGCTCATCAAAGAAATAGAGTGCAGGCAACCCAGAAGATAGAATATTGCAGCATTAGTGCTATTTTTGCACCATGAAACCTGGAGATAAAAATCTTCTCTGCTCGTTATATAAGACGTGGTGAATGTCATGAGGTAGATTTGCTCCAACTCCACAGCTTCCAGTTTCTGGTTAAGCCCTGACACCTGTGTTTGACCCCAGCACTACTGTCCTCTAACGCATGTCCCTTTGGCCAGCTTGGTGTATTGTGTCCCCTGGGGAGCCAGGAGTCTCTGTGTGGAGCTACAGCAGAAATACCCTACAGATTATGTCTTGAACAAGTTTATGCTGGCTATAGTTTGGACATTTCTCTTTCTCCTTCTCTTCTCTGTTTCTCTTTCTATCTGTCTTCCTCTTTTCCTTTCACCCTCATTCTAAATTGAAAGGCAACACACATGCCATCCAACTCTCCACTTCAAGTACATAATTCAATAGTTTGAGGACTTGTACAGAGTAGTTCATTCCCTACCACAATCAATTTTAAGAGATGTTCATCACCCCAAAAGACATCTCGTACTCATTAAGTTACTTCCATCTTATCCCCAATTCCTCTCTTCACAAGCTCTAGGCAACCACTAATATGCTTTCTGTCCCTGTACACTGACATATGCTACATATTTTCGATAAGCTGAACTATACATTATGTGATATTTTGTACCTGGATTCTTTCATTTAGCTTAATATTTTCAAAATTCCTATATCATGAAGTATGTATTAGTCTGTCATTGGTTTTATGTCATTGGTTTCATATTCCATTGTATTGCTAATGATCTTCATTTATCAATTGATGGAAATGTGGGTTATTTCCACTTTGGGGTTGTTATGAATAGTGCTGCTATGAGTTGCTTGTTCAAGTTTTTGTTTGAATATATGTTTGCCTTTCTCTTGAATATATACCTAGAGGTAGAGTTGCTGAGGGGTTTGAAAGTTTCATAAAGGCGAAGATCATACCTGCTTTTGATTCATGCGTCTTTGAACAAAATGTGCTAGACATGTCTTCTGTAAGAAGATAAAAAAGTACTGTTGGAGAGTCTGCAGTTTTAAAGACTGAAGGAATGTACCTGCAAATATGCTGTCTTACAAATACATATGTTAGTTACAGCCTTAATGTAGACAGAAGATGTAAGGAAGCCACATTTTAAAAAAAGCAAATTAGTGTGCTTTGACTCAAGAGTAAGGTGAAAAGGTAAAAATTTACTAAGGGTGATTTGGGATGAAGGTAAGTCAGACTGGAAAGTTCCATTAGCTGTACTCCCTTCATTTCTTATTGATTCAATGCATTAAAAGAAAAAAGTCCTCATGCAATTTCAGCCATGCAGATCAGAGTGGAAATCTGGTTAGGCGTCATCTAACCATACAACCATCACAGAGCTCCTAAGCTCACCACACATGTTCTGACAATAACATTTGGCAGCTTAGTAATCAATAGGCCAACAGTTTGGTGTGCACCATGCACACTGCAGAGGGTTCCCCTGAGCTCACAGGCAGGAAAAGATAAAGCCAAGTTGGAGGGAACACACAAAAAGAGGTTAAAGATAGGATGACACATGAAAAAAATCAATTATTCCTTTCCTTTCTATCCTTTTCCCTCTCTCTTCCTCTCTCTCCCCTCCCTTCTCCTCCCCTCTTCCCTGCTGTCTTTTCATTTCTGCCTCTGTCTTTTCTAGTCCTCTCCTCTCATCCTCTCCCTTCCCATCTCTTCCTCTCCTTTTCTAGGAGCTAGATAGTTCAGAATAAATACAGGTACCTCAGGACCCTCATATTAAAGGAAAACCAGTAGAAAATATCACAAAAATGACTGCTATGCAGGCAGAAAGACAAGGCCCTCTCGAAATGAGGTATGCTTGAAGACAAAACTATGTGTGACTGGAGACTCTCACAGGCTGTTGAGAAGAGGTGTGTGTGGGATCACCTGGCCAGGGACATACTCAACTAGTTCACACCACTGTCATGGGCCATGAGGACCAGAGATGTCTACTGATTCCTTGAGCTCCTAGTCATTGTTGATGGGGCACTTCTAGTCCTGCAGCACAAATTTTCAAGGTTTAGGCAAGAAAAGGAACATTAATTTCCATTGGTTTCTCTTGGAGGATCATGCATCTGAGCGTGGCTAAGTTTTTCCCTGCAGAGAAAGATCCAGTGTTTGTGTGGCCTATCCTGAGTATGCGCTCTATTCCTACATCATACTTGTGCTTCAACTTCCTCTCTGATGTGCCTCATTAAAATTGAAATTATACTGTTGGTTTAGGACTGAAGGCTCATAAGCTCTGTTTCTGGGACTAAAATAGAAAGACAGATTAGAGGCTCACAGAGAATCCAAAATAATAGATGAGGAAATTCTTCAAATCTCAGAACAAGGGCTGGAAACTCAGACATCAAACACCATCAGCAATACAAGTGTTAGGATATAATTGAGTTCTTTATCTTTTCACACAAACATGGAAGTTGGTTCAGATGTGTGTGTGTGTGTGTGTGTGTGTGTGTGTGTGTGTGTGTGTGTGTATGCTGGTACTGGGGCTTGAAGTCAGTACCTGAGTGCTGTGTATTAGGTTTTGTGTTCAAAGCTAGCACTCTATCATTTGAGCCATATCCCCATTTTCAGCTTTTAGGTGATTAATGGGATCAGAGTCTCACAGACTTTCCTGCACAGGCTAGCTTCAAACCATGATCCTCAGATTTCAGCTTCCTGAGTAAGCTAGAATTACAGGCTTTAGCCACCAGGGCTTAGTGGTTCAGAGGTTCTTAAGCTTATCAGGGATACCAGGAATGAAAGGACCAAATGTATTTCCTGTTCCCCAGCTTCTAACTCATGATACCTTTGATGCATAGATAAGGTCCTAGAGGACTTACAGCATGTTGAATCTCCAGACAGAGGTCAAAATCAAACGCTGGAAGTAAAATGCTGATTTCTATGAGCTTCCTGATGCCTGGGGGAAGCCAAGGGAAGATGCTTCTGCTTCTCTGTTTCTCCCTTTTCTAGGTTCCTCCAAGACATCACCTCTCAGCAAAGCCATTAGCTTCTCTCCCAAGTTTTGAATCACCATAGGTTGTTTTGCAGCAAGTGGAGGAGAGGAGGAGAAAAAAAAAATCTGTTACCAACTCAAGTACATTTTGCTCTGTTAATCAGCATTTCAAAAAAAATTTATCTTTTCCATTGCATAGAGAAGTTGGCAGAGGCTCCCAACTGTTTTGAGAAAAATGAAACCACCAGACCATCTGGGGCTGACATTTTCAACATGGTAGTCAGGAGAGCTCATCTCAGCAGTTCCATGGTGTGCTGGAGGATGCGGCTCCTCCAGGATCTCGGCTCAAGCCTGAGCAGGAGGCCGTCAGAAGCCTCACAATATGCACGCAAGCTTGGAGCTGAGCCCTTTACCCTCCAGCTTGTCCTCAGGCTCTTCCACAGCTCTTCCCACCTCCCAAAGATGCATGCTCTCAGATATTGTATCTTGTAATATTAGTAATGGATGTTGACTCTGAGAATATCAAAATGCCCTCTAAGTTTAAAGATCCATTCTTGTTACATAAAACTTAGAGCCACGGGAGACAAGGATGAAAGCACATCTATATATTTACATGGGAGGCAGGAGTGATTGTTTCACTAACAAGACTAGGGAATTAAGATTTCTTAATAACTAGGTCAGCCAAGGGCAGTTGGGGGAATTACAGAGAACAGCGTTGAGTCTCTGGCATGTCCCTCCAGACCTCCTAAACACTAGCGGAGCCAAAGTCCACCTAATAGCTATTACTGCTGCTAAGACTGAGCGTCCGAGTGCTACAGATCTCTTCCTTGTTAGGCACAGAACAGTCATCATGCAGGCCAGCGGGCCCATGTCAAGACACAGACCACTGCCCACCTCCCTTAGTGACTTCACAGGCAAGCTACCGCCTTCCCCCTTTTCCTCATTTAGGTTCAGGTCACATACTTCACAGAAAGCAAAGCAGGCTTTTATTGGTGCCGTTTTCCAAAAAGCAAAGACTTTCTTTATCATCACCAACATTTATCCTTTCCACCCAAGTTAAATCTAATTGGGACCAAAACCAGTTGATCCCATTAATAAGTATGTGGACTCAATATCTTGCAACTGACACTCCCTCCTACCCCAACCCCCAGTCTTCTACCTAAGCCATAGGCTGTAGGAATGTAAGTAAAGACTAGGGTTAATCAAAATGCATTATGACATATACATCACTGCTGTGTGTTTTATATTCTGAGACTCCCATGTAAACATCCATATGTGCTTGTATCTTTGTTTCTCCTGGTTCTGAGTTTCGTTTAACAAGAATTGATCTTTAAACTTGAAGGACACTTTGATATTTTTAGAATCAGCATCCATTACTCATATTACTAGATATAGTATCTGCATTTGCAAGCTTATCTCTAACGAAATAATTCCCTTTTTTCATTTGAAAGCAATTATTTTCAAATCATACTTATTGAATGTGTGCCCTGCACCCAGAACTGTGCCAGGAATAGAGATACTGAGATATGGACCCTGTCTTGCCAGTCACTGGTACTCACACCTGTAATTCTAGCTAATCAGGAGGCTGAGATCTGAGGATCACAGTGCAAAGCTAGTCTGGACAAGAAAGTCTGTGAGACTCTGAACAACTCTAAATAACTGCCAAAAAGCTGGAAGTGGACCTGTGGTTCAAGTAGTAGGGTGCTAATCTTGAGTGAAAAAGCTTCAGGTCAACTCAGGCCCTGAGTTCAAGACCTAGGACCCGCACCACCACCACCACCAACAAAAACAACAAACAAAAAAAAAACCTAGACTCTGTCTTTAGCTATTTACCTCCTAGGTAATTAGACTCTACAATTGCCCATCGTTTTAGTGTGATAGGAACCTTTGTCAAAAGAAGAATGTGCACCCAAAATTCAATGACTTCCTGGAGTAGATAGCTTTTGACGGGAGACTGGAGGTTTTCTTAGAATAGCAATTAAGAGAGATGCAAGCAGAGGGAAGACCACCTGTGTTGTCTTAGATGTGTTAAATCACATATACTTTAAGTATATAGGGAGGGAAAAAGAAAAGAATGTATATGTAAGAAGAGTATAAAAGGGAAATTCAGGAAATCAGTAGAAATTAGGAAGAGGCCCTGTTCTCTGTAATATCAGGTGTGGAATAGTATCTAAGGAAGTAATAGTGAGCGTTGGGAGATTCATTAACCCCAGAAATCCAGGCTCAAGCTGCTATTTGAAAGGTAACTCTATTGGCTTGAAGGCAGCAAGATTCCTGGTAGAGGAAGAAAATCAGAAACTAGGAGTCTATGATATAATTCCAAGAAGAGGTGAGTATTATTATCAGGCAAACTGATTCCTGATACTACTCCCCTTAGTACCAACCTCACCCCAGCCACCAGAAGACTATTTGTCTGATTCTTTGTTCCCACACTCTGCCCTTCTTCAGAATGTCCTTTCAATGGGATCCTGCAGCCTCACCCTTAGCATAACACATTTGAAACTCATTCTTCTTGTAATAAGTACCTACAATTCCTATTTATTGTTTTACATCCAAACTATGGATGTAACACAATTTATTTATTCATTCCCTGGCTGAAGAACATTTGGGCTGTTTCCAATTGTTTGGAATTTTTGGAGATGATGAATAAAGCTGCTATAAATATTCACATACAGGTTTTATGAGAACATAACTTTCTTTTTAACTCGGGCAAAAACCTATGAGTGGAAATGCTGGGTGGCGTAATAAATTTATATTTGATTTCCTAAAAACTGCCAAACTCTTTTCCCCAGTGACTATGATTTTGCCTTTACACAACATATATATGTGTATATATATATATATATATATATATGTATGTATATATATATATATGAATATATGAATTCCATTCCAATTATTCCAAATCCTTGCTGGCACTTGGAATCATCAGGTTGCTTTTCTAATGACTAAGAGTACTAACTATCTTGTGTGTGTGTATGTGTGTATGTGTGTGAAAGAGAGAAAGTGGGGAGAGAGTAGCCCAAACTGAACTCATGATCTTCCAACCTCAATCTCCTGAATGCTGGAATTAAAGGCATGTCCCACCAATACTCTGCTTTTGACCAAAATACATTGGTGGGCCTATAATGAGTGATCAATAAGTATTTGTCCCAGAAACCAATCACCATTATTTCCCTCTTCATTATCACAATTTCTGCAAAAAGAGCAGAGAAACTATGCCAACATTGTGACAATTGTATAGGAAAAAATATTAAGGAGAGAAAAGTAATGGATCCTGATGATTAATGTGAGGCTCTGAACTAGTTGATGTGGTAGATGTGATGCCATGAAATGAAATAAAAAACACAGGAGGATGGGGAAAAAAATCAATCGATGCTAATTCCACTTTGGATAGGTGAGCTCGAGATGACCATAGAGCAATCGAATGGAGTTTGGGAGGCCATGGGAGAGATTTTGTCTTGTTCATTGTTGAGCTCCCAGCAGTTACCAATGTGGGAGTTTGTAGTGCATCTTTTTTTGGTGTATTCCTTTTCTCTATTTCTCATGTCATTTTGTACCATAAAGCATAGATAAAGGAGTATATCTCTGAAGATGAACTTTCCCCAGTCCACAATGTTCATAAGTCATTTCCTATGACTTAAACTCATCCTCTTTATCGGTCATTTCTAGCATCCACTGCCAGCGAGAAGCAGGCCTCCCTCCTACGAAGAGCCCATTCCCTGTGTCCAGTGTGGTGCTGGGCTGGAGCACATAGTTCACAACGCAAAAGGCAGGGTATATTTCAGCCTCTCTTACCTCCACAGTGCAAAAACACATGTGGAGACCTTACCTCTGACATCAACCACTGTGTATCTTCAAGTTATTGTGATACTTCAAATTCCATCGAGATACTTTGCAAAAGAGGTCTCGTTTGAGCCATGCTTCCTTTGCACATTGACACAGATTGTGAACCCCTAAAGGACACTTCAACTTATAAACCTCCCTGGTATAAATGTATCCACTTTTTATTTGTCTCACTTTTTCTTTTATTCTTCCTTTTTTCTTTTTTTATGTCATTACTAGGGCTTGAACTCAAAGCCTGGGCACTTTCCCTTAGTTTTGTCTGTCCAAGGCTGACACTGTATCACTTGAGCCATTTCTGAATCTCAATCCCTTCTTTTTCAATTAAAAAAATGTTATAAAGTTGAAGTACAGAAGGGCTACAGTTTCATAAGTCAGGTAATGACTATATTTCTTTTTGGACAGTGTCACCATTAACTCTCTCCCACCTTTACCCCTCCATCCCCACTCACAAGTTGTATCATTCATTTTTGACATAGTGTCTAGTAAGTACCACTGCTGCAATTATTTATCCTTTGTTCCTCCATTTCTGTGCCCTCATTATTTATCCTTTGTCCCTCAATTTCTGGGCCCTGCCTTGCTTTCCCAAAGACAGATAAAGAAACAAAAGAAAAAGGAATAAAAACAAAGATTAAAAACCTCTTATTTCTACTTCCTGGAGTTCATTTCAATAAATACGATTTTATATTTCTGACTTGTTGCTGGCTAATTGGAGATAAGAGTTTCATGGACTTTTCTGCCTGGACCAGCTTTAAACAACAATCCTCAGATCTTAGCTTCGTGAATAGCTAGGATCACTGCCTAGGACTACTAGCTATTCATGTTGTGTAATACCAGCAGTAAGTATATTTGTCCCACTTTGAGGTGTTTTATGATCACTATCATTTTCATAATGCCTTTCAAATAAAATAATTAGCATGTTGAATATGATACTGAAAGTATATGTTTTATATCCAGATTTTATATCCAGCCAAGTGGATACAATGAAATGAATTTTAAATTTACACTATACTGATGTATAAGTAAGTACTCAGTGCTTATAAATATCATATTGGATTTACATGCTAAATTGTCTGCAGAGAGGAGCTCTGGCCTAGGCATATTTAATTTATTCTAACTCCAACAAAGTTTTATACAGTAGTTCACACTTATCTGTGGATTTGCTGCTCACAGTTTCAATTGCCTGTGGTCAACTATAGTCTGGAAATTTTCAGAAATAAATAAATCTTAAATTGTATGCTGTTCAGAGAAGCGTGGAAGAATCTCATGACATCCATTCCCACTTCATCCTACCTGGGACATAAATCATCCCTTTTTCCAATATGTTCATTCTATACCCTGCCATTCATCACTCAGCACTGAGCTCAATTATCATATTGGTCACCATGCTATGCTTAGTCCAAAAAAGCCTTATATCATTAATAGTGGCTCCAAAGGGCATGAATAGAAATGCCGGAGGTGTGGTTGAGTGGCAAAGAGAAGTTATAATTGGCTTCATGATTCAATGGAAAGACAAGAGTGCTCTTCTTAAGAAGGAAAGGAAATCATTGTATGCTAAAGTTGCTAAGATCTAAGCTATCCTGAGACATTCATTAAAAGATAACTTACTACAGCCTATTATTAACATTCTCTTGTTTAATTATTAGTTACTGTTGTTAATCTCCAACTGTGTCTAATTCATAAGTCAAACTTTATCATAGGTATGTGCATATAGGAAAAACCATCATCACTGGGGCAAAGTTCAGTAGTCTGCACAGAATCCATGGGGAGTTATGGAAACAAAGCTCCCAGAGATAAGGAAGGACCAGCATGTGAACACATATAGAGCAAGAGTCTGTCAGTGTACTGTGTCTACATCCACTGAGCTTTCTCATTTCCCCACATTAGAGGAGTCAATAGTAGCTAGCTCTGGAATCCCAGCTCCATAAAAATGACTACATCCCTAAATGGGAATGATCCAGAGACAGATCAACAGGGGGCTTCAACTCTCCCAGGCCAGAGAGGATTCAGTGAGTATAAATCCCCAACAATAGTAGATATCCAGCTCTGATTTCTGAGACACCAGCAATGTTTGCATTAAAACTGAGTAAAGAGAAGGTGGGGGAGAATGTGGTCAAAAACTCAATGTACATCCTACAGAATGAAGAAAAATGAGGGAAGGAGTTGGGGAAAAGGGATGGGTAGGAATGTTGATGGGGTGACATTGTTAGAGATGCATTGTGTTCATAAACTGCTTTGTTGATTGGCAACCCCTTTGTACAACTACTTGCAGGCAATACAATACTTAAAAAAATTTTTTGAATGGTAGCATGTTTGCCAACATCCATAAGGCCCTGGGTTTAATCTTCAGCAACAAACAAGCAACACAATAGCACCAAAACCCATGGGTGTGAAGTAATGCAAAAGTAATCATGAAATAGTATTAGCTTGCCAGGCACCAATGGCTCACACCTATAATCCTAGCTATTCAGGAGGCTGAGATCTAAGGATTACTGTCCAAAGCCAGCCAGGGCAAAAATGTCCTTGTAAGACACTTATGTCCAATTAACCATTCAAAAACCAGAAGTGGAGCTGTGGCTCAAAGTGGTAGAGCACTAGCCTTGAGCAAAAGAGTTCAGGGACAGTGCCCAGGCCTTGAGTTCAAGCCCTACAACTGACAAGATAAAAAATATAGGGAAATGAATCCTAAGATATGTATTCAAATGTTTTTTTCTTTCAGGTGATTGTTTCTAACACATTTATAAGATTATTTCTTTGTTGCTTTGTATGTCCCTCCCCCATGGTATAACCCCTGCTTTCACTGTATTTGAGGTTGGTACAATTTGTGGAGGGGAAGGGAAAAAACAAATCGTTTAAATAAGGATACAGGTGGGTCCATTGCAACAATGAGATGTACAAGTCGTTATGTGGAAAAATGAACTTTACAACTTTCGTGGGTGAGGGGTTGGGGGGAGGATGGGAAGGGATGGGAAGGGGAAACAAAGGAGGAGGCTACAATGCTTGATAAGAAATGTACTCATTATCTTGCCCATATAATTGTAACCCCTCTGTACAGTATTTTCACAATAAAAATAAAAATTAAAACTAAAAAAAGAAAGGAAGAAAGGAAAAGAAATAGTATTAGCTTGCAAACAGGACATATTTGTGCATGCACTACCCTGAGAACTTGTCATATATTAGTTTCTAAATCTTCACAACACCACTATGAGCTTGTTCAAGAGTAGTCCAACTCACAGGTTAGCACACAGAGAGAAAGATCACACAGAGCCCATACACCTGTATTTAAACCAGAGTTTGTACCATTACCACTAAGCCACTCTGCCTCTCAAGAAGAGATATCAGTGTGTGCTTATGTGCTTTTGCTCAACTGCAGCAAGTTCAGATGAAATAATACCTGAAGGACCTGGAGAGATGTAGGAAGAACAAATCCTGCCCACTCATCGTGTCTTGAAGGAAGGGGAAAAACATCTGCATTTCATCTTCCCCATGGAAGAGAAGCTTGTGATGATAGATATCAAAGTTGACCTTTACACAAGCAGAATACTTCAAGAAATAAAATGGGGCCATCTTCCAATCAGTCAGACCAGACACAGCACAGTTTCCAATGAGCTTAATGACAAAGAGAAGATTAACCCACCCACTGCCAATGAGTGAGCAGCTCCTTGCCTCTAGAACCATGGCAGCCAGGAGAGACATCAACCTTGAGCGTTTGCCTTGACTCCAGCCTACACTTGAGCACTTGCTAGACTCGCTCTTTTGTGCAGGCCTTCCATCTCCAACTCTCCCCATTCTCTTTCTCTCATCCCTTCTTTTTTTCCTTCTCTATCAGGGTGTCTGATTGATGCAACCTCTGAAATACATGAGGGCCTTTTAAATACAACATAGTCAACAGACCCCATTCTGTAAGATATAATGGAATAAGATCATACCTGAAGCAAGCTAGATCTTAGGACAAACATGGAGCCTGTAGGTGGTTAGATGTGCTCCAATACCCTTTCCTTTAGCCCTTCCATCTGAGTGGAGGATTGGACTCACTGAAGGTCTCCTGTCTCTCACAGCCCTCCTGTCGCATACAGACATTGTCTCCATGCTGTGATATGCAGTACAGTAGCTGCAGAGCTGGGCAATAAGCTTTCAGCTCATTCCAGGGTCCAGGCATAGTTGACAACCCTGCAATGAGAGGGGAAGATCTGAGTCTCCTAAACCACCCCGAGTCTCACTGCTCGGTCCTGTTGGGGTCCAGCACTCATCCCAGCAGCAGAAGATTCCTTTACCTGCTCCCTCCTGGGCATTCCACAGCCAGCAGTGCTATGTCAATCAACCTCTCAGCATGCCAATAGGCTTGAGGGTATGGAATCCTGGAGTCTGTGTCTGACAAGTGATATTTTCCCAAAGTGTAGGTTTTCAAATTAACCCTTTCTCTTCCTCACAAACTTCCTGCTAGGCAGTTTCCAATTAAAATTTTAAAAGCCAGCTTGCTCTTAGGACCTTCAAAAAGAAGGAGGAGGAGGAGGAGAAGGAAGAGAAGGAGGAGGAGAAGGAGGAGGAGGAGGAGGAGGAGCAGGAAGAGGAGGAGGAGGAGGAAGAAAAGAGACACTTCAACAGCCCTCAAATGGTAAAAGGTTTAATGTCTATTTCTATCAAAATGCCCAGACAAGCAGGTCAGAGCTTGGGCTGTCTAATTCTAATACTCCCCATAATGACTCACAAGCACAAGGAAAGAGAAGACAGGAAAATGGTTTTCCTGGGGAGGCAGTTTATCAATTAGAGTTAGTAAAATTGGCCAGCCAGTCTCCTTCATGCAAACAGAAACTGTATCACCAAAATGCTATAGGTTGGATTCTGAGTGTCCCCCAGAAGGTCCCAGGTATTAAAGTCTTGGCACTCTTAGAAAGTGATGGAGCCCTTGTCAGGCAAGGCCTGAACAGGGGATTGTGTGTCCTGGGTCTCTTCTTTCACACTTTGCTCCATGGATCATGAGATATATAGTTTGTTCTGTTCTATATTCCCTCCATGATGTCTGTCAACAGAACCAAAGCCACAAGGGCAACTTGAACTTGGACTAGAACTTATTCAATTGGCAGCCAAAAAGCTCAGGTGTTTCATTATAGTAAGGGAAAGCTGACTGATACCCCAGTGTTATGTAACATTTAAGAGATCTCCATGATTGTGTGTGTGTGTGTGTGTGTGTGTGTGTGTGTGTGTGTGTGTGTGTATCCATTTGCTGGGGGTTGAACTCAGTCTCATGCAAACTAGGCCAACACTCTACCATTAAGCTATACCTCCAGCCTGACATTCTTAAAAACTCTCCAGGAATAGCAAACTCACTGGCATCTTGGCAACCACACGATGCTATTTGTTGGGTAGTATTCTGACACCTGTTGTATTCTGGCAGGAGGTTCTGCTTTCTAGTACTGAGTGGCCTTAATTGTTTTCATAGTCCACCTCCACCCTCAAGTATAACGTGCAAGAAAGGAAAACTGACCCAAACACCCCAGCAGCTTAGTAATTTGGAAAATATGATAGCTGGACTGTGTACAAGATATGCTTTGCCTTTCCACTCTTACCCACCCCTTAGACACCCTAGGGGACAGTTTATAACATGTCAACTCACTTAATACTGCAATAAAGAAATCCATGAAATGCTGGCAACCCCAATAAAGCCCTTAGGACAACTCATAGCCAAAAACCCCTTTATTTCTTCTAGATCAAACACAAAATCAGTCATCATTTTAGGAAAGCAAACTCCAAACTGCATTTCTGCAGTAAAGGTCAGACCCACTACACAATAGAAGCGCAGAGAATTGTAGGGTGGAGTTGAGAAAACTGAAACAAGCTAACCGGAACCAATTTATGTGTGAGTCGATGCATTCCAATATCTACATCGTTCTGTCAGCCTGACTGTATGTTTGTGTGTACACATGCATACCACCAAGATCTTTTGGTGGTGAAAAAGAAGCCAAGCCTGAAAGAAAGTGTCTATGTACAGATCCATGATTCCTGGAACCTTGGGTTTCCTTGACAATGCAAAGATGACTCCAACCTGCTTCTTACCCTCCCTCAGACTTCTGTGAAGGAGAGGCAAACTCTGACAGGATGCAAATCGGAACAGTGCCATTCCCAAGCATACTGTTCTCAGCAGTGAAACTGTAGAAATGTGAATTACCTGTCTTCCCCTCTGAATGTCTCCCTATCTCAGCTTCATCCTCGTGGGAAGGTAGTTTAAAGCCTCAGCTCCCCTCATTGCAAGCACTGCTACACCATTACTTAAGTCAGATGAAGAGGAGTCTCTGTACTCACAGCAGTGTCTTTAACATGCTGACTTAGCAGCACCATCTTTCAAATTGCTGTCTCTCAGGATGCTTTCTGGGAACAGAGAGAAGGACAGATTAACTATGTTAACAGAAGCAAATAACAACAGAGAGAAGGATAGATGAAGAAGTATGAGGTTGAGATATGAAAAAGATGGGGAGACACAGAAGTAGACATATACAAGAAGGGGGTTGTGGATAGAAAGAATGACCAAGCAGTTCTGATCTCAACAAAGAATCAGGTGCTTTCTAGCCCCTCGAGGAGAGCATGGGAGTCCTGGTTGAGTGGGCAAAGGCACCACAAGTTAGCATAGTCCTTCTCTGCTCAGCCCTGGGAAATAATACAGTGGAATAAACAAGCCATGACTTACCTCTGGCCAGCTGTGTATACAAGCCTTTCCATCACCTGTGTCACTGAGGCACTGCCAGGAAGTAGGGGAGGAAGCTAGTTCATAGCAGATAAAACCAGTTCCCGGAGTGATGCCCCCCTCATCTCGATGCAGGAATAGGAGACCAAAGGGAAAGGTGGTCCTAAAGGATATCAGTCACAGGTGAATGATCATGTGTCTGCCTCCTGCTGCCTCCTGATTGCACCTTACCTTCTCATTTCTTCTCCCTCTGCTGATCCTCCTTCCAGCTAGTTCATCACTTCCCTGGGCTATCACATCTCCTTCCCGCCTCTCTCTCCTTTCCTCTCAATCTTCCTTCTCCCCCCTTTTGCATGCACTATGCTTCTGTGATGACCTGTCTCCACAGTGGCTCCTACCCACATCCACATCCCTGTGCAGCCTCTCTCCTCGAAGAAGGAATAGGGATGACTGCTGACTTCTGAGACCAAGCCTTCAGAGCTGTGGGGTTTCTGCTTTGCTCTTGTTTCAATCCCTTTTTCTAAAGGAATTCAGCTGACCTGTGAGGGCCCATGAGCCCCCCACACTGCAGAGGGGACCCATGGAACAATCAACATAGGCCTTTTGTGCAATGTTTGTGGAAGAACTGTCTTGGAAACAGACCATTATCCTCCATCAAGCCTTTAGATGATGATGGTAAGAACTTCGACTGCAAATTCCTAGAGAGATCCTATCCAGCAACAAAGGCACACTGTCTTAGACCATTAAATTTGAAGTAGTTTTTAAGGTTGTAGGGCTTAAACTCAGGGCCTGTCCCTCAGCTCTATTTTTGCTCAAGGATAGTGTTCTACCACTTTGAGCTATAGCACAGCTTCCTGGAATCATTCATTACACAGAAAACAAGTACAAATACATTCTGCTCCAAGTTGTAACCTCTTACCACTGTCCATTATTGATTCTCTGGCTATTCCACTCTAGGATACCAAAGTTGGTAACTTTATCTCTGGGACAGAGCTTTAGAAACCCATACTCTGGCTGGGTGCTAGTGTCTCACACCTGCCTGTAACCTAACTACTCAGGAGGCTGAGATCAGAGGATTACAGTTGAATGCCACCATGAGGAGACTCTTAGTGCCAATTAACTAGCAAAAAACTGGAAGTAGAGCTGTGGCTCATATGGTAGAGCCCAAGTCCTGAGTGCAAAAGCTAAGGGACAGTGGCTAGGCCCTGAGTTTAACCTCTGTGCCAGCTCAAGACAAACAAAATCAAACTGAAACTGTGATTTCCATTGGCTGAATTTTCTTTCCTATCTAAATTGAATACTTCACCAACACTAAATTTCAAAGTTCTTTACATTTCTTTGAGTGTCTACTTCTTTTATTATAATATTGTGGGGCAAGAGAGACAAAATATTTGTTGACTTTACAAAGGAGGAAATTGAGGTCCAATGTGTTTAACTGATTTACAAGAAGATGTAGTTATGTAGAGGCGAAAATAAGATTGGAAAACTGCTCTTTTCCCACTGTTCCCTCTGCTTCTACAAGCAAATTAAATATCCATTGATTCTCTCTTATGACTAGACACTAAAGCAAATCAGTATCTTGATTGTCATAGATTTTTGTAAAAGGGTATAAAGTCTACAGTGGGGTACCAAGTGTTCTAATGATCTCCTGATGTTCAACCAAACACCCCATTGTTTGGTAACTCAAAACAATAATATGCATATTATCCATTGCCATATGTATAATATAATAATATTACACCTTCTTGAGATTTCAGGGCTTAGCTTGATAGTTCTTATCTGAGCTTGTTTATAATGTTGCAGTCCAATGGTAGTGAAGGCCAGAGTTATTTGATGACATCTCCACGCTCATGTCTGCTTTCAGATCTTAGATGGCTGGAAATGATCCTTAGAGTTCATTATATTGCTCTTTCTTTCTTCATCCAGCCTCTCTATGTGCCTGGCTTTTGCTCCCTTCTAGCCTGGCTGGCTCAGAGTAATCAAACTTCTGATGCTCTGCTCTCAGTGCATTTGTCCATGAATTCTGACTCTTCCCAGAGGTTCTTCCAGAGCTGCACATCTTCTTACATTCTAACCTCAGAATCCTTGGGATGTTATTTCCAATACATCCTATTGGTTTAAGCAAGTTATGAAAGCCAGTACAAACTCAAGGGAAGTGTAAGAACAGATCTCACTTTAGTGGGGGAATTTTGTACAGTTAAAGGCAAGAAAGATCATGGCTGTTTGGGAGGCAAATTAGTGTAGTCCATCCTTGGTTTCAACAATATATATCCCCTTTCATGGAAAATGCATCTACTCTTTCCAAAGACCAATAAAGTTTCATCCCTTTTCAGAAACCACTCAAAACCCAGGATCCTATCATTATCTTAGCTGCAGATACAAACAAGCCTCTTTTGATATGATCCTGGAGTATAACTAATCAAGTAGACTTGCTTTTGATCTGAAAACTTGTGCAATGAAGACATCCATCTACCCATTCCTCCACCTCAATGGTGAGACATTTGCAGGATGACTACAACATACCCTACTGCTCCATTGGAGAGAAATACATGATCATAGTATCATCATTTCACAGTAATTCTGAAATTCTGTTGGGCTCCTAGTACTAGTTCCTTTAGGTATAGCCAAGTTCTGCTATCAGAAAATAATTCATTCTTCCCTTTGAGCTCTTGGTTCCATCTTCTGAATATTTTTAGTAGGGAATGCCCCTTTTATTATGTATATTTTATTGTAAAAATATTGTACAGAGGGATTACAGTTACATGAGTAGGGTAATGGGTACATTTTGTAGTGAGCATTATTACCTCCTCCTTTGTTTTCCAATTACCATCACTTCCCTCATCACCTCCCCAATTCCTCCTGCCCTCCTCCCCACCTGACATTGTAAAGTTCGTTTTCAACATAGTGTCTGGTACAATCTCATCATCACAATGGGTTAACCTGCATCCCCATTTAAGCATTCCGCTATATCCCTTCCCCTCCCCAAATTACAAAAATGTGTATACAAGATGCAGAACATCAGCGTCAAATCCAGTGAAAACAGGGGTTATACCATGGGGGAAGAATATACAAAACAAACAAAAGAATCACATAGTGCATTATAAGTACATTAAAAACAATAGCAAGCAAGAAAAAAACATACATTTGGCTTAACATTATCTCATGTGGTCATATGTACATAGCCTTTGACCTTCTCTGCTTGTCCTAGACATATACTAGTCATTGCAAACAAGGGAAACCATGAGACCTATGTTTCTTTGGAACTGGATTACTTCACTTAATATATTTTTTCCAAGTCTTTCCATTTCCTAACAAATGGGGCAATGTCATTCTTTCTGATGGAGGCATAGAATTCCATTATATATATATATATATAAATATATATATATTTATATATATACCATATTTTCTTGATCCATTCAGCTACTGAGGGGCCTTGAGGTTGGTTTCATATCTTAGCTATGGTAAACAATGCTGCAGTAACATGGTTGTGCTGGTAGCTTTAGTATGACCTTGTTTGGGATCATTTGGGTAAATGCCCAAAAGTGGGATTGCTGGGTCATAGGGAGCTCTATGTGGAGTCTTTTAAGGAACCTCCATACTGCTTTCCAGAGTGGTTGAACAAGTTTACACTCCCACCAACAATGCAGTAGGGTTCCCTTTTGGCCACTTCCCCTCCAGCATCTGTTGTTACTAGATTTCTTGATGATAGCCATTCTAACTGGGGTGAGGTGGAATCTCATCATTGTTTTGATTTGCATTTCTTTTATGAGGTCGAGCATTTCTTCATGTGTCTATTGGCCATTCTTATTTCTTCTTCAGAGAAGTCTTTCTTTAATTCTTTAGCCCACTTATTAATTGGGAATACCCCTTTTTTACTGAGTGTGGTGGTATGCTCTTTTAATACTAGTATAAGGAAGTCAAAGCAGAATGATTATGAGGCAAGGTATTGGTTCTATTTGGCTTCCTCAGATCAGCTTAAGAGTAAGTGGAAATCTTACATGGTAAATGGCTTTCTCCAGAGGGAACATTCTAAGAAAACCTAACATCACACCACACTGGAGGTTTCCAGATTTCTCTGTTCACAGTACCCTAAATGTCTCCGAATCTTCTACTCAATATCCCTAAGCAAAAAATAGAAACAAAAATCAAAACAGAAAAAAAATGCCCTATAGCTCATTTATTATTTAGGTCAAACAAATTTAATTTCCATCTTCTAATAACTTATAGTGATTTTAAAAAGTTGAAAGAGTATGTTTTATTTTATTTTTTAAAATATTTTTATTGTCAAGGCAATGTTCAGTGGGTTACGGTTACATAAGTAAGGTAATAAGAACATTCCTTGTCGAACTTGTTGCCACTTACCTCATTTTTCTCCTATTTTCTCTCCCCCACTGTGCCCCAAGTTGTACAGATCATAATTCAATCTATCCAAGGAATATATCTTTTAAAAATACCTTTGTGCTATTTTATTAAGATATTTTTGGGTGGGTCATAGGGCTTGAACTCAGGACCTAGGTAGTGTCCCAGAGCTTTTTCCTCAAGGCTAGCACTCTACCACTTCCAGTCAAAGCTCTACTTCCAGTTTTCTGGTGGTTAATTGTAAATAAGAATCTCCTGGACTTTCCTGCCCGGGCTGGCTTTGAATTGAGATCCACAGAACTCAGCCTCCTGAATAGCTAGGATTATAGACATGAGCCACCAGTGTCTGATTTAAGATCATTCTTTTGAAGTTCTTAGTCTTTTGTATGAATTGTATTGTGGGAGCCATTGATCTCTAGAAATTGCAGGGGGAAAATACCATGTTATGCTTTTTGAGGGGACTCTGTCTTTGTTGTCTCTAAACCCTGTATGTACTCTCAAGAAGGATTTCTGAAAGCTGCCACTCTTGTGCTCAGATGTTCTGATTTCATTCCCATTGAATAGGTACCTAGCCGGCAGGTGTTTTCAACTTTTTCCATTCCATTGTAGTGTGCATCGAGGGTTGGGAAATGCTAGTATAAAGCCTTTGATTTAAATTGTGATTCAGAAGACCAGCAGGGTCTGCATCCTCTACAAAATCATTAGAAATACTAAATATCAACCCCCACCCAGACCCACAGAATCTTCATTTTAGTAACATCCACAGGTAACTTGTATGATAGAGCCATTAAAATTTGAGAAGCACTTGTCTCTCGCTTTCCTCAAATCATGAAAGAGACTGTGATGGTAAAATTTTCAAAACCACTGAGAAAATTCTCTGAATAAGTAATTGGGAATAGATTACATAGCAGATTTAGTTCTTAAGTTTGTAACAGGTTTACACTATGTTATAGATAAGGTCGTGCTTAAAGATAAAGTCAATTACAGTCAGCTAACCCACAAAGTAAGAGGACAATGAACCCCAGCTCAGTTCATGGCTGACCTATTAGTCACCTCTGCTATAACCATTATGAATAATTTCTCAACAGTCAAGTTCAATTGGCATATACAGCACTCACTTTATGAAGATGCAGATTGCTCCTAGCAATGCAGACAATAGCTCAGCTATGTAAGTGAAAATATAAAAAGCAAAAAATATCAAAAGGAAAGGAGACCAGGGGTTGGTTGTCTGTAATCTTAGGTACTCAGGAGGCTGAGATTTGAGGATTGAGGTTCTAAGTCAGCCCGAGCAGGCAAATCTGACAGACATTTATCTCCAATTAACCAACAAAGAAGCCAGAAGTGAAGGTGTAGCTCAACAGGTAGAGTGTCAACCTTGATCAATAAAAGCAAAGTAAGCCTAACAGGTTCTATATGCAAGCCCCCAAAACAGTGCGGGCATGAGCGTGCACATGCACGCACATACACACGCACATGACACGCACATGCACACATACACATTCATACGTACACACACACACACACACAAAGAGAAGAGGATGAGAGAAAGAAGGGAGGGGAATGAGGAGAGGAGGGAAAAGGAGAGGAAGGGACAGGAGAGAAGAGAAGAAAGAAGGGAAAGGGATAGGACAGGAGGGGAGAGAAGAGGGGAGAGGAGGGAAAAGGAGAAGAGGAAAGGAGGGAGAGAAGAAAAGAGGGGAAAGGAGAAAAGAGAGAAGAAGAGAAAAGCGAAGAGGAGAGGAAGGGGGAAGAAAAGGAAAGGGAAGGGAAGGGAAAGACAGGGCAGGGCAAGGCAGGGCAGGGAAGGGCAGGGAAGGGAAGAGGAGAGAGAAGAAAAGAGAAGAGGACAATGAGAGAAGCAAAAAGGTAGGAGTTATTTGCTGAACTTTGCTGAACACTACTAACCCTGGGCTTTTCAGTTCATAATCATCAGCCTCCACAAAAGCATTCTTTGATTATCCTTAGCAAACAAGGAAGACACTGGCTTAGGAATAAAGAGAAGGGACAAAAAGTATGACCTGTGCAGAGGAATAAATTACCAGAACTATTGTGGGTAAGTTACTAGACTAATGTCACTGGAAAAATTACTTCTCAATGATGGAATGATGCAATGACAGAATGATAATTTAATTAAAACTGTAATTTTCTGCCCTTTCAGAAATTAATTCCAAAACTCAATCCTTCCACCAGGTCCTCAAATTGAGATATATGATTATAAACTACTAAAACCGTTTTTACCTGGCTCTTGAAGTAGAGTGGTTTCAATCAATCTTTATACATTTGGAGAAGCCAAGGGACACTCCCCTCTTTGAGAGTAACTCTGCACCAGCCCCTCAGCAACTCCTCTTCCATCTTGCTTTGCAGATACATCCTCACCATTCCCCTTATGCACTGTCGTAGACAAAGAGTAGAAGATCCTTGGAAATAAATCTTCACCAGGTCTTTGCTTCAGAACTTGCAATCAAGCAAAAATACTAGCTAGGGCAAGCACCATAGCAAATGCACACACTTACAGACCAATAAGGAAACAATATCAATTCATGGAATATGAAAAACGTGGTGCCAATGATCTGGGTTGAAGTTTTCATCTCTGATTATCAGAAGGCACTAATCTTTAAATCAAATATGCCTCTTTATAAGACCATATAGACTTTTACTACCCTCAAGATTTGAACAAAAATAATATGGATTCACCTAGTATTTATTGATTGAAGATCTAATAAAAGGGCATTAATCATTTTAATTTTCTGTGCGTTTCTGATTTGTAATTCTATATTTTCAGTTGGTATCATTCTGCATTTTAGTGTTTTCAACTACAGTTGAGGCATGTTTCTGGAAATAGAATACATATCCAATCTTATCATTTTGCACTTTACTCAGAATACTACTCTATTTTGATCAAATGTAATTGTTGAATTTCCATCTACTAGATTATTGTTTATTTCTATTTTCTATTTGATTTATTTTATGTTATTTTTCTCTTGTTTTTTACTTTGCCTTCTTTAAAAAAAAGTTAAAAATTATTTTGTCAGTATGAGAGCTTGCTCATGTAGCATCCTACCACTTGAACCAAACCTCCAGCCTAGATTTTTGTTGGTCATTTTGAACATAGAGTCTCCAGGACTTTTCTGCGCAGGCTGGCTTCAAACTGCTATGCTCTGGGTCTCCACTCCCTTTATAGCTAGGATTATGGGCATAAATCACTGTTACTTGGCAACATTTTCTTTTTGATGAGTGATTTTTTTAACCATTTCACTGTTCCTTTCTATCAGCTTGTAAGTCATACATTTTTGGAAGTAATTCTTGAGATAACAACGTGCAATTTGCCTACTAACAGTCTGATAGAGTTTTAAATCTACCTTTACTTTGAACATTCAATGCTAGAACCCTAGAATATTTTAAATCTTTTACCTTTTTTCACATTTTTAATTAACGTGGACCTTCATTCTGCTTTATTTTAAGCCCCTCAAAATAAGAAACTGTTGTTTTACACAGGTAATATGCATTTTTCATGCATTCACATATTAAAAAATACTTTATGTTGATCTTCATTTTTTTCACTCCCTTGCACTTCTCTGGTGTTATTTCTTTTCTATATGAAGAAATTTACTAATTTTTAAGTTGGTATTTACTGCTAACAAGCACTCTTTGATTTTGTACATCTGTTAATGTTCTTATATAATTTTCAAGAGGATAGCTTAAATAAATATGTCATTCTAGGCTGTCAGAGTCACTTGAGGGTTTGTAATTTTAGTATATTCACAATGGACATTGTACTGTCTTATGTCTTTCCTTGTTTCTGCTGAAAAGTTGGTTGTTAGATCTCTCATTGTTCCTTAAAGGTAATGTGTATTTTTGTTTTTGTTTAAGAATTTCATTGTGTCTGTGATTTTTTTTTGTAATTCCAGTATAATGCACTTACATTTCTTTATGTTTCTCCTGCTCAAGCATTGTTGACTTATGGTTTGTTGCCTTTCATCAGTATAAAAAATGTATCTTGAATTCAATCATTCTATCCTCAGTAATCTTTGCTTTTTTTCAGCTTCTGAAACTATATTTACATTTTTTCAGATTTTTCAATGGTCTTATATTCCTTGACCTTTTCCATGCATTCTAATTCTTTTTCTTCTTTTGTGGTTCAATTGCTTTTGTGTTTCAATTGTTCTGTATTATTCTCTTCTCCTATGTCAAACCTAATGTTAGCTCTACCTTTTAAGTTCTTAGTATCAGCTATTTTAGACTTTAGTTCTAGATGTTTTGTCTCATTTTTAAGTCACCCGACTTTGAAATACTTTATCACTCACAAGAGGATTCCAAAATAATATACAAAGTTCTCCAATACCTGAATGTTTACATTACACTGTATATTATCAAAACCAATCAGACAATGATGTTGGTACAATGGCTATATTAGATGAGGCTGTTTCCGTGAAATTTTATCACATATCTAGATTTGACTATCACCACATCATTTGATATTTTTAAAGATAAATTCCAATTCGCTACTGAAATTCTATTTTTTGTCTCTCTTTCTTTTTTCAAATATTTTAATTTAATTTTATCTTGCTAGAGTTCTAGAGATTGAAGCCAAGGCTCGATACATGCTGACCACTCTCCTCAGTTGAGACAGATCCCCAATGCTCTTCCATATTTTAGTCAGTTTTGTTTGTTTCTCTATTTGTTATTTGTTTATTTGCTTAGGATGGGGTCTTGTTATGTGGCTCAGTCTGGCCAGAAACTTACTATATAGACCACACTGGAAACAAATTCTCCGTTTTCCTGTGTTCTGAGTGCTGGATGCTGCCATGCCTGGTTGAGTTTTTAACTTTTAAAAATTATTTCATTTACAAATGGAGCAATATCATTCTTTCTGATGAAAGTATAGAATACCATTGTGTATATATACCACATTTTCTTGATTCATTCATCTACGGAGATTTAGAGCTGATTTGAATATTGGAATTATGAACTGTTCTATCCCTTTCTAGGTTTTCAGTCTTATTTTTTTTATCATGCCTGGTGTTTATAGACTGTATAACACTAAACATGATTAATTACAATAGTACCAAATGATATATTTATCCTGTGAGGGTCCTTTCTTTTCCATGTAGTGTGATGTTAAAAACAAAACATAGAACTAGATCTTAGCTAGCAATACCACTTGAGAATTTATCCAAATGATGGTAAGTTTGGATTCAGTAGAGACACTTGCACAGCTGTGATCATTGCTGCACTACTCATCATAGCCAAGTTATAGATGAAAGAGGATGGGACACATCCATCCCAGGGGACCACGCAGAGGCAGGCAGGACAGGAGAAAGATTAGTATAAAGTTTATTAGGGGAGCCATATTTCCCCCAAGAGGGAGCACATGGCCTCCATCCCCATCCAGGTAGCAGGGTCTGGGGGATAGGAAGTGAGGTAGATGGAGTTCAGGTGGGTCTGGGCAGAGAGAGGAAGGGGCCAGCTGTATGGAGGGAACTCCAGGAATGGGAAGAGGGCCCAGGTCTGGGTGGAGCTGAGAACCAAAGTGAGCATAATACTAACAATAGAAACTGCCCAGATGCCCTACAATGGATAAGTAGATTAAGAAAATGAAAATATAAATATTTTATATATTACATAGTATATCATATATAATTATGTTATAAATAATATATTTGATTAATATATTATATATTCATATATTGTATTATAATATTCATATAATATATTAAGTGTAGTGTATGTATTAGTATAGAATTGATTATGTGTTATTTATAACTATAATATATTATAAATTATTTATAATGTATGATATTAATATATAATATATTATCTATATTACATATATATGTAATGTTATACATACTATAGAGTATGTATTATACATTATATTATGTATGTAGTGGAATTTTATTCATCCATCAGGAAGAATAACAGTATGTCATTTATGGAGAAATGGTTGAACCTTGGAAAAAATATGTTCACTGAAGTAAATCAGGCTCAAAGAGACAAAGTGTACACGTTTTTCTCATATGTGGCAGAGTTATATCTAAATTAAAAACATATAAAATATGTGTGGGATCATATGCATATATACACAATCAAATAGACTGAAGTATGGCATATTCGATAGTGTCACTCCTTTGAACACCGAATTTACAGTTCAGCAAAATGAGTGTCAGGAAACTGAATCAAGTTTTGTCTGAGGGAAGGCGGAAGGTAAAGGGAAAGAGGGAGCAGACAAATGGGGAGAAAAAGGGTGGGAGAACATAGTCATAGTATTCAATGTTCATAGTGAAAAAACAGAACTAGGTAACTTGAGAGGATGCATCAGGCTGGGAAAGATGGGGGAATGACAGGAGCAGCACTGATTGAGAAGCATTGTACTCATGAACTGATATTGAATTGAAATGCCTTTGCACAATTAAAGATAGCTTTAAAAATAAATAAATAAAGCCACTGTAAAAGCTCTATCCATCTGTAGTTATCCTTTAGAGAACCCAGCTGAGATCCTGGCTCTATTCACAATGATGAACAGGGTTACTGGTGGGGTGGGGGGTCATTGAAGGGCTTGAACTCCAGGCCTCAGCCCTACACCTGAGTTCTTGTGTTCACAGCTAGACCTCTGCCACTTGAGCACAAGGCCACTTCTGGTTTGGTTTGGTTTTTCTTTTTTCTTTTTATTTATTTATTTATTGTTTAATTGGAGATAGAAGACTCATGGAATGTCCAGTCTGTCTGGTTTCGAACCATGATCCTCAGATCTCAGTCTCCTGAGTAGCTATGATTACAGGCAGGATCAACCAGCATGTTCGCATCTTTTAAATACTTTTTGTCTCTCTAGCTGACCCAAAGCTGTGCTTTTCTCTGTGTACATTAGCACTGGTCTTGTACGTTAGGTCTTCCTCTGAAATCTCAGCCTCTTAGCACAGATACCCAACACAATAAAATAAAGCTATAGAACTGTGGGTCATACCGTGGGCTTTCCTTTAGTAAAGTATGTTAGACCTTCCATCCACAATGACTTAGTATATCAAATAGACATTTTTAGTTGACATTAGTCATCCTCAGAGAGAACTCTGGTCTGTTATAACTTAAGCTATCACTGTCAGAACCTAGAAATAGAAAGTTCCCTGAGTCTAGATCCTGCATTCTTAGACTTGTTGAGGCAAGAAGGACAGAAGGACAGACAATACCCAGAAGCTAAATAAAATAATTAATGTCCTTTGAGCAACCAACTTATAGTTTAACAAGATACATACCAGGAAGCTGAAACTTGGGTTGTCAGAGGCAATAAAGTTAAAAAGAGACAAATGGAGAGAGAAATGATAGGTGAATGCAGTCATAAGATTCAATGCACTTATGTGAAAATGGAACTAGGTATATTGTGGAGATGGATGGGGTAGGAAGGGTTGGGGGAGAATGATGGAAGAGGTGGCATTGATCAAGAAGCTTTATACTCACAAACTGATATTCTGAATTGAAACCTTTTCGTCTAACTACTTAATAAGTATGATGAAAGATAATTCAGATCATGATGACTACAATGATGGAAATATACAAGATGACATGAAAATTCTGACATAGTCAGATGCCTTTTGTCTTATATAGGAGGACATACAAATTATCTCTACTTTTGAACTCCTCTGTGAAGAAAGTTCTTACTACGTGCATTTCATGGATGAGAACATCACTTTCTTTGTTTCATTTTATGGAAAGAAACAGTTTATCTTTTTCAAGGTCAACCCTGAAGGACATAGAAGAGATTGTCTCAAATCTCTATCTCTGGGATTCAGGGAGTGTGCAGGGCTTTTAGGGGACACAGGGGGCTAGAGTGAGGCCTAGACCAGCAACCCTATGCTGAGGAGACTTCTCCAGGTCGATGTCTCTTCCTCCACTCCTAGAAAGTCAGTCCACATCTCTACCTTCTGGGGGCCAGCATCTGCATTTTCTTTTTAAACAAAGGGCTGATTTCTCTGTCAGTAGGTTCATATTGAAGTGAGGAAACATCCTGGTGCCTGGCCAGGTGCTGGGAGCTGTTCTTTACACAGCCACCCTGGTATTTAGCAAGGTGATAGGGGGCTGTCTACCCACTTCTGAGGTCTAGAGGTGAGATAAGCCAGCCTTTGAATTGCAGATGCCTGGCTCAATGGGTAGAGCCTGGAGGGCTTTGCTTTAGGGAATGCAGAGATGTGTTGTTTAGCCCTGCTCCTTGAGCAGTGTTTCTGTATAATGCTTTGCTGAGGCTTGGTCTCCACCCAACATGTGACCTTTGTCTTTAAAAGTTTGGTACAAGTTCTGTTAGGGGCTGCAGGTCTTCATGCTTGGCCACCTGCAGACCACTAGCGCTCCAATAAAGACTCCATATTCGACCCCTCCAAATGTGCCTTCTTTATTTTTTTTAGGATTGGAGTTATGTCTGATTTAAGGTATAATTACTGTACAACAATATGAGTTGAGATGCTGCATGGACATGATAGATAAAGCTTGCATTTGAGGGTTAAGGTTCAAAGGCAGTCCAGACAGTCAAATACAAGAGACTCATTTCTAATTAACCAGCAAAAAGACAGAAGTGGAGGTATGGGCCAAGTGGCAGAGCACCAGCCTTGAGCAAGACAAGCTAAAACAAGTGTGCATGGCCATTAAATTCAAGCAGCAGTACCAGAGGAGGTGGAACAAAAGCCCCCAGTTTATCAGCCCACTTTCTAATTCATCTCTTCCAAAATAACCACTTATTAAGTTCATTGCTCTGGTCTACAGACAAAAACGGCTTATCTATTAAGGGACAATTGTTCCTCCTCCTCCAGTAATCAGACATAGTGGGGAAATCTCAGGTGAGAAGGTAGTAGGGAGGTCTCATTGACTGACCCATCATCATTAGGGACTGCGTACCTCCACACAGAAGTCCCTTACCAACCCAGCACAGAACAGAGAGAAAATCATCCAAGACTTCATTACATCCATTTAGTGCCTGCTAGAAAAAGAGCCACCGGAGGGCACTTTGGTAAATGGGGCTTCCTAGGTCTGTCGTTAGCAATTGAGAGAAACATCCATTCTGGAGCTGGCCCTGCTGCCATAACTCACGGGTCTTCCTGATTCCGATGGGCTGAGGATGCTGGACTCTGGAAATAAGCTTTCCCCACCACTGCACCTCACTCCGCTCTCTACCTTCTATCATTTCCAAAGCATTAAGCAGCCAGCAACTGGAGAATCCTGCCGCTGGGTGACATGGGTAACATCTGACATCATTTAGAAGACACGGCAAGGGGAAAAGAGCACTTTTTTTTGACCAGGGACATAAATAATTCCAAGGGAGAAATTAAGTTAAAAGGCTTTTCCTTCCTTAAATGGATTTGTAGCATCTGACTTCCCAGCCAGGCTTCTCTGAGGAGATCTGTTCTCTGTGATGAGCTGAAGAGGTAACTGAGTGGTTGACATTAAAGCCATGAGACATGAGACTCTACCATGAATAGAGGACACAAGGAGAGCCAGGCTGCCCTCCCGAGAAAGGAAGAGAAGTGGGTGGAACTGTTTTAACCTCCAGATGCCCTTAGTGTCAATGATAGATAGAAACAGGAAGATGCTAAGAGTAGATTCAATTAATGGTCACCAGGATCTTAAGAAGCTACAAAAGACTATCTCATGCTGAGACACCCAAGCAATCTTCTCCCTATCATTTCCCATTGGGAGAATTGAGAAAGGTTAGGCAACCTGTCTGCAGTGTCTTCCGAAAGTCACCATTCACAGTAGGAAAGGGAAAAGGAATCAAGATTCTCAATTTTTTCTTCAAACATGCTAGAACTGCTACCAGGCCTTTGGCAACAATGAGAATTTCCCTTCCATCTTTCTTCTGGTTCTAAATAGTGTTACTAAGAGCTTGCATTCTGCAGAGGACTTGGAAGGAGTCTCAAATCTGCCATCTGAGCCTGCCTGGATGGAGGCAGTCAAGAGGATTCTGTGCACATCTGGGGATTGTAGGAGGAGTTTTATACAAGCAGTAAAGTCCAGCTTCCTTGGCTTCCACTCCAGTCAGTCTTAGCTTTGTGAATCAAGCAACATTACCAAGCAGGCATTAAGAAAGGACTGCAGCATTTCCCGGTATATTTCATTCCAGGATCATCTGAGCAGAAGCAGATTTTTATGATAGCTAGAATTCTAGAACCCTCCTGCTGATGGAGCCTTCATCCTTCAGGACCACTAGGAGACCTTCCTTTTTCTTTTCTTTTTTTTTTTAAACTGGAAAAGGTTGTTTCTTCAGACCACAAGACAGGAGCATACACTCCTTTAAATACTGGAGCATACAGACAGATTTGTTCATCACAGTTCCTTTAATGTCTAGCAAGCACCAGAACACAGTTGATGCCTACTATGGTCCAGAAACTGTACAGAGTCCCCTACGGGATACAGAGATGGGTACAAAGCAGCCTCAGCCAATGAGAAAGACGCCCCCTAGTGGGGAACACAAGCATGTAGCTGAATAGTACCAGTGATCCTGCATATGCTTTCATAAACGTGTACATAAGACACCCAGTAAATAATCCAGGGGAAATAATAAATAATGCTGGCTGTGACTTTCCAATAATTAAGCACCTGATGTGCCAGAATAAGCATCGAGAAGAAAATAATAATAAGGAACATGAAGACTCTGCCCCTAAGAAATCATGCTATGTAGTGTGAAAACACAGTACAAAGGCATTGGTCTGCTACATTGTAATAAATGGCAATGTGGGGGCTTTGGAGACACAGGGGAGGGCTTGTGGCCATACTAGGAGGAGATCAGGAAAGGGTTCCCAGTAGATGTGACTTGTAATTAAATGAACAATGAGTAGAATCGATACAAGTGTGTTGAAGGAAGAAAAAGCCACATCCTAGGAAAAAGTGCATTTTCAATTCTGACATATTTAGGGTGGAATGCAAATCTCCAAGATGAACTATAATAAAAGATTTTGGAAACTGGATGCTGATGGCTCCCACTCTATAATCCTAGCTACTCAGAAAGCTGAAATTAGAGGATCATGGTTAGAAGCTAGCCTGGGCCAAAAAATCCATGAGACTTAACTCCAGTTAGCCAATAAAAAAGCCAAAAGTGTGCCTCTTTTGGTAGAGTGCTAGCATTGAGTGGGAGAAAAACACCAAGAGCGTGCGGTCCCAATTTTAAGCCCCAGTACCCCCTCCACAGACACAAGATATTTTGGAGAGGAAGAAAGCCCTTACTATAAATCTGATATCCATCATTGTTTGATAGTTTGTTCAGTCTTGAGAACAGTGGGAATCCAATGAAAATGTTTAAATAAGAGCATAAAATGGTCAGTCTTCTGTTTAAAGCCTCTAACCCTGAAATTAGGGAAGTCCAAACAGGACCAAATGAGAGAGAGAACTACCCATCAGGACCTTGTTGAAATACTTCAGATGAAAAATAATTACGTGTATGTACTCCGTGGCAATCTGTGCCGAGATTTAAGTTTCTAATTCAACACTTAAAAAATAACTGATCCAAAATGATTAGGCTGAAAAAAAATGTGGAAAGAATAATAAGGGCTATATGCTAGGAACAATAACAAAATCTGGCAATGGAGTAAATGCAGAAGATGAGGAATGGGTTAGAAGTTGACCCCGGGCTTGTGCCTCACATAGCTGTGTGCCATGTGCAGTTGCAAGCATAAAAAGAGGACAAAATATACGTGTAGAAATACGTTACCAGGTATGTTCAATAGTTGACTCTAAAGGCTGAATAGAAGTCCCACAGAGGAGGGAGAAAGAAGAAAACAACTGAGTTAGTGTTTCCCATGAGACACCGGGTAAAATCTCCAACATTTTTTTTTAATCACACACCTGGGGAAAAAAAGACCTCAAAAATATATTTTCTTAAAAAAGAAAAAAGAATGAGCCAAGTTAAATGATCAATTAAGTTCATTACTGAAAAAAAAAAAAGAATTGTCCTGGGGAAATGTCTTGAAGGCAAGTCTCCTCAGTCAGCTTGAGTTGTACAAGACAAAGGCAGAGGATGAGTTGGAAGATGGACAGTTGACAGTTATCATTAGAAAGCAAAGGCACACAGAGGACATTCCCACTATTAGGTTTGTCCTGGAGGAGTCCTCTGCAGATCTGTGCCCAACTACTCTCACTATGGAGTTAAGAAAGAAAAGAGTGAAGGAGAGTCTGGCAAATCCGATAAAGATGGATGGAAGGGATTGAGACAAAGGCACCTGCCGGCATTGTGTCAGCTCCAACTCGCCAGCTCAAAAACAAACTCATTAATTATCTGGGCTGAAGTTAGCTACAGTGTAAACACCCTCACACGGACTCTGAGGGTTGCACACCGCGAGACCTTGCTACTAGCAGAATGCATAACCAGCTCTGTCATGGCCAAGAACAACTTTTTTCCTTGAAGGATACAGACTCCAGATAGCAAAGCTTCACCCAGGATTCTCATTACTTCACAATTTGTCAGAAAAAAAAATGGAGGGGAGTGGATCTTGAGCTTTCTTCTCAAGCATTTTATTCATTTTCTGCATTTGTTCCAAGTTCTGCAAACCATCCAAAGAAATTAATTTCTATTATCCACTAACACACACACACACACACACACACACACACACACACATTGCTGGCACTCAATCCAGTCATCTCTCTGAGCATATAGCTCCACCTTCCTCCTGGTTGCTCAGCCTTTGTGACTTGCTCATGTGCCAACTCCTTTATCCAAATATCCTACTATGTACTCTGTATGCTTAACCTTAGTTTCTCTGCGTCCATGTTGGTCCAACTCTGGTTTCAGCCTTCACTATATCTCAGTTTCTCCAGCAGTTCTCAGAAGCCAACTTGTCCCTCTCTAAGACATTCTTAACATCATGGTCAGGAAAAGCCATGGAGAACAATAGAGCTAAAACTGTCATTTCATTGTTTTCATTTCTTCGGGGCTTCCCCATTGACTCATTGATTCCAAGTAGGAATTCTTCACAGGATTTACCAAGTCCTTTATAATCTGTCCCTCAGCCACCCCCCACCCCCATTTACTCTGCAAACACTCATCCCCACTCCCTCCTATTACATTGTATGTTCCAGCCAGGTCAAATTGGGTTCGGTTCCCCAAAAGCTCTGATCTTTCTTCCACTAAGCCGCTATACATCCTCTGTTTTCTGTTACTTGAAAACATTCTTGTCTCTATCTCCTCACCTAGCAAACTCTTATTTATCTTTCTGCTTTGGGTATACATTTTACTTCTTCCAAAAATCTTTTTTTCTTTTTTTGGGGGGTGGGGGTGGTGCTAGTGGTATTGGGGTTTAAACTCAGGGCCTTAAACTTGCTTATCTTGCTTTCTTGTCTGGCACTCTACCTCTTGAACCATGTATCCAACTCTGCTTTTTGCTAGTTATTTAGGAGATGTAATCTAGTGAACATTTTCTGGCAAGGCTGGCTTACAACTTTGATCCACCATTTTTCAGCCTCCTCTGTAGCTAGACTTAAGGTTGTGAGTCATTAGTGCCCAGCTAGAGCTTTTTTTCCTGATTAACTTTTCTGACAGTATTTGGTGTCTTGTTTTGTCTTTCATCAAGTGCACGGGGATCTTTATCATTACAAATCAGATCTGCCCATTTTTCTGGCTATCTAACACCAGAGAAGTCTTCTCTTCAGTCAGGTTCTCACATTTTTACCTGAAGCCGGCTTAAGACCACCATCCTTCTCTCTCTGCAGCTTCTAGCCATACCTGAGATCATAAATACTACCATGATCAACTTCGGTGAGGAAAGTCTCTAACTATTCTTAGCCTAGACTGGCCTAGAATAGAGATCCTCTAGACCTCAACCTCTTGAGCCACTGAGCTCACAAGCATTCACCATACAGTCAAGCCCAGTTTTCTCTCTAAGAATAAGATTATAAAATGAATACCAGTAATCATAGTTAATCCAGAGGATGAGATATGGAAGGCTTGAAGCCAGCCCCAGCAAAAATGTCTTCCACATTCCATTTCCAAAATAACCAGGATAATGCTGAACTGGAGGTATGGCTCAAACGATACATAGTGCTAACCAAGCAAGTAAGCTAAGCAAGTATGAGGCTCTGAGTTTAAACCCTAGTACTGGGGGAGGGGAGAGATGAAAGTTATAGAAAATTATATAAAGATTATTTTCTTTGCTTTTTTGCCTTTGACTAAAAGGGAAGCTACAGGTTTAATGAAGGTTGAAGAATTTAGAATCTACAAACAGGATGTGTGTGTTGAATATAAAGATGGTTTCTTATACTTTCAAACACATACTCCTGTCTTGTGCCATGTACAATGGACAGTAGCAACTATTTGCACACAACTTAGAGCCGAAGAAATTAGAGCTTTGCCTTTTATGAACCATTTGGGTTTGATAAACTAACTTCTCTAAGTCTCAGATTCTTATCTAGACCTATTACATTTAGTGCGATTGTTTGACTTTCACAATGTCCTGTATTCACACACTGAGAATAGATCCCAGTACATAATGAGTCTCAATGAGTGACAATTAAGCTCACTAAGTATTTGTTAATTATGATAATACTTTTTCTTTCAGTGCTCGAGATTGAAACCAAGGCCTCATGCCTGCTTAACATATGCTCGACCACTGACATATATCTCCTGCCACTACAACGGTTTTTAAAATATGTATATATTAATTTTCTTTTATTTTTTATTACCTTTAAGTAGCTGCACAAAGGATTTGCCATTTAACAAAGCAGTTTATGAGTATAATGCATCTTAATCAATGTACAATGATTTTCTTAATGCAAAACTTGTTAGGCAATAAAATGTTCATTTGTGATGTATTGCAGAAACGATATTTTTCTGGTGTCTAACAAAACAGGAAGTACTCAGACATCCATAGTATGATTTCATTGAAGATGTGTTCGAAGGCAGGAGGAGCATGAACTAAATAGCATTCTCTCCTCCTCTCTAGCACCCACCCATTCTGAGGAAACCAGTGCCTGCTACCTGAAGTACTCCATATTGTCCCAAAGGGGAAACTAGACAGCTCATTAACATTTGGTAACTTTTCCAGACTCTACCATCTTCTTTTGTCTCTCTCACTGTAGTCCCCAAATATAGGCTGGCTGATCTTTATTCTCTTTTATCCACTAGGAAGTCTAAAGCAACACATAGATGACGTGTGAAAATGGAATGAAATGGAGACAAAAAGTTACTCCAAGAGTCAATGGCTAGAGATGTAAATTCTCCACATTGCCTGACAGACTTCATTACAGGCTGTCTTGGCGAGAGATTTTTCTAGCATCCTAGGGCCCAGTTTTCTGGAACCTTCTAGAGAGAAGGCTTCTAGAGACAGCAAGTACAATGCTGTTTGAAACCTTGTTGTCCTTCAACACAGCCCCACATTCCCCTGAAGGGGCTTCTCTACTCTGAATTATATAGTATCCTTAGCTGCATGATCATCACCCTAGAATTGCATTTTGTCAATCAAGATTCCCTATTAGATCCTTGTCTTCAACAATTTTCTCTTAATCTTTCTCAAAAACATGATGCCCTAGCTGGATACCAGTGGCTTATACCTGTAGTTCTAGTTACATAGGAAGCTGAGGATCTATAAAGAGATCTGAGGATTGAGGTTTGAAGATAGCCCAAGTAGACAACTCTACAAGAATTTATCTGTAATGAACTAGCAAAAAGCCAGAAACAGAACTGTGTCTCAAGACATAGAGTGCCAGCCTTAAGCAAAAATGACAAGCAATCCAAGCTCTAGTACTGATACACACACACACACACACACACACACACACACACACAGATGGATGGATAGATAGATATGGATATGGATATGGATACAGATATAGATAGCTACATAATCATCACCCTTGAATCTTAAAAATATTCACTAAACCCTGTGATGAACTATAGTAATTCTGTATTATATTAATACGATCGTATAACAAGCTGTTCTATCTGCTGTAATATTTCCTTTCACATTTGGAAAATTCCAGCTTCATCTACCAGCTCTGTGAAGTGTCCCAAAGAATTTTTATGACAATGCCAACTTTGATCGTTCCCTTAGGAATTCTCTGCTCATGATTCTCCTGCTTCACAATGCCTATCCTCTTTCCTGGCTTGTGTAGTTTCCCACCTTGTCTCTATTGGCCAAGTTTTCGTGTGCCCCATGGCTCTGTCTCCGCTTATCATTAGATATTTATGTTCTCTAGGACCCTGTACTGAACATGCCTCACCCTAAAGTAGCTCACGGATGGCCAAGCCTACATCTTCAGAAGGTGTCCCTTCTGCTGTTCACTGTGGTTGCTCATCCACCTTGCCGAAAGCTTGCTCTTGTTAAAATGCATTGACCATACTCTCTTAGCCATATTCATTTCTGTTTCTTATTTTAAATTTTAGCTTAACTTCCTCTTCCAGATAGCTTCTCTGGCTCCCCCTTCTCTACACCACCAGTGAGCTTAGAAGTCCTTTTTATTTATTTTATAGTATCCCATGGCTTGTTTTTCAACAGTCAATCTACTAACATTTCTCCCTATATAGACCATGAGGTACTTAAAGGAATAGTTTCGATCTTACTTATTTCTTCTATTCTCAGAAAATAACCCAGCTCCTTACAAACAGAAGGTGTTCATTATGGACTTATTGAATACATGAAAGAATGAATGAGTGAATGACTGACTGACTGAAGAAATGATATCAAATTCAATCACCATCTGAAGACAGGAAATACCGTGCCTGGCTTCCAGTTTTCTGCATCCTCTATACTTGCTAGTATAGCACCGTTCAGGGCTATTTACTTTCTATCTTACCCTAAAAATATAAACTCTCTCCAGAGTTATACTTGTGCAGACTTGAGTGAAAGAAGCACTCACTTGTTTAAACAGAAAGGTCTCTGGCAATTAGCAAATATAAAAAAGAAAATTTAAAATTCTCCAGCTTTCCAGGGGTTAGTGTGTTTGCAGTTCAGTGTATGGAAAAGAATGGGATTCTTCCCTTGAAGGGAAAGAAAACAAGTTATTTAACTAGCAATGCCTCTTACCATCAAGTCTAGAAAATCAGGAGTGTATATTTCTCTTAAAATAAAAAAAAAAAGCAATCCTGGGGAACTGGGTCAAGAGTAGGGCAGGGATTCTCTGGATTTCTGTTCACTTCTAAGAAAAAGGCTGTCCCTCCCCCAAAAAAACAGAACAGCAAACAAAGATCCAGGTTGGGAGGTAAGCTATTTCTGGATCAGTACTGCTCTTACTTACAGGCTGAGGGGCAGAACCTGGGCCATGAGGAGAACACAGGTTGCCTTTGTGGTTTGTGCACCTGGGACTGTGTATGTGTGGAAATACGCCCTCCGGCACAGCCTCTTCCCTGCTGATGGTCTGGCCTGTGTGAAGGAGAGCAGTCGATGGCCCTGACCACCTTCCCCCCCCCCACTTCTCACTGCAGCAGAGAGCAGGTTATCAACTGCTGCCCTAGGCCTCACTTTCCACAAAATCAGCCATGTAGATTAACTGATTTCTATGGCTGTTCCAGTTCTAATGCTGTGATCCTCCAAAAATCAGTAGTTCTTAGGCTCTACTCTTATGCTGAAGCAAAACAATCAACAATAATCTTAAAAACACCTACAACATAAATATTTCAATAAAATAAATCATTGAAATGGATGAGAGGACTTAGATTTGAATCTCCTCTCATCTTTTATCCTTATATTTCTGGCCAAGTGATTTTTGGAAAATTTCTTAACCTCCTTGAGTCCACGACCTTACTATAAAACTAAACTTCTGTCCTTCAACTGATTCTTTCTGTGAAGATCAAGTTATAATAGCTCAAGAGCAATGTCTTATTCATCTCTGTATCTATGGTCCCCAAGTGACTGAGGGAATAAAAAAGGCCTTCATAATCAAACATATCTTTATTTTGGCAGAGATAAATAAGAGCCTAAAGATCAAGACAGATATGTGCCTAAGTGACAGTCATTCACTCCAGAGTGATACTCAGAAATTTCCCCACCACCCATCAGAGTGTCTCAGTGGAGTGACCGCCTAACTATGCCATTGCAGAGTGACTTTGCACAGGGGAGCTGTCAGTTGGCCTTTCTTTTGGATGCAAGCCCTGTGAGCCCACTTGGAACTGCAGGACTCCTGGGATTATTAGAGGATCAGGGCGGGCAAAATTTGCAGAAGACAGAGAACACCTGTAAAGAGGTGTGTGTAGGCAAGCAGGGACAGACAAGAGGCATCGATCACCTCACCAGACGGCAGATCCCCTCGTTTATTCTCATCTGCCGCCCTCCGAGAGCCAGCAATCTGTCAGACACCAGCTTTATTTGCAGGGGAGGGTCATTAATTTGAATTAATAGCACTGCACTGATCTGGACTTCGTTTTGCTTTGTTTCCCTCCTGTGGACACCACAGACTTCTTTGTTGCTTGGTTCTGTGAGTGGGGATACACTGAGAACAAGTGTCCAATTAGCCAGGAAAACAAAATCTGCCTGGTATTTTTTGCTCAAGCCAGAGGTGTCTCCTTCTAAAGACCAGACTCCACACACCACACTGTGGCTGGTTCTGTCCAATTCATTTCACTCAGGGCCATTCTTGCTACTACCTACTCTCCTAATCTTGCCTTCAGGGATACTGTTCCCTCATGCCAAAATGAAACATAGTGAGGATCAAAGGTATTATGTGCAGAAGGCTTGACTGAGCTCATGGTACACATTAATAAATGTGATGGCATTCCTCAGGAATGGGTACGCCCTGTGTCATTCCTTCTGCTCTGAAACCATAGACGGGTTTGGGTACATAAAGACATCAAGAACAAAGCTGGATGTCAGTGCCTCACACCTGTACTTCTAGTGGCTCAGGAGGCTGAGATCTGAGAATCCTAGTTTAAAACCAGCCAGGGCAAGAAAGTTAGTGAGATTCCTACCTCTAGTTAAACACCAAAAGGCCAAAAGTGGAGGTGTGGATCAAGTGATATAGCATTAGTCTTTAGCACAAAAGCTTAGGGACAGTTCCCAGGCCCTGAGTTCAAGCTCTAGAACTAGCACGCATGCACACACACACACACACACACACACACACACACACACACACACCATCAAGAACAATAGAATCCAGGGTATCCCCAGGATGCTCAGCAGAGGCAACACCCAAAACTGCCCAGACCACCCAAGAAGCTGAGGGTATCTCCAGCTTAGTTGGTGTTCTCATTCTCTCATTCTAAATGCCTGCCTCTGAGAATGATTCAGGGAACTGTTCCTGCTTTTGCCACCTTTTTAGGGATTAGGCATCCTTCTTACTATCAGGGAAAGAAAGAGAGGCTCAGAGAGCTGCTCCCTAGCAAGATGCTCATAGACACACCAGTTCTACTAGAGATTCCTCCTGAGCAGATGGGCATTCACACACCAGGCTGCTCTTAGGAAATGGAGCCTTTCAAACACCCACCAGGGGCACTTGCCACCCTCAATAACTAATGAAGACTGTTTTAGACAGCCATTTCAATCTTCTTCCTTCAAAGAAAGAATGCCCAGACAGCTTTTGGTGGTTGAACTTCGTGAAACCCTAGAGCTTGTGCTGGTCAGTTTTGGTGCCTGATCAATAGGATAAGGGACCAACCATCAGGAAAATAAGCTAAAGGAGGATAGGCCTCTTGGAGGATCCCTTGTCAGGTATCTTGGCCTCATAGAACTTGGCTTTCTCAAGAAATAAGCATCTGGGCACCAATGGCTCTCATCTATAGTCCTAGCTATTCAAGATGCTAAGACTTAAGGTTGCAGTTAAAAGCCAGTCTGGGTAGGAAAGTTTGTGGGACTCTCCAATTAACTAGCAAAAATGCCAGGAATAACTCTGTGGCTCAAGTGGTAGGGTGCTAGCCTTGAGTGAACAAAGCCAAAGGAACAGTACCCAGGCTTTGAGTTCAAACTCCAGGACAGACAGACAAAAAGAAAGAGAAATAGAGAAGAGAGAGATAGGGGAGAAGGGGGGAGAAAAGGGAAGGAAGGAGGATAGGAAGGAAGGGAGGAAGGAAGGAAGGAGAGAAAGACAAGCAAAAGCATTTTCATCACCTTGATGAAGTACAGGAAGATCTCAGGCATCTGCAGTTGCAAAGGGCCACCACAGGGATCCTGGAACATCAATAATGCAAATGTGTCCTGCACAGCCATCTCTCAATGCCAGTGCATCTGTTGCAATATATGAATGGAGTTGCCAACCTGAGAATGCCCACTACGATTTCCTGACAAATCAGAATGCCTCCAGATCCTCTCCCTCACCTCCTGCCTTCCCTCTGCCCCCTCCCCAAACCCCACCAAACTGCAAAAAGACCAAGAATGACAGTTCTAGAGCCAACTGGAAGGAAATCACTTGTAGCAGGTGGCACCACCTGCCCTTATCTAGTTCCAGCCAAAACAATGCTTCATTCCAAACTGTGAACAAGTTTAACCAGTTCAGCATGGACTCAGCCTCATCCAGACAAGGGGGAAAGGAAGGGGAAAGGCTTTAGTCCTGCTATGTGCCAGTGGACAAGGAGAGCAGTCAGCAGTAGGCCTTATCCATCCCCCATACCCGCCTCTAAAAGCCAGTGGTAATTGATACTCCCAGAGGCCCACTTGCTCCCAAATGCCAGCCAAATGTCTGTGTGCCTGGGCTGCCCGCTGCATGGGTGTCCAGGAACAAGACATGCTGTATGCTCAGCTGCCTCTCTCAGCAGAAGACTGGAGGAATGACACACATAGATGCAGCTGGCCCAGCCCATTTTCCCCCTCAAACATCATCACATTGCAATGTCCCTAAACTTCTAATTGTGTCAAAAGTTTCCACATTAAGATCTTCAACCCTCCCACTCCCAAAGCAATTTCCTTCTCCGCATCATTTGTTCTGCAGCTCACGGTATCACAGTTCTCTCTTTGTAATGAGTCTCTAATATTTCAGACTTTCCAGGACACTAATCAGACCACTTCTCAGCACTAATTTGCCTCTTGCTCCAAGTTCTAGTTTTTACTAGTCCTTGAGGAACCCTTTCTTCTTTAACTTAGGAAGTTCAATGCTTGCTTTTTGTAGAAGGGAAGTTGACATAGTCATGCAAACTGGAAAGCATGTCACTGTGAAACTGTATTAAGATGACTTAAAAACACAACCTGTTAGTTCAAATGTCAAGGTCTTCCCCCAGATTCTAAGTGTGTACTTGGCTATGTGAATGAGATAGATTAGGTTGCATCATCTAAAATTCTGGGTGTATCTCTTCATTCTCCAGAGAAAAACAAGAACAGCATGAAGCTACCTCCTTAAATGCGTGCCGATCACATCCTTGAAGTTTGATCTCAGGGTCTGCAAAGGAGATGTGTGCCTTTTAAACTTGCTGAGCTACTAAGAAGTCTTCACTGTGTTGACTGTCATTCAAGTGACAAGAAAGAGTGTCATGAGCTATATTTGGCATTGACTTGGCCCTCATTAGAGTGTTATGCTCAGTTTGGGGATTCTAATTTTCCAAAAGGTACAGAGAAGTTGGAGAGGGTCCAAGACTGAGGAGTGAAAATGATTAAAGGGGTGGAGAATGGAAACTCAGGAGAAAGGTTAAATGAATGTGGATGATTTATCAAAAGGAGAGAAAAGGAAGGGTAGACTAAATATCTTGAAAAGGGGAGATATTATTTTAAGGAAATCAAAGAGTATTGCTCCTTAATAGAAGCATATATCAAAGAAAGATGATGTTTAGGTTATGTTTGAGCCAGGTAGGTCAAGTCTGCAAACGTACTTATTAAAATTTTAAATCACTGAAATCAGATAATGAGTTATCTCTATAACCTTTCTAATGTATTCAAGAAATACATCCTTTCTATCAATATCATTTATAAGATTAAATAAGAATAAAGTCAAGAAATTGAGGCACCCGGGAGGCACTAGGCCAAGCTATGTAGCTGGACCTGGATCCAGACTTTGCTTTGTTGTTGTTGTTTTGTTTCTTTTATGCCAGTACTAGGGCTTGAACTTGGAGCCTCACACTCTCACTTATCTGTTTTGCTCAAGGTTGGCACTCTACCACTTAAGCCACACATTTACCTCTGGCTTTTTGCTGGTTAGTTGGAGGTAAGAATCTCATAGACATTTCTGCCTGAGTTGGCTTTGAACCATAATCCTTAGATCTCACCCTCCTGAGTAGCTAGGATTAAAGGCATGAGCTAACAGTACTCTGAAATCCAAATCTTTGTAATAGGGAATAATAGGATCTATGCTTACCACCCTTGCTACTTCAGCATACCCCATCTCCCAGAGCTGAGGTTCATTCCATCTGGAGGAAGAGGACCATCTTGAGTTGTGAGTAGCATGATGATCACTTTTTCACTTAGATTACGGTGTGAAATTATGAAAGACTTCTCCTTAAAGTATGAAACATAATTGCCACCAGATTACTTTTTCTTTATAATCCCCCAAGTAGTACATTGGAGTTGGCCAACTTGAAATGTTTCTGTTTGGGTAACTGTGTAAATGGTGATGCCATGACATGAGCCAGATTATATCTACAGGATAGTTTATAGGCTAAAGGGATGAGACAACTTTAGATATACTGAATCAAGTCCCTGTAATCCAAGCAGCTGCCATACTTTATTAGAAAGCTGGGTCTGATGGTCAGAAACTCATGGCTTATGAAAGAATATTGTGAATATTGTGTTATATATATAATATCATATATATACAATCTCATATATATAAATATATATATATATATATATATAAAATCTCATATACCCACAGAGGCAGCTTCTTTGGGATAACAGATTGCATGAGAATACGCAGGAAAGAGCAGAACCCTGAGGAACATATTCTCATTTAACAGATGAGGAGAAGACACTGGGGATAGTTAATGGACATGAGAGGTCTAACTCTCCCAGAAAGCATCACCACACTGCATTGACTGACATAGCATTGAGACACATGCAGAAAAAGTCGTTAAGTACATGAAACAGGAGACTGTTAGGAAACTCTCATATGTTGACACACCAAAGACATACAAAAATAAGGAATTGTTTATGATGATATCACCAACCCTGATTTAATGCACTCTTTATGCACACAGAAAGAAAACATCTTTTCAAATGTTATCAAATTGATTAAAATATGATCATACTTTGACTACAAAATCCTCAATATATTCCCAAATAAATAGGCTACTGTTTTACCTTAAAGTAATAAAACTAGATATCCACAACAAAAAAATATGATAGAAAAATAAATAAGCAAATATTCTTAAAATTTGAAAACTCTCCTCTAAAGAATTTTTGGTTACAGACTGTTGTCAGTGGCTCCTAACTGTAATCGTAGCTACTCAGGAGGTGAAAATTGGAAGGATCTTGGTATAAGACCTATAACTAATAGCTGAGCATGGTGGTACATGCCTAACATTTCAGGTATAGTGTGAAATAAAAGTAGGAGAATCACAGTAGAGGCTGCCCTGAGCAAAATATAAGAACGTATCTCAAAAATAACCAGAACAAAAAAAGGCTGGAAGCATGGTTCACATGTAAGAATGATCCCCAATCCCACCCAAATTTTTTCTTAGATACAATATTAATTACAAATAAAATTAGATAATATTTGAAAGGAACTAGGTTGAAAACATTGAACCCAAAGAAATCTTCATAAAATTAAAAAAAATTAGTGTCCAGGAAGTGAGGAGAATAGAGGATCAGAGGGGAATGGTGCATACCAACCACAGCTACAAAAGAAACACTGAAAATGTTCTTTAGATATGTCAGCAAAAGGTTGCTGGTGACTTCACTAAAATTATTCAACAAACTAAGATACAGCAAACAATTTTAATAGAACAAATGCCATTAGTAGAAGCAATGACTAAAAGGTGAGGAAGTAGAAATCTGAACACTCTTCAAATGTTTATGTGAGTATACACAAGTTACTAGATTCAGGATCCATAGAGATTTGTTTACTATTTTTGATTTGGAAAATCTTAAACACGTACATAGAGATAACACATAGGAATATTAAAAAGAAAGGAATAGGAGAGGAGAAGAGGGAGAGGGGAGTGAAGCGGAGAGAAAAGGAGAGGAAAGGGGATAGGAGAGGAAGGGAGGGGAGAAGAGGGGAGGTATAAGGTGGAACCAGACCTAGAAGGCTAGAGAGTTGGCTATGGGTTGCACGAAAACAAGGAATTGTTTATGATGGTATCACCAACCCCGATTTAATGCTGATCTTGAGAAGACACATCCTCTTTGTCCTTGCAGACAGGAAGACATGAGAGCATAAAGTGGTTTAGCATGGCCGGCAGGATGTTGTTCTGTTGGTGCAACATCTTCTAAAATCAAATGGGTTGAGGTTGGCCAGGCAGTATGATCTAACCCCATAATAACTGCTACTAATCAATAAATATTGATAATCCTATGAAGGACTAGGAACTATGAGAAATTAATATCAGCTTATTATTACCAGTTTATGTGTCTGTATGTGCACACATGTGCATGCACATGAGTGCATGCATGCACATGCTGGTACTTGGGCTTGGCATTATTGCTCAAAGCTGGTTCTCCATGACTTGAGACATAGCTTCACTTACACCTTTTCTTTGGTTAATTGGAAATGAAAGTCTCTTGGATTTGTCTACCCAAGCTAGCTTCCAAACCAGTATCCTCAGATCTCAGCCTCAGTACTTAGGATTACAGGCATGAGCCACCAACACACAGCTAGTATTGTCATTTTTAAAGTTGAGGAGTCTAAAGCACAAAGAGGTTGTCTAAGAGGAAAACCTAAGTCTAGGAAGCTAGGCTGCCAAACACAACTGTGTGCTGCATATAGATGTTAATTAAATTACCTATTTTTCATCATGGCTTCAAGTTTGAGCTGATGAACTAATATTGGAGTGCATGAAAGATATCTCATTGGAGCTCCGTTGCTTCTACTCACTGCAGCCTATTGATCTCTTCTGGGGAAGTCACTTTGACTGGCCCAACACACCACCTTCCATCAGGGGTAATTTATAAGCCTATTGAGAAAGGCTGTGAAACCAGTGAACCCAGCTGGCAGGTGAAGCAGGTTCTATGATTGATTTACCTGCCATTCTCCCGCTCAACCACTCCACCCTGATCAGGCCACAGTGCCTCATTCACCATATTCATCCATCACACAGTAAATATCACCAACTCTGTAGACCACAGCCACTGTCATTAGTGCTTTGCTTTCCTTTTATATGAGAGTAAGACAAAAAGTTACTCTGTGGCTAACCCCTGCCCCTGTCTTGCATGCCACCCCACCACACACAGACCTGAGAGAAACCACATGATGAGTGACAGGGTTGGAAGCAGGTCTCTCCTGTGGAGGGAAAGCCAAGCATCCACAATCCACTGTGAGGTGCTTTCTTGGGTGAACTTTTCTAACCAGGACCTGAGAAGCAGAGGAGTCCTACACCTGCTGACATCTGCATTACAGGCGAACAGACTTGGCTAGGCCCCTTCCTCTGGGGTAGACATTTGGAAAATGGACTAAAGATCCCCAATATACAGTGTTATATATTCCTGCTTCCTCTGGAACAGGCTTTATGTGTCACCTAGAAACAGCTACAAAATACGCTGTCAGGAAGCCAGCAGAGGCAAGTCAGGCGAAGAGAACCATGTGTATTGTCACAAAATTGCATGGGTGATGTGTAAAAAGAGTGAAAGAGGAGCATATACAGAAAGAAAGTTTGTTTTCATCCATAAATAATAGGCCAGCCAGGGACTGGGGGCTCGTGTTTGTAATACTAACTACTCAGAGGTTGATATCTGCAGATAGCAGCTGCAGGCTAGCTCAGGCAAAAAAGTCTGTGAGATTCTTATCTCTAGTTAACCAACAGAAAGCCAGAAATGGAGCTGTGGCTCAAGTGGTAAAATACCAGCTTTGAGCAAAAATGTAAGCAAGATCTTGAGGTTCTGAGTTCAAGTCCTCATACAGATGCGCATGCATTATCATCTTAATCTTGTCTCAGAAAATGTATCTGAACCAGAGAGAAATGGAGCAGGCATCTTTCCCTACTATAAACTTCCTGTGGCTCAGATCTCTGGATCCCTAGCCCAAGTACCAGTCAGACAGAAGAGCCCATGACCCAGAATGTTGTTTTCTGAGTCCATTCCACACTCCTGGGAATCCCCTACCTGAAAAGAATGGCTGAACTGTTTGTAGATGATCCTGGGTGATGGCATTGTGTCCCTCTGAACTTCTCCTAAGCTTCAAATGTTGTAAGTTGAAAACACATTTTAGGCTAGGTGATGGTAGCTCACATCTGTCATCCTAGCTACTCAGGAGGCTGAGATATGATGAACCCAGTTTGAAGCCACTCCAGGTAGATAAATCCATGAGACACATCTCTAGCTAACCTGCAAAAAGGCAAGAGTGGAACTGTAGCTCAAGTAGTAAAGCACCAGCTCTGAGCAAAATAAAGCTAGGCAAGAAGCGCATGAGGCGCTAAGTTCAAGTCCCTGTAATGGCACATACACATATGTACACAAAAGAAGACAGAAAAAAAATATGTCAATCAACCAAAATTGCTGAACATCACAGCCTATCCTAACAATGCAGCATTCTGTAGAGATGAGGTTACAACACCACAACCTCTACAGAGAACCTCACCCTCCACTGCTATCCAGGAAGAAGATCCAAAATCAAATTCAGAAGTGTATATGTTTAATGAAATATATATCATATATTAAATATAAATATATTCTAATATATTATATATTATGTTTACTTATATAAATATAGAGAAAAATATAGAATATATTTTAATCAAGTATTTATCACTTTTATATCTTTGTCAAGTCCAAAATCATAACTCAAACCATTGTAAGCTGAAGAACAATTGGAGAAAGCCCTGAACCTTCATCCAGACCACTGATTCTAGCCTCTGGAACTCCTTGTGGAATCAGCTGAGCTGTTTGCAGCTGGACTTCTCCCTCTGCCTGCTCTGCTTCTATTACTCTAGTTAGAGTGGCTGAGTCCAAGCTGATAAGTTTCCTGCTCCCAAATTGCTGTCTCCTGGTCTGGCTTTCTAACCACTCAAATACTGACACTTGAGAAATGGAACCTATAGAACTGGAAGTTAATTGAGATGCTAAATGTAGCCGGACTAGTTACAACAATAGTAACTCTCACTAAATGTTTCTGTAAGCTAAAACAAGAAGAAAACTATGTAAATGAAAGAAGAGTGATTTAGGAAAGAGAACAACTTTTCATTAACTTTCAGCTATGAGTGGAGTTCAAGACATACCACCTCCTTCAAGTACGTGGCCAGGGTCTCTGCCTGAGAAGGTCTCAAAAAAGATCACTTGCTTGCTTGCTTTCTCTTATGTTTATTCACTATTAGAAATCACTCCAGCCTAGCACACCATATCTTACTACATCTAAAGCATACAGGAAAAGAACAATCTAGAAAACAAGGACCCTTTAAAAAGAGAATGGGGAGAAGTAGGTGGCAAGAGGTAAAGTTTGTTGAGGGAAAAGAACAGAAGACATTCATCTCACATCAGCATTGTGCCGATCAGGCTCTATCACTGTGATATATACTTGAGATGAATCAGCTTTATTTAAGAGAAGAAAAATATGCAGAGTTTCAGGGGTTTCAAGTCATAATCACTGGGCCTTATTAGCTTTTGGCCTGTGATTGAGGCAGAACATCATGGCAGAGGTACATGGTGGAGGAAATATGCTCACCTCAAAACAGCAGAGAGGGGAAAAGATAAAGGAAGGACTGGGCTTCCAATACTTCCTTCAAGGGCTCATCGTTAATGACCCAACTTCCTCTCATTCCTGGGCCATGTTATAGCCCCTCTGTCTGGGAGCTATTTGATTTTTACCCACAAATGTACTATAAAAAGTAAGTAAAATTAGATGGTGTTAGACATGGTCCTGGTATGAGCCACATAACACTATTGATTGTTTTTATGTAATTCATTTATGTGAAATGCATGTTCTGTGGGCCTGAGTGTGCCCCTCTTTTTGATTGGCCTATAATAATCCTTTCTAGATTCTAGATTCCTGACTGGTTTGGTCCTTCTGATTAGCTCAGTAGTACAAGAAACAGAAAGAAATTCAAGGAAGCATGCTAAATACAGTAATCTCCTCCAGGGGGTGATGCTGTTGATAGTTATCAAAGGATTCCAAATGGGGAAGAAGCCTGGCACCTGTGGCTCAAGCCTATAATAGTAGCTACTGAGGAAGCTGAGATTTGAAGATTAGGGTTTGAAGCTAGCCTGGGTGGGAAAGTGGGTGAGACTCTTATCTCTAATCAACCACTCAAAAACCAGAAGTAACATTGTAGCTCAAAGAGGTAGAGCTCTAGCCCTGAGCAAAAGAGCTCAGGAACAGTACCCATGACCTGAGATCAAGCTCCACAATCAACCAACCAACAGCAACAACAGCAACAACAATAATTGGGGGAGTCTATGGATGCAGGTTGACATGACTTCAATCATCTTGGATCTAAACCACCATAACCACCCTAGAATACTGTCATGTTTTTTCTTCATGGTTCCCCAGCAAACAATAAACAGACCAACTTCATAGCAGAATGGAGATCCAGAGATGTGCCTGACTCTGATATTAACCTGTGATAAACCTGGCACATTCCAATGTGGTTAAATTCCTTCTGTTTTAACTCATTTATATGTTCCTCTTTTTAACTCAATTTACAGGGTGCCAGCTGCTTTTGCTACCACCAGCACCACACTTCTAGCAATTCTAATTTCTGCCTGCCTCTCTTTCTTTGGCCTGACAGTACCTTGAGACTGGGTTGTTGTTGAACGAGGAGGATTATGAAGTCAGTTCATGCTGTAAAGAGATTACAAAAGAAGGAAAAGGCAGTTGGAGATGGCCACAATACCTGAAATGTTGCTTGGCTTATGTAAATGTAAGGGCAAAGGAATATTTTCTGCATCTTAGAAAACTCTCAGTGGCCAAGAGCTTTCTCTTCTATATGGACGTTGGGAAATAATTTAATGGTACTGTAAAATAATGTCACCATCCTTCTCCTTGCTTTGCTGCTTTCCACAGCAAGTCACTAGGCACATGAGAAAAAGGCCTTCTTTATGTAGCCCTCTCTCAGGATTACACCCAACCTGGTCTTTCATTATATTTGAACTCACAGTTTCTAGAGGTGGGACATGAATTAAGAAAATCATTTCCCTTTGGTTCTGATGTAAAGTTGGACAAGGTGTGTTACAAGGTCTGCTGGCTATCATTTCCTATCTTCTGTGTTGCTTAGACTTGGATATGTACAGCTAAGGTGTACACGGCAGTCTCAACCATTAAAACTCAGGCTTAATGTGTTACTTTGAAGAGAATTCTATTTCCCAAATGCACTCTGCTCAATTTAATTCCAAAAATATATCTGATAGATGACTGACAGCCTGGGGATATTGCAGAAAGCTGGATCTAGGATAATTACGCTGAAAATTACAAAATTCTACCCATCATCACCCTTCCCAGCCTCTCAATCTCAGACTCCCCCTTATCCCGGTCAGAAAACGCATAGCAGTAATTCAGAATCATTCACCAACAACTAGAGGTACTAAGCCATACTTGAGCAAGCCAAGAAATCTTCCCAATGGGCCAGTTCCTACTTGTAGTCCTACCTTTGTGCCTGTACTGTTACCGCCATGTTTGTTTCAGTCACATACCTACTAGATACCCCCAAATCTCCCCATGTTAGAGGGAAGGAAAATGAAAAGTAGAGAAATTATGTAACTAGTGATAGTCCCTGAACACCAAAAGAAAATGTGAAATATTACTATTAATATAATTATCACTTGTGAGATTAATGTATGCTTAATTCATTATATTAAAAACACTAACTCTTTGACCCTCATTATACTTGTCTTGGAATTTCTTAAAATGTTGGCTCTTATGTAATTATTACAACTGGCTTACTAAGGGAGAAAAAAAATGAATGTATTCCTGAGAGGAGTGTGGAGAAAATCTTAGCAATGTGATGTATATACCACAACTAAGAAGAGGTATCACAGGAAGGAGAAAGATTTAAACAGCAAGACAAGCTAATACACAGTGAATCAAAGACCCCAGATTAACTTGATATGATGTAAAGCCATCAGAACATACTGGAGGGACAACAGAGAATTGAGAGGCCAATGCACTAATATTGCACTCATTCAAGGAAAAGAGAGGCCACGTGCCACTGTTTCATACCAATAATCCTAGATACTCAAGAGGCTGAGATCTGAGGATCTGGATGCAAAACTAGTCTGGGCAGAAAAATCCTTCCTATTGCCAATTAACTAACAAAATCGAGAAGTGGAAGTATGGCTCAAGTGATAGAGCTCTGCCTAAGCAAGTATATGTGGCCCTGAATTCAAGTCCCACTACTGGCATACAAACACAATAAAGAGAGAGACAGAGACAGAAAATAAAAGATAACACCAGGTCTTTCCAGTTGGAGGACATCTGGCCTGGGGAAAAACTCCCAAGTCCTAAAAGAACTGAGTCACCTATTAAGGATGACTTTCCTATGGGGCAAGGGATTGCAGGTGGAGGAAAGAAGCAACAACAAGTTAGTGCTGAAATAAAACTTCTCAGGTTACACAGTAGACATCTGGAAATCTCTTCTGCACTGGGTGCCTTCCTGAAGCTGAGAGGCAACTGAGTTGATTGCTGTCTCCAATCTCCATGTCTAGCTCAGCTCTATCACCCAGCCACACTCTTGAGTACATTCTCCCATGCCTTGCTTCTGCTGATGGATCTGTGGAGTAAAGTAGTTAATATGATAAAGCTCACTTCTTTATCAATATTTTCCCCCTCAAATCACTCTCCTGGTGGGGATTTTTATCTCCTTTTGCGGCTGCACTCCTTTTGTTACGACAATCACTGTTATTTGTGTTAGTCATGCAGCTAATAATGCTCTGTCTCATGGTAGAAAGCATCAGAGTTATCAACTTGCTGAAAAGTCATCTTATCACAATGTTCCTGCCTCTCCAAACATCAAATCCTGGCAGGAAACCATTACAAGAACAGTGTAAGGTTATTGTGTTGCCCGTCACCCTTTGGACTTAATTTGTCAGGAAACAGCATTTACAGAGAGCCCTGAGGAACTCAACAGCAAAACAAGCACAAAGGCTGTGTGAGGTTTGCTCAGGAGACACTGCGTACTCTGAAGTAGGAGGCTGGGCTGCCAATGTGCTGGTGAGATGGAACCCTCCCACTCTACCCAACTGGCATGGGTCCACCAAAGATATGTGAACCTGGGCACCAATGGCTATGCCTATAATCCTAGCTACACAAGAAGCTGAGATCTAAGGATTACAATTCAAAGCCAGCCCTGGAAGACAAATCCATGAGACTCTTATCTTCAGTTAATTAACTAAAAGCCAGAAGTGGCTCAAGTAAGTGGTAGAGTCTTGAATGAAAAAACCAAGGGAAAGCATGAAGTCCTGAATTCAAGTTTTAGTATCGGCATGCATGTGTATACACAAGATGAAGTTTGACTATATCTTCCTCGACCTACAATTCCTTCTCCCATAGAAAAGTCATCCTGAATAACATGTGACTCAGTCCTCTTAGTACAACATCTTAGGGTTTTTTCTAGGCCAGATACCCTGCAACAGGAAAGACCCGGTATTGTCTCTTATTTTCTGTCTCTGTGTCTGTGTCTGTCTCTTTATGTCCATCTCTGTCTGTCTGTCTTCCTCTCTCTGTCTCTCTCTGTCTCTCTCTCTCTCTCTCTGTCTTTGAGATGCTAGGAGACCTTTGGGATGAAAACATGGTATCATAGGAGTTTTGTGTGGTACGTTTTAAAAATACAAGTCAGACAAAACTTTCAGATAGTTCAAGTTTGATCCTAACATCCCAAACTGCAGCTGTTACATGAAGATAGGGTAGATGACTATGCAGTACCAAGGGGCAGAGACTAGAAACTTTGGGGCAGAAAAAAAGACCTAAAAACTTAAATATGTGTGGGATATCTCTGCTATTGTGAACTCGGTGGTAGGGAGGGAGATGCAGTTTAGTAGCTCTAATTGCCACTTGAATAAGGTCCCCGAGTCACCCTGTCAGCCTTTATTCTGTGGGAAGTTGTCAGTTAAACTCTTCAACAGGCTGGTTTGTTATCAGCAAGCAGTTTACAGCCCCTGGGCTGTGCATTAATTAAAATGGCTTTGTGCAGAGCCTTATTCATTAGCACGCTGCTTCCTTAATCACTGCCTCTTCAGCCACTAGGACAATCTATAAATCTCCTCAAATATGAAATAATGAAGTAGAATGGTTCAATTTATTACAATGTAATAAGTCAGGGTAATGTGAGGGTGGACAAGGCGGCAATAATGCCGGCTTCTCTGCCCAGAGCCCGCCCTCCTCATTACCCAAGCTACCCAGGACACACAGCAGTGGACAGGACCTGGCTGGACTGCCCCCAGAGAAGCATCAACTCTGCATGCAATATGGAGTTCATCCAGTCAGGCATAGACTTCACAAGAGAAAATGGCTGGAGAAAGGCAGAGACAGTGGCCCAGAGGATGCAACAGGTGGATGCCTTGGTGGATGGCACAAAGCCTAGTTGTGTGTAAGAGACCATTGCCACTCACCCAGTATCTCACTAAAGCTTCCAGAGGAGCCATGTTGCCTCTCCTGCCTGAAACCTGCCCTTCACATGTGCCCTACACTGCACAATCATCCCATGGGGAGTATGTGAAAACATGCATGGCTCAGCCTCCACCCAGGTGGATGAGCATGAAGCCTGAGGACCAGCAAGGAAGAGACGATGAGAAGCTCATGCATTTATTTCAATGTGCAGCTCCAGTGAGAGGCACATGTTCCTATTTGTAAGAATTCTGTAGCCTTGGTTAAAGAGACAGATCCCTGCCCTTCTCCCCTAAAGGACTGAATGGTTCATCTGAAGGTATAGACCCTGAAAATTGATGTTTTACTTCATTTTAGGCTATTTGGGATGAGGCATTACAATATATTCCAGGATCCAACTCACCATCTTTCTGCCTCTACCTCCCCAGTGTAAGATTACAGGTATGTATCATATGCATCACCATGCCTAGCCAAGAATTAATATTTTTTTAATCAAGTTTCCCAAACGATTCCCCAGGATATCTAAGACTCACTTGGAAACTACTAAGTTATCCCATAGCCTCTTCCTAAGTCAATGATTGACAAGTATTTCCCTAGTCCTATTTGATAGATCCTATTTATATAACAACATACTTTCTCCGGGACCCTAATATTTTCTCTAAGATGAATTCAAGAAACGGCATCACAGTGTAATTGTCTGGATGCTCTCATTGGCTGATTCTTAATAACCCCTGACCCAATGCTCTACTTAAGTGGCGCTGGTGGCCAATGGACACAGGGCATTTAACTTCTGCCCACTTCTCCCTAGTCCTCTAATCTCAGAGGTCCCCTGTGACCAAGAATTGGGTATATAGTTGAAATTAATGGGATGCTTCAGACCAGAACCCTGGGCCAAATGGAATTAGCCAAACACTCACTCCCTAGGAGACCAGCATTCTTATTGACCTTTTCCTGGAAACAGAAGAGTAGTTCTGCTGCCCCATAGCGAAGTATGTCCCACTGGCCTCTCCAAGCTCAGTTTATTTTTTTTAACTGGCAGTAGCGATACCAAAGGGCTTGGCCAGGGATAGTAATGCATGTGTATAATCTGAAGGCAGAGATCAGGAGGAGCTCAGTTGGATGCCAACCCCAACAAAAAGTAAGATGAGATTCTTGTCTTAACAAATAAGCTGGATATGGTAGTGCAGGCCTATAATCCTGGCCACATGAGAGGTGAGAGATGTACTAGGAAGGTCATAATCTAAGGCCAGTCCTGGGGGAAAAATATGAGGCCAAAACATATACTAAATCAAAAAGCAGCTATAGACATGGCTAAAGTGGAACAGCACCTGATTAGCAAGCGTGACTCCCTGAGCTCTTACACCAACACCACTGAGAAAGACAATATCATTGTTATTTTTTATTTTCCTTCCTCCTCCTCCTTCTCCTTCTTCATCTTTGACTACTTCTCTTTTCCTCCTCCTCCTCCTCCTCTTTCTCCTCCTCCATCTTCATGTTCTTCCTCTTCTCCTGAATGCAGGCATTCAACAGACTACTAGACACAGGAACTACAAGTGCCCTTATCTTACACTTTCCAACTTCCAAAAATATGAGAAATAAATGTATGTTATGTAACAAATGATCAAGTTTAGTTTTAGGAGCCTAGGCTAAGATATCTGCATCCTCATTACAGGTTTTTTCTTGGTAGGGGAGAGAGGGCTAAGTAAAGGAATATATAACTCAGGGACTTGCACTTAACTAGGCAGGGCCTGTCCCACGGAGCCATGACTCTAGCCTTTCTTCTTTGATACTGGTTATTTTTGAGATAGAGTCTTGCTTCACATCTAGATATTAGGCTTCTAGGTATATTTGGGAGGGTGGCCACATGCCACTACACTCAGTTTCCTCCACTGAGATGGACTTGTTAACTTTTCTGCTCAAATTAATCTAAAGCTTTGACCCTTCCAATATCAGCCTCCCAGGTAGCTAGGATGGCAGGGGTGACCCACCAGTAACTGGCTACTGAATATACTTTTTGTACTATCCATCTCTTCCTTAGTAGTAGAGGAGCTCAATGAGGACAGGAATTGTGATGCACTTGTTTACCTCAAATGCTTTCAATAGTGCCTAGCACACAGTAGGCATTCTGTGAATTCCAGTGGATGATAGCAAGTATGAGAGAGATCAGAGAGTATGAGTGGGATTTATCCATCCCTATCTTGCCCCAGGAGAAGGATATTTATGAAGCCCACACTTCTGCCTGTCTTGAGTATGACAAAGGCCTGGGAGTTTCTTTTCAATCTATGAACAAACTAAGAATGGTCACTAACCTCCCACTGACCTCCCATCTGACATCTTGCCACTCTGCTGGAAAGACTGTCACGTTCATTCCAGGATGGCTAAGATCATTGGGAAATCAGATCTCCAATTGAATATTGGTTGCTGTTACTTAACCAGGTGACAAATAACATGCTTAATAAATTATAGATGATAAAATATTGCAAAAAACCCTTATATCAATTTTAATACTTTAAAATGATTTATTAATATGCTTTCACACTGTATGAAGTGTGTGTTATTCTCACATTCCCACAATATACTGTGAAGGAGGAATGAGAATTTGACAAGGTGAGTAAAGGAAGAAATGAGGCTGGTTTGATGGATAGGATGCAATTCATACAAGTTGAAGCAAAAGAGAGCAGATATCTCAGTTCTGGGAAATTCCAAATATTCCTGGACATCTATTGCCATCTGCCTTACTAGAAGATGCCAGAAGATCACAGTGGCTTCTGTGAACATCTTTTCTTTTAGGAGAACTATTTTCTCTGTCAATCTTCAATGTGTCATATCTGGTATCTTCCTCTAACACAGCACACCTTAACACAGGCATAGAGGAGTTTGTGCATTTGGTAGGTGTATGGTGGGTGGGTGGATAGATGGATGGATAGATGGATGAATGGATGGATGAATGAATGGATGGGTAGGAGTGAGTGGGTAGATAGATGGATGAGTGGATGGATGAAAGGGTAGAGATGGGTAGATGAATGGATGGATGAATAGGGATGGGTGGATGCAGGATAAATGAATGGATGGATGGATGGATGGATAGATGAATGGGTAGATGGATGGATGGATGGATGGATGGGTATGAGGTAGTATACATTGGTTGGTATCTAGAGCTCTTAATCGTCTCAGCCACTCTTGACTTATCGCTGGGCTTTGCTCTCTGGCACAGGAATCAAGCTATCCTCAAACAGGCAGAAGGCCCAAACCATCTTATCTTGCATAGCATGGTAATAGGCCAGAAACATGACTATCAGCAGCTATCATTTTAAGAGAAGAATTTCAAATCACATTATAAAGACATTTAGAAAAGAGAAATAGTCAGACCCTTGGCACTCCTTCACCTATCCACCCACCCACCACCACCACAAGGGAACCATGGTATTTCTAGTTGTTTTCCCCCACAGATTTAAGTGTGTCAGGAATTAAAATCTCATAGATGCTTAACACATTTGTTGAATGGATTGCACAGCTCCAAAGGAAACTGCAAGGCATTGTCCAGAAGAGTGTGGATACTAAGAGCAGAGTGTCTGAGGTCATAGCCTAACATCTCCCCCTCTCTAGTCTTGTGTACCTTGTCATAATGTCTGTCCCTCAGTTGTTTTTTCATCAGGGAAACTGAACATGATAAAAGTACATCCCTGTGACATTGTTGTGAAGAATGGTTGAGTCATTTCAGGTAAAGGGCTCCAAAGATTGACCAGTATCCAATGCTGACCCTATGCTTCCTATCAGCAGTCTTAACCTACATCTCACTTGGAGCCAGACAGTCCTGGGTTCAAATCTGATTCTTTACCAGCTCTGAATGGAGGCTCAGAGTGATGATATTATTTGGGCAATCAGTTACACCCATGTTCAAAAGCATCATTGGGCTCCAATGGCTCATGTTTATAATCCTAGCTATACAGGTGGCTGAAATACAGAGGATCAAAGTTTGAGCCAATTGACACAGAAGAGTCCATGAAATTCCATGCTCAGATTAACCAGCAAAAACCAAGACTGGAGATATGGCTTAGGTGGTAGAGTACCAGCCAAGTAAGTAAGCCAAACAAGCTTGAGGTTCTAAATTCAAACTGGCATTGACAGCATTAAAAAAAAAGTTGAAAAACAGTTGAGAGGAATCAATGACAGGTACTCTTAAAATTTACTATGTAGCTGGGCACTGGTGGCTCACGCCTGTAATCCTAGCTACTCAGGAGGCTGAGATCTGAGGATCATGGTTCAAAGCCAGCCCGGGCAGGAAAGACCATGAGACTCCTATCTCCAATAAACCACCAGAAAACCGGAAGTGGCGCTGTAGCTCAAGTGGTAGAGCGCTCGCCTTGAGCTGAAGAGCTGAGGGACAGCGCCCAGGCCCAGAGTTCAAGCCCCACGACCGACAAAAAAAAAAAAAATTTACTATGTAGTACATTGTTACTACCCCCAAAATGGTACTATTAGTAATCATAATTAATATTAATAACAGTGTCTGTGTCAGTCACTTTTCTATTACTGCAACAAATGTCTGAGATAATCAATCAACTTTAAAAGGTTTGTTTGAGCTCAGAGTCTTAGAGGCTCCAGTCCAGGATCAAGTATTCCTGTGGTTTTTCTGCCTGTGACAAGTTAGCCCATCATGGAGGGGAGTGTGTGGTGGAGCAAATCTACTAACCTCATGGCAGCTAGGAACCAGAAAGAAGAAAGAAGACAAGCCTGGTATCCCAATATCTTCTTAAGGCTCCTTTCAGGAGCTTGCCTTTATGATCCTTTATTATGTCTCTTGAATCCAGAAACTCTCAATAGTGCCTTACTCTAGGGATCAGGCCTCCCTTTATAAACCTTCCAGGGACATTTAACTACACCCTAAGCAGGAGCCATATATATGTACATAAATGTATATATAATGTATACATATATATACATATATATATATATATATATATATATAGTGGGAGGTGGAAGACACAGGTTTAAAGAGAGGACTGCTTTTTCCCATTGGACCCACAGCTCTCAACTGGCTGCCCCTCCCTCATAGGCATTCCTATGTGATCTAGATGCCATTACAGAAGTACAGAGGAAGACCTGGGCTCCTGGAGACAATCCAACTATAGCCTACCTGGGCCGACATTTCTCTTAATTAATTATCACAGCCAGTTTGTCTAGGGCTGTTTCTTTTCCCCCAATGCCTGATTTCAAAACACAGTAGATTACAGGCAGAATCTTCCCACCACCATTCCTCTCCAGTTCCTACTCCCCTCCCCTGACCCCCCAAACAAGCTAAAATAAACATATTGAAAACTACAGGAAAGAGAGACAGAGATGGGGGCAAAGACAGGCAGGGAAGCAGGAAGAGAAAGAGAGACAAGTGGAGAATGAGGGCAACCCCAGTGAATAAGCTTGACAGAAATTTGTTCTGAGCCCTGGGAACTGGAGGGCTTGCTTGGTGAATACAGGTATAAAACGGTATCACCTCGAGCACAAAGCCAGCTGCCTGCTCACAAACCTATTAGCTGGTAAACAGCAATGTTCTGTGATTCCAGCTATTAAAAACAGCTTAAAGAGAAATCAAATCTCATTTAGCAAGGATTGCAGGGGTCTTCTTGGACTATTTTAAAGTTTCATATTCATGTAAGGAAAAAGGCTTTAATTCTCCAATGCTGGCTTTCTTGGAGGCAGCGCCATTTCCAAGCTTATTAAACATCCATTTAAAGGAACAAGGAGGGTCCAGAGCATCCAGCCTCCTCCCCTCCTCCCTCCCCACAACAGGAAGCTGAGTGAATGATTTCCTAAGACAGGAACCACTGGGATAGGTGGAGCTTTGCTTGCAATTTGCATATGAAATGAAGTTGCCTTTGCTCTGAACTCAGTGAAACACTGTGATCCTGAGTCCCAGTTCTCAGGGTCAGGTTATATTTCACCACCAGAACAAAAAGCCCAGCTATTACTAGAGTATTTCAGATGACTTTCTGTGCCAGAATGGGTCCATGAACTCTCAGAGGTTTGTTGGTGGAGACTCTAGAGGTCACCAACCTGAGGGGAAGAGAGCTAAATTCTTTTAAAACTATGGGAAATATTTCTATGTTAAATTTCATGTGTCAATACCCAAAGGAGTCAGGTCATATTTGATTCCTGAGTCTCAGCATGGGTGTCCAGTAGCCAGGAGTTAGTTAACTAAGGCTAGAAATAAAAAGATGGAGCCAGGCGCTAGTGGTTCACACCTGTAATCCTAGCTACTCAGGAGGCTGAGATCTGAGGATCTCTGTTCAAAGCCAGCCAGGGCAACAAACCCACAGAAAACCAGAAGTGGAGGTATGGCTCAAAGTGGTAGAACACTAGTGTTAAGCACAAAAGCTCAGGTACAATGCCCAGACCCTAATTTCAAGCCCCATGACCAATAAAGAAAAAAAAAAAGAATACAAGAATAGCTCCAACAGCAGAATTTTAGACCGACAGACCAAAACACCAGGTCCTGCCCAATTGCCACACACTTGGAGGCAGAAAGCTGATTAGGACAACATACTAAGAAGATACCTTGCCCATACTTGAACTGAAAATTCCCATTTCAAGATCATAGGTAGCAGCTAGGATTGAGCCATAGGAGAATGATAGGAAACCTTAAGAGATGTGGTGAAGGACAGAGAAAGGAGATTTGATATACATCAGGCACAGGAAGACAGCACTTCAGTACCTCTTCAGCCGTCTTCAGCTGTCTTCCAGGTACAGACACTGGCTTTAGGTTAAATAGGGAAAATTGGAGTCAGAGAGTGAGAAGGAAATGCAGTTAAAATCACAGTCAGGTTGAGAGCTGGTGTCTGCCAGTCTTTGGTCTCAGGATTGGTCAGATAGGGCCTTGTTACAAAGACTGTCATTGATAACCTCCCAGGTATGCCAGCCCTTCCTGGGTTCCAAGATGGCTGCAAGAGAAAAAAGCTCAAAACAAAGGACATGATGCAAAATGCCTTTCTTTATCTCGCACCTAGTTGATTTGTGGGCCCAACTAAGGAATCAAAGTTTCTCTGACAGAAAAAAAATAATAAATAAGTTTAAGCTCTTCAAACACCTTCCAATCTGGAGTAAGTACCTCCTCACTGTATAGAAGTAGCCTTTAGCATAATTTTCCTGTGAAACCACTGGTGAAGACCAGATTTTTGTTCTGCGTTTTTCTTAATCAGAAAGCAAACATATCAGACTCTTTTAAGTTTGCTGGTGGAATCTTTTCAAAAAATACTGTGCATATGCCCCCATTCCCACTCTTGTATGAGAAGTGTAATGCTAATAGAACCCTGAATATTTCAAGCAGTGGGTCATTTTGTAGGCATGAGCCTCCATATATCCAAAGGGAAAAAAATCCCCTAAATCCCCTTTAATTACCATTCCCTTCCTGTACACCTCCTTTCTCATCATTGCTGATTACAGCTATATCCATGTCTGAATAATATCTTTCCACTTTATAATCAGACAACTACCACTTACTCTGATAACCTGAGACACTCTAAGTATGATTTTGCCTGCAGAATACTCAGCCTGTGCCTGGTCTCTTTTCAGGGGGTAGGCAAATTACCATACACTTGGAGGCAGAAAGCTGACTAGTGGCACATACTAAGAAGTTATCCTACCCAAGGTGAGACTTAGAGTGTTGTTGAATTGAAAAATTCCAGTTCCAGATGATAGGTGGCTGCTAACCATGAGGGATGGAGGAAATGAAAGGAAACCTAAATTGGGGATGTGATCAAAGGTACTAAGAGAAATCATTGCAATAAAGCTTATTTTTATTATTTCCTTTAAGTTGAAGGGGGTTTCAACTCCATGTGTCAGTTTTTGAGTACAATGCATCTTGATCAATGTCACCCATTCCATCGTTTTCCCCCACCATCTACCCTAACCCCACCCATCTCCCCACCCATCTTTGTTCTATTTTCACATATGTACATTGAATATTATGACTGTATTTGCCCTCCTTCCCCTCTCCATTTGTTTCTTCCTCCTTCTATTTGACTGCTGCCCAACACCACATGTTCCAACCTCCTATTGTTCATTTTTCTAAACTATAAGTTCATGGGAGTTTCACCAGTAGTTTCACCATTACTCCTCCTCTGCATATACCATACTTTGGTCAATTTGTTTGTGTATATATGCATATGATCCTGTATATGATTTCACATGTTTATAATTTAGATCAAATTTCTACATATGAGAAAAAAATCTACCCTTTGTCTCTCTGAGCCTGACTTACTTCACTTAACACATTTTCCAAGATCTATCCATTTCCCTGGAAATGATATTATTTTATTCTTAACAGTGTATTATTCTTTCTTCTATGTGCATCTTTTATCAGATTTTCTTGATCCACTCATTCATTGTAGGGCACGTGGACTGTTTCTGTATCTTCGCTATGGTAAATAGTGCAGCAATGAACATGGGAGTGCAAGTGTCTTTACAGTCTGACTTGTAATCTCTTGGATAAATGCCTAAGAATAGTATCACCGGATCATAGGGTAGTTCTATGTTTTTTGAGAAATCTCCAAACTGCCTTCCATAGTAGTTACACTAGTTCACATTCCCACCAACAGGGTAATAATAAGGTAATAATAAGGTTCCTTTTTCTCCATATCCCCAACAGCAGTTGTTATATTCTTTATGATGGCCAGTCTTACTGGAGTGACATGGAATCTCAATATTGTTTCAATTTGTATTTTCTTTATGGCCAGAAATGTTGAACATTTCTTCATGTGTTGGCTATTAAGCTTTTCAACCAGCCTTTGTGACCAACCCAGGTCATAAATGTCTCAAGATGGACTTTTTTAGTATTCTTTCTTCCTAAGTATTAATAACAGTCTTTCAGCCTAAAATGAGTCAACAAATTGCTCTATAATAATATAGCTCTTAACTTATCCACCTAGACAAGTAAACTATATCAAAAAATCTAATGTAATTCAATAACAACACTTCCCCACCCCCATCCCCTTGGGTCTATGTCTCCACCGTCAGCTGATACTGGGAAAGACTTAAGATCCAAGCCCCTTACACTTAATAAACTTCTGCTAGGGGCAGTAAGGCATTGGTGATTCATGTCTATTCCTAGCTACTCAGGAGACTGAGAGCTGAGAATCAAGGTTCAAAGCTAGCCCAAGCAACAAAGTCCATGAAACTCTTCTTTCCAATTACCCACCCAAAAGACAGAAGTTGAGCTGTGGCTCACATGGTAGAGTGCTAGCCTTGAGCAACTAATCTCAGGGTCAGCACTCAATCCCTGATTCCATTGCCACTTACTGAAGAAACTTTCCTATCACTTTCACTATATTTGGGTCTTATGTGAACTCTTTCCTGAGAGTCCGAAAGTGATAAGCTGTTACGAATTTCCAGTACCACTGTGGATGTCTCCATTAGCCCCAGTCCTTGAGCTTCACAGTCTGCCTCATACCACATCTATAAGCAGCTGACCAGTTCAAAGGGCAATGCTTTCACGATGGGAATCATTATATCTTCAATGAGTTGTATGTGTGATCTTTGAATGGAAAACATGTCCCTCCCTTTAAAGTCTTACCTCATTAAATTCACACAGAAGTTTCCCAGGAGAAAAATTAAAATCCTTGTTCAATAAATGAGGGAGAAGATGATAAATTCCTAAGCTGATCATGCCAGAGGAAGCAGGCTTACTCTGGGATGGAACTTGGTTCCTCAATCCTGGAAGTATGGAGTCATGACCAAGAGATACCTCAGTCCTACAGGTAGGGGTAGGGCAAGGGTAAGATACACAGGAGCGTGACCAATGGGTCGCTTTGGTCTAGTGTGAGCCAGATACATGCGATTTAGGCAGTCGTTTAGGCAGTAAAGATCCCAGATTCTTGGCATCTCAAAGAACTGAATGAAGGCATACACAAAAGTAAAATGACAAGTCAAGGACTTTAATACAAAAAAAAAGACCTTTCACTGTATTCAACGGCTTACTTGAATTACACTAAAGTACACTAATAAGGGAGGGTTTGAGGTCAGTAGCTCAAGAGTGAGCATATGGTTACAAAATTTCAGTTTGCCAGGGTTCAGAATTATGGGAAGGGTTCTTTACAATGATAGTTGGATGACCTTAGGGAAATAAGAGCTGTGATTTGGCAAGGTCATGACTGCTTATGTATAAGTTTGCCATTCTATAATTTTCAGTGCCTATGTGAGATGAAACCCATATGTATGAAGCCTTAAGTAGGAGTTTGTTTCAAAAAGGTCAGGCTCAGAACAGATAAGTTACTGCTACACAGGCAAAGAGTTTTGACCCTAGGGAGAAAAGTCCAGCTGCAGACTGACCACTAATGACCCAAAGGAGGAGTGGCTATGAAAGGTACCAGAGAGGAGATCAAGGGTATTACCCTAGGGCCTGACTAGGAGAAAGGGTTGGTTTCAGCATTCTTTCCTTATAGCTAATCTGCTTCAGGATTCCACCACCTCCTTATAGCCATCAGGATACAGAGTCTAAATTCCCTAAGGTAGCACTCCCAATTGCTGCAAACTGGAATCACAGAACCATTTTTAGTCCTGGATCTACCTTCTGCATTGTGGTAATGGTGATCCTGGTAGTGGGAAGCCTTAAAGCTCTCCCTGGTGACACTTTCTGCAAACACGGTTAAGAAACCAATGTTCTAAGGTCTCAGTTTCTCCTCTTATAGAAAGGAGAGTGAAAACAGGCCTCCCATAAAACTGTAGTCCCACTAAGAAAATACCATAGAGGTAAATGATCTGTACATTTTAAATACATGAAATGAAATTGAGAAGTGTTTCAAATAGCTCCATGCTTTGGACTCCCAAATAGTTTTCTCTTTTAAAATCTTGCACGTAAGGATCTAGGAGGGCTTTCGGTGCTTGACAACCCAATAACCGATGGAGTAACTTTGAGCAGAAATATTTTCTCTTAAGTATCCTAGAACAGTCAAATTTTGACATGAAAAATCTCTGTTTCCAGATGTTTCTGTAGGAACCCAACCCCTTCTTCAGACCTCATGCTCTCATGTTCATTCATGAGAGGAAAAAAAAAAAGCTGTGGCACAGCTTGCATCAATCCCTGTGGCATATACTGCAGTAAAAATGTAGATTAGCTAGGAACTTGGACATCATCTTGGCCTAGTAACCCAAAACCAGGTACAAAAGAGACATTGTTTTATAGCATCTTAGCTGAGCACCTTCCCAACCACACCCCCAGCCTTCCTAGTTTTAGTCACATTTTAGCGGACTGGGGAAAGAATTTTCAGTAAGGACCTAATTAGAAATTAACAACCAATCGGAATGTTGTGAGACCTGATCAATAAAGTGTTGCTTTCGAAAACATCTAATTACTTAGAGGCAGCCAATCAGAGCACAGTCCATATTAGGAGAACCCCTAGACTCAGAACCATCAGTTCCAAGAGAGCCATCTGGAGATGAGAGGAAGGATGAAGGCAGAGGCAGCAACAAATACTTCTCTTCTGAATAAAGTTCTTCACACTCACCATCCACTGTTCTGAACTTCATTCATTGAGATCCTGAGACCAGAATCAAAGGAGGCTACCACAGAGCTAGATGTGGAGCTGCAATACTGTCAGGCATTGCCTGTTGCTGAGATGCAACACTAAGCAAGCATTTCCTGTTACAGGGCTGCAACCCTAGCAGTTACAGGGCTGCCAGGACTCTGCCTAGCAGATGCAATAGCAGAAAATTTTGTATTAGTATTGGGTAGAAAGAGAAGGCATACCGTGATGTCATGGAGTTTACAGCCTGGAGTGGGTGGGAGGGAGGCTACCAATAGTCAGTGTCTTCATCAAGTAATGGCCAATAAGCATGCAAGGAGAGCCTGGGACTGGGAGGTGCTTAATTCCTCAGAATGAGAGCTTAGCATGAGAGCTCTTGACCCACATCTTGGAGGCAAAGTACTTTTGCCATAGAGTCAAGGGTATCTGAAAAGGCCTGGATAGTTCAGAGACAAGCTGATTTCAGTAGACGTTAAGAACCTGTGCTGTTCTGCTAAGGCTTCGGACTTCTTATTCCCAGTTTACAGGTTAAGAAAAGTAAAGCCCAGAGAGTTTCAAAGCCTTATAGCAAGGGGAAGTTAGATCTGATGAAGAGCAAGAAAGGTGTCATAGTTAAACTTTTCCTTGGAAAGCAACACCGAAGAGCACTGGAGAAAGAATGAAGGCTGGGTGTATAGCAACACAAAAGGAAATGTCTCAGTCTATTGGGGTATTAGAGAAATAAGGGCACTAGCTAAAGAGGAATTCGGCAAGGTAGTTTTTACTTCTGCAGAAGGGTATACTACTGACAGGAAGCCAGGTATGCAAAATATAAAGGGAGAACACAGGAGGGCAGTCTTCCCAAGTTTTATCCCTAATGCTTCACTGTCTCTTGTTCTGATTGGTCAGAACTTAGTCTCGAGACAATCTAACACCACTGACTAGTTTTAAACATGCTAAAAGTTTATCCAAACCATCAACTAATACTAGGACACCTGGCCAAAGCAGGAACTTGTTAGGAAAACAAAGAATGTGGCTTAACTGAAAGTTTCTTGTAAGATGGCAGCGTCTCTCAAAATGGTGGTGTTTACGTCGCATAAAAGCACTTTGACATAAAAGATTCTAACTCCTACAGCACAACAGAGCAATGGGGCCAGAGCTGAAGGAATGTGTTGCTGTCAGGGTGAAGAGGCTGGACCTTGGATGTGTATCAGAGTGTTAGGAATGCTTGGTGGTAAGGGTTTGTACAAGAAGGAAGAGGGGAACTAGGTAGGGAAAGTTTGTCTCACTCCATCTCAGACTAGCTTTCAGCTCTGAGACTCAAATCCTGCCCCTAGATGACTTAACATGTCCCGCATTCTCACGTGGGTGCCTATAAAGGCTTCCTAAACTTTGAGATCTACACCAGTTGGTCATCATTCCAAAATTTTCAATTAAATGTAAAGAAAGAGAGAGAGAGAAAAAAACAAGTAAATCTATTCTTTCTTTTGACTGCTCTATTGATTAAAATGAATGTCTGTGCAGGGACTGCTGAACCATGAAAAGCAATCTGTCTTAGATGGGTAACAGATCGTTAGGAAATCATTGAGTTGAAGGAAAAGAGTCAAGGAAAAAAAAATTGCACAGATTCACGTGTGGGGGTGTCAGCATGCCTATCTGGAGTTATATAGCTGTGTATGGATATGTGTGTTTCTATATATAGGGGACATATGCCACACACTTCAATCAGCAATTACAAGCCAAAGGCACAGGCAGGATTCCTGACAGAGTGGCACTGTGGATGGTGGGTAGAGACTGGGAGTGAGGGGCAATTGAGATAATAAATTCAGCTCTTAAACAACTCCTCTCACGTGTGAATTTGACAGAACATTGTAGTTTAAGACTATTCTCTGGGAAATTTGGGAGGGGGAAAAACACAAGTAGCATTAATATGTATGCTTCTAATTTCATCAAAATGTTAGTTTATGAGAGCTATTCTACACACAAGAAAGATTTTACTTAAAAAAAGAAAATAAGAAAGAAAGAATTCTCACTGCTATTCCATTCTCTAGATAAAAGAAGCTTCAGACAATGTTTCAAAGTACACTTTGAAGGCTATGTAAGAATCAACCTGGATGTACCTGGTGGCTCACGCCTGTAATCCTAGTTACTCCGGAGGCTGAGATCTGAGGATCACAGTTTAAAGCCAAGCAGGGCAGGAAAGTCTATGAGACTCATCTCCAATTAACCACAGAAAACCATAAGTGGCACTGTGGCTCAAAGTGGTAGAGCACTAGCCTTGAGCAGAAAGGCTCAGGGACAGCACTCAGGTCATGAGTTCAAGGTCCATGACAAAAACAAAAAACCAACAATCAACCTATCTTTAGAAGACAAGAAAATAAAGCAATTGCCCTCTGGAAAATCCCCTCCATGTAGGCTGGAGAGTGAAGGGTTTTCATTAACATAGACAAGTGAAAATACAGGGGACATGTCTCTCCTTCCCCACTAAGACAGATTGCCATGGTCATTAGCTAAATGATTCAGGTTAACACTAATCTTTCTGTTGTGGTCTTCTTATTCCCCACTACTCTCCTTCTTCAGCACCTCCATCTTGGTGTGGGATTCTCTCTCCCAACCTTTTTTTTCTCTCTTCCCAGAAACACTCTCACCCTTCAGAATATTAGGTAGCTGGTTTCAGAGCCAATTGGTTCAACCAGGTGCTGAAACAGTGGATCCTGACCTTAGAATGTCCTTTGTCCTCTAGATCCAATGTAGCAAAGCTGGAAAAGCTTTCTGAGTACACTTATCCCCATCCCATGAACAGGATGCAAGTCTCTTCTACTTGCTGTGTAGCCTGTACAGCTTTGAGCTCTTCCCTTAAGCTTTCTGGGCTTGAACTTTCTTCTTTGTTATTTTTCAAGTATGAAGAAATATTTTTTTAATTCTGATCTGTAAAGTGAAATTAATCATTATCATGAGATTACTAATTACCGTGAGACTAATAATTACCATGATAATAGCTGGCAATTGCACTTGCAAACTGATTTATTCCCTAGATGAAATCAAGGATTTTCTGAAAATCTGTAAATCCTTTTGGTTCACTATTGTCAAGCCTCGGAGACAGGTGAACTGGGTGTTTTGCTACCTCCTAGTTGGAAGGTAAGGCCCAGCTTACTCAACACATGTAAAATTCTTAGCATAGTGCTTGGTACAAAGTAAATATTGATATTCAATTTGCTGTTGACAAAATAATTCGATTTTGTTATGAAGAAAGAATTTATTAAAAAGAGTCAAGAAAAGGGGATAAATCTGAGTGTGGTGATATACAACTATAGTCCCACTTACTCAGGCATAGAGGTTAGGAAGATCATGGTTCAGGACTAGGACTTAGACAAGCATGAGACCCTATCTGGAAAACAAACTAAAGCAAAAAGGGCTGGGAATGTGATTCAACTAATAGCCTGGCTACCATGCATGAGGCCCTGACTTCAATTCCCAGTGCCAGAAAGTGATTTAAAACACACTCATCTCTAAAACGTCTTCAAAGGAAAACAGGCAATGGCCCAAATAAAACTAGAGGAAAGAGAATTCTTCCAGACTTCTTTTCATCAGGTCTCTAAACCTTGTAATGAACAAAGAGCCTAAGAGGGAGACACCAGAAGTCTAAGAGGCCCTGGAGTTGAATAAGAACCCAGGACTTAATGAGTGAGAGGATTTTAGAATGATGAATGAATGAATGAATGAATGAGAACTATAAAAATAATGAATATGCCTACTTTCATGGGAAATGCTTTTCGGAGAAAATACCTGCAAAGATGGAAGTCCATTAACCTTTGGAGTTCAATTAACCTTTCATTCAATGCACGTAAATAATTGTTCAATGTTCATACTACTAAGCATATAGAGGACACTAAATAGAGGGTGTTTCTGAATATGTACCGATTATGCTAGTTCACAGAAGGTTTTAAGGCACCTCCAACTGGAAAATGATTCACTTCATTTATATTTTTATCTTTGCATTTGAGAAAAATAATAGGGCATTTTAATAGGTAAAAATAGTACCCTCCAATAATTGAATTCCTGGAAAGTATGATACAAACCTAAAAATTCTATGAAACTAGGGTAAATGGCACATGCATAAAGAGTTAACTGGCTGCATCTTTTAATTTACTTTTCCCAATCAAGTTGTTCCATCCTCCAGCTTAAATAGCTGTCAATAGCACCTGCAAATTGATTTACCCCTTGATGAAGTTAAAGATTTTCTGGAAACAGTTTTTGAATCCTTGCAGTTGTTATTTAGCATCTGAGACTTGTGAGTCATTTTTCTAGTAGTTTTCACCTTAGAATTCTAGCATCTGCATGAAATGGGAGACCATCTTGCCTTTCCCTTAAATACATGAATATAGAAAATGCAATAGAATTGCTTATCCTGCACTCAAGTTGGGTGAAGTCTTATCATAATGAAACTAAATGAAACCCCCGATTGCTGTGGTAGAGAAGAATGCCTTGATATCCCACTCTTTTTGGCGCTATGCCAAAAAATAAAAAAATAAAGTGACATTAGTCTCAGTACAGGGGAGCCTGAGTCTCTGCTTGGGAAGCAGAATCACCACAAGACAAGAAGCTTTCAGGGTGGATGGAAGGCAGTCTAGCTAGATGGTCTATAATGGGAATTGGTGATGATCAGAGAAGTCTGGCTGCTAAAGCCTTTGAGTATGTGTTTTTCCCTTTCCTTGAATGTGCGTGATTGTGTGTATATGTATGTGTGTGTATGCACATTCAGTGGTCTTCATTACATATGCAGAGAATTGTGTCTTATTTATGAATGCTCTATACCAGTGCTTTATTTATGTTCTCAGTTATGTGCCAGTCTTCATTGCTATTTTTCTCTCCCAGGGGAAATCATCTGAGTATTTTCAAGATAGATAGATGGTAAAGAAATAGATGTATAGATTAGACAGGAAAATGGTGATCTAAATGATCAGGGATGGATGGATAGATAGATAGATAGATAGATAGATAGATAGATAGATAGATAGATAGATAGATAGATAGATAGATAATGCATACATAAGATGGATAGTGGGATAGATGGAGAAATAGGTGGATGGATAGATAAGATAGGTGGATGATAGATGATAGAGAAATGGATGGATAGATGGATAGATGAAAGATGAAAAATAGATCATAGAGATACAGACATTTACATACACATATAATTATTTACATAGATGTACACATACATATCACTTTATTTATACATTCTTATAAAACATGCCATTTAACTCATCTATGCATTTTCATTCACCCATATTGTATTGTGCCGTAGACCTCCCTCAGTTTCTTTCTACCTTGAACATTGTGCTTTTAAGATCTAACCATGCTGCTCTGGGTGGATCTGTGATGTTGCTTCTAAATGTGTTATTGTAGCTCACAGTGTGACTCCATCAAGCTTTATTTATCCACCCTCCATTGAGACATTCAGTTTGCCTCCACTTCTCCTCTGCCATGAAAAGCATGATGAGCACACTTTTACACATGGCCATGTGTACCCAGAAACATTTTTGTGAGATCTATGCCCAGGAGGCAGCTGCTTCGTGGTAGGATGTGTACACTTAAATTTAAATAACATACTGGCAGATTGCTTTTCAAAATGGAAACCTCAGTTGATACTCCTACCATGAGGTGCTCTGTATATTTCCAAGTATATGGGAGTATTGTATGTAGTATGTGTATGTGTTGGGGGGGTGAGTACATGCACGCTTGCATGCGCACGTGCTTGCCAGTACTAGAGCTTGAAATAATGGCCTTTTGCCTGTGGTAGGCTTTTTTGTTAAGGCCTTCACTTCCAGCTTTTGTTGCTGGTTAGTTGGAAATGAGTGTCTCCCAGATTTATCTACCCTGGGCTAGCTTTAAATTGAGAGCCTCAGATTTCAGCCTCCTGTATAGGTAGGATTATAGATGTGATCTACCAGCTTTCTTTGTTTTAACATTGATAAACCTCTGGTATATAATTATATTGATGGTTTGGTTTCATTTGCTTTAATTTTATGCAAATTTGTTACATACATCCCCCCTGGATGTATGTAACATACATACATCCAGCAGATGTACATACACACTCCAGTATGTAACATACATCTGCTGGAGTACATACATCTGCTGGAGTTCATGTCTTTTACATGCAGGGTTGAAGAAATGTTTAAGTGTTAATCTCTAGTTGGTTTATCATTGCAGGAATCAGCTTTTAATCTGCTACTGCCAATTTCCCCCATAATAACCTTTGCTGAACAGAAAACCCTGATCTTGCTGTACTTTTTGTACTTTTGATGTTTTTAACAAAGTCTTCACTAGCCCTAGGTCACAAAGATTCCCCTAACATGATTTTTCTGTGAACTTTAAAGCTTTCCCTTTCAAATTTAGGTCTGCCATTAATCTGGAATCCACCACACTGTACAGCTTCAGCTAAAAATCCAGAGTCATGGAAGAGCCATTCCTCTAATGAAGACGTGGTCTCTTCCTGGTTGCTTTACGTGTTCATCTGGAAAATGTGCTAGACATTTGGGTATTTCTCTCTCAGGGCTCTCTTTTGCTCCATTGGTCTATTTAGCTATTTTGCTTATGTTAGAGACCACATATTTCTATTAATATGATTTTAAGTATATAAATCATAACTATATAACTATATGTCAATTATATATTTTATTTTATTAAATATAAAATTAAAGTTAATTAATTTAATTAATTATATTAAATAATAAATATAAAAATATTCTATACCTATATAGTAAACATCTGAATTCAGGAGAGGGTACTCCTTATTTACAAAGTTGACTTAGTCATACCTGGACTTTTTTCTCTTATTATAATTTTAAAATAAATTTATGGAGTTCTTTTGAAAACCAGCAGGCTAGTACATCCCTCGAAATATACTGAATTGATAGATTACTTATGGAGTGTTGACATATTTATTAAAATATATTATCTTGTTCAGGTGCTGAAGTGACTTAATATATATTCGGATGCTTTATATTGTTAATAGATTCTTTTTTCCTTGCCAGTACTGGGACTTAAACTCAGAGCCTTTTGATTTTGGTTGGCTTTTTTGCTTAAGTCTGGCATTCTACGACTTGAGCCATACTTCTATTTCTGGCTTTTTGTTGGTTAATTAGGTAGGTGTCTTTTCAACTTTTTCTGCCCAGAATAGTTTTGAAATAGGATCTTCAGATCTCAGCTTCCTGAGTAGTCAGAATTAAAGGTGTGAGCCATTTTTTATGTAATTCTATAGATAACTAGTATGTTCTTTACCTATTATACATTACTTGGTTTTGTTGTTAGTAGTTATAGGCAGCATCTTACACTTTTAATATATTCTAGCTGGGTACTGTTATTTTTCAGAAATGTATTGGATCTTTTAAAGTTAATATTGTATGTGAAAACCTCACTAACTTCTGCTAATCATTATAATGATTTGTTGGCAGTTTTGCACATAATCACATTATCTTAAAATGACAATTTCTGGTTTTCCAATCACTTCACCCTTGCTTTCCCAGTTGCACTTATTTAGTTATTATTTTCTTTTCTCTTCTTTTCTTTGCTTTTCAAACATCTGCTTTAATCCAGATAAATTTGGGACCAGTTTAACTCACATTGGCCGTGGCCCTGACTAACCTGATTCCTTGTCTTTCAGAAATATCTATAAATTCTCAGTCATTTGGGAGAGTTCTGTAAAACTTCCAGAGATTTTGCCACAGATACTTAATCTACTGAAAAGCACTGACTCCTTACTGAGGCCCAAGAATGAAAGGAAAACAGGATAAAACTTGCTATCTGCACTTTCATTCCATATCCGTGCCCTTCATTTTGTCTGAGCTGTTCTGGTTCTCTTCAGTCACTTTGCAATCACCTTGGAATCCAGAATGGGCACGACTGATTGTTCTCAAGGAAGAAAAGAGCAGAACCTTCTTCTGAAAGACTTTTGTTTTGGTTGGCTTTTTTGCTCAAGACTAACACTCTACCATTTGAGCCTCCCTATCCCCAAGCTTCTACTTCCGGCTTTTTGCTGGCTAATTAGACTGCCAGGCAACAAAGATTGCCTTATCCTGACTGAGACACCAACTACTGTATTCCAGAACTCCTCTCTAAAACAAGGACTAAGATAATGACCAATCAAGCTACACCTATGCCTTGGACCCTGCCTTCTTTTTGCTATTCAAACCTAAACCTCATGTCTGTTATTTTCCCAGTTCCAAGATGGGAAAACAAGGCAGGAAGCAGTTAGTTATTTTGCCAAATGCTCATAGCTGGAGAAAAAGCCAGACAGAATTCTGACCCCAGCAATCTGGCATGGGAGCTATGCTCTCACCCAGCAGCATCTTCTCTCCACAGCACATCGCCTCCATTTCCCATGGTTATATCCCATCTCCTTTGGCATAGTACTGCTTCTGAGTCCTCTTTGTCACAATTATGCAGTACTGGGGGGTAGTCTTTCACAGTCACGATACTGGCCTCCATGTCTCTTTGCTCCCACTAGCAGCCATAAATAAAAAGAGAAGGAAAGGAAAGGAGAAAGGGAAAGGGAAAAGGAGAGGGAAAGTGATGGAAAGGAATGATGACATTCTAGCTCCTCTGACTGGGGATTCCTATGATAAGCACTACTATTTGAGTATTGAAAATTCCCAGATTAGGTGGGCACCCGTGGCTCACACCTGTAATCCTAGCTACTCAGGAGGCTGAGATCTGAAGATCACTGTTCAAAGCCAGCCTGGACGGGAAAGTCCATGAGATTCCTGTCTCCAATAAACTACCAGGAAACTGTGGCTCAAGTGGTAGAGTTCTCAGTTTGAGCTGAAGAGCTTAAGGACAGTGCCCAGGTTCAGAGTTCAATCAAGCCCCACAACCACAAAATAATAATAATAATAATTCCCAGATTAGGAGCATCTGTAGCCAGATGTGAAGACTTCCCTCCACCCCCCTTCTCCACCTCAAAGATAACAAGAATAAAATGTACAGATCACATTCTGGTTTATAGATTTTCTGGTTATGTACAAATTATCGGTTCCTATGTATGTAGAAAATTAAGAGATAGCTAGATAATAGTGTATTGTCTGTCTGATAAAAGGCAAACAAGTCTTTTAAAATTATGATGAGGTACCTTTAATGGTGTAAGAATAGACAGGAAATTTGCAGCTAGTGACTTAGATGTGTAGTTAATATAGGCAGTAAATGGAATGCCCTTAGCTCACACCTGTAATCCTAGCTACTCAGGAGGCTGAAATATGGAGGGTTGAGGTTCGAAGCTAGCCCAGGCAGGAAAATCCATAAGACTCTTATTTCCAATTGACCAGCCAAAACCCAGATATGGAAGTATGCCTCAAGTGGCAGAGTCTGAGCCTTGAGTGAAAAACTAAAAGAAAATAACTAGACCTTGAGTTGAAGCCCCAGCTGGAGGAAAAATGGGGAGAGGAGGAGGGAGAGAGAGAGGAAGAGGAGTGAAAGGGAGGAGAAGAGGGAAAGAGCGGAGAGGAAGAGGAAGAGGGGGAGGAAGTGGAAGATGGGGAGGAAGAGGAAGAGGGGGAGAAAGAGGAGAAGGAGAAGAAAAAGGAGGAGAAGGAGAAAATCTTGCTGAAATTTGCATGCCCAGATACTCCCTGGAAGTCTGGGGCTGTTTGAGGTTACTTGTCTCAGGTTAGAGTGTGAAGTAAATGCTTCTGTGCATGTGTGTGTGCGTACATATACACACTCATGTACACATACACACATATACACCTCTTTGCTTGTAATTTTCCTCTGTAACAAATCTAGATTTTACAGAAGCTACAGAGTTCCTATTTTCAAATAATCACTGTGGAAACAACTTTGAAAAATTACTTGAGGATAACATAAAAATTAAATTTAAAAATAAACTAGCCAGGGAAGTGGGGCTGTGGCCCAAGTGGTAGAGCACTAGCCTTGAGCGGAAGAGCTGAGGGACAGCATCCAGGCCCAGAGTTCAAGTCCCATGACTGACTAAATAAATAAATAAACAAAAAACAAACTAGTCAGGCACCAGTGGCTTACATCTGTAATCTTAGCTACTTAGAAAGTTGAGATCTGAGAATTACAGTTTGAAGCCAGCCTGAGCAAGGAAGTTTGTGAGACTCTTATCTTCAATTAACCAGCCTTGAGCACAAAACAATACCTCAGGGACAGCACCCAAGCCCTCGTTTCAAGCCTCAGGACTAGCACAAAAAATTTAAAACTAATTAGTTAACTGATTAATTAATTTAATTTAAAAGAGTTTTCAATAAATCAGCACTGTGCTCCCCACTTGCCAGAAGCAAGTCATCCCAGCAAAGCCCAGTGGTGGCAATTCTGTAATGCATACAACTGACTTAAGCTCACAATCAAAACTCATTTCCCTTGATAATTTATGCTCAACAATTTATCATGATTATTTGTGCCACTGTTTTAACATTTTTGTCTTTCTGACTGTCAATCCTGGAATACAAATACACGCTCATAAACACAAAACAAAACACACACACACACACACACACACACACACACACAAATGCACTATCCTTCGAAGGCAAAGCTTTAAAAAAGAAAAAAAAATCAATGTCACTGCAACCTCTTTTGTATTGTGTTGTGACAAGACTGAATTTAAACTGCCTAGGAAGTCAAAACAACAGGAGAAATATCAATACATATTAACTTAATCAAGAAGCTATGCACTGCCACCCGCATCTACACAAGTATTAGGCTTCAGGAAAGTTGCATGTTGCTGCTGTCAGCTTGTACCTTCACGAATATTTGTTTGCTGTCTATGGTGATCTTCTAGAGGGAAAGATAGCTATAGGCTTCACAACATCTTCTTCCTATCAGCATGAGACTTTTGTCACCATTGGTCTAAGAGCATTCCCCAGAGCAGGCTCTAGACCACTTGTTTGGATTCAAAATCTTAAATGCCTTTCATTCAGCAAATATCTTTCTTCCCACCCCCCAGTGTCATGCCAGGAGTAGCTTCATTCTCTCTGCTTTGTAGAACCATCCTTAGAAAGCAAACTTAATAAGGGATTTGTCAAACCTCCCCCCCCCACACACACACACAGGAAAAAAACCACTGTGTGGGCTCCTTCTAATGCTGGTGGTACCCTACACCACTTGGAAACAAGCAAGTACTGAGGGCACTCATGGCACGGCCATACCCAGCAGAGGACCTAATTCACTTGACCTTTTAAATGAACATTCACTTGTTACTCATTCATGCCGATATGTTCTATTATTCCCCCAAAAGGTAATTGAAACAGACATGCCAATGGTCTCATTAGGCACATGAAATGTTCACTTGATCACATACAAAGATGGTTCTGCTGGGCTGTGAATGCTCAGAGCTGTTCCAGAGAAATAGCAAGCAGACATTTAGCTATTCCTATACTCACTCACTCCCTATCCCTAGAGGTGAGGTGTTTTAATCACAGCAAGGCCTAAAGGAAAGAAATAGAGGGCAAAGTCTACTTAGTACGTACCAATGCTGATACTATGCACACGCAAACCAATTTGCAGGACCATGAGGGAACATTACCATCACCAGTTAGATTCCAAATCTGTGAGTGACGTTGGAGATCTTCATGCCAACAGCTATGCCCAACAAAGCTCTCTGTGTCTACCCAGAGAAACAAACCAAGTCATTTCCTCCTGCTCTGAGTGTAAAAAGAATCCTAGCATGAGATTGTGCATGAGAAGGAAATAAATACATTTAAATTATCTTGTCTGTATGTGTATGTGTGCACACACATGCATGTATGCACACACAGGTACACAGACACACTGGTATAGAAGCTTGAACTCAAGGCATCAAATGCTCCCTTAGCTTTTCTGCACAAGACCAGCACTCTACACTGAGCCACTTCCACTTCTGGCTTTTTGCTGGTTAACTGAAGATAAGAGTCTGTCGCATTTGTTTGCCCAAGCTGGTTTCAAACTACCATCTTTAGATCTCAATCTCCTGAGTAGCTAGGATTATAAGTATAAAAGCCACCAGCACTCCTCAGACATTTAAAGTCTTTTGGTTTGTTTTTTTTTTTGGTCCGGTCATGGGATCTGAACTCTGGGCCTGGGCGCTATCCTTCAGCTCTTCAGCTCAAGGCTAGTGCTCTACCACTTGAGCCACAGCGCCACTTCCAGCTTTTTTTCTTTTTGCTTATGTGGTGCTGAGGAATCGAATCCAGGTCCTCATGCATGCAAGGCAAGTGCTCTACCACTGAGCCACCTTCCTAGCCCCATTGAAAGTCTTAGGTAGTGGTTATTCTCTAAAATTCTCCTACTTGCATATTTATTTATTCATTCATTCATTTATTTGTGAAGAAAGCAATTGCTATCCTTGTGTTAGAATTTCCAGGAAGATACAGGAATCGATAACTGTGTCTCTCCATCAACACTCTATAAGATATCTACCTACTGATTTCTAAAGCAATCCTATAAATCTTCCTATAAGCTGTCAAATTTTTTTTGCATAAGCTGAACCCCCATCTCACTAATGCAGAAGTGCTCCCAGCTATGAGGAAAGAATAGCTAAGAAGATTGGGGGTTTAGGCTAATTCTGGCAAAAACACAAGACCCTATCTGAAAAGCGTAGAGAGTGTGATCCAAATGGTAGAGTGCCTAGCTTGCAAGCATAAGGCCCTGAGTTCAAATCTCAGTAGCACCAGACAAAAAGGATCATCTTTATCTAGAAGCACCCAATTGAGCCCTTCCCATTGACTTTTCTGTCTATCCATTTAAAATTGCACCTAATGGATCCTAACACTTGGGAACAGTTGACTTCAACCTTTCCAAGTATCATATTCAACCATAGCCTGATCTAAAGACATTTGCCAGCAGTTAGAATAAAAATATCACCTGTATGTCACCATTAATGATTCTAGTAACATTGCTTGATCTTAAAACAGATTCTAAAATATTTCTGTATAATTGTGGTTGATGTTCATATTTCTAATTTTCTTCAGAAATAATTTACTCAGTTCCTAAGGCCTCATTGCCTTCTCTCGCTACTTATCCCTCTAAAGTATGATCAGATACCCCTGTGCTGGTGGCTCACACCTGTAATCCTAGCTATTCAAGAGCCTGAAATTTGAGAACTGTGGTTTAAAGTCAGCCCAGGCAGGGAAGTTCATGATACTCCTTTTATTCCTTTTAACTCATCAATTTATTTAATGTCTTTAAAGAGAAATGGCCTTATTCTATCTGGTTTTTAACTTTTTTGGGGGGGTCAGTTACAGGGCTTGAACTCTAAGCCTGGGCTCTGTCCCTGAACTCTTCAGCTCAAGGCTAGTGCTCTCCCATTTGAGTCACAGTGCCACTTCCTCTATCTGCTTTTTAAAAAAACATTCTTAATTTTAGATTTTATTGTAAAGGTGATACACAGAGGGGTTATAGTTATAGAAGTCAACTAATGACTACATTTCTATTTGAGCAGTGTTACTCCTCCCTCATTTTCTCTCACCCGCCCCCCCTCACAAAGTTGTCACTGTTGAATTGATTTACCCATTGTATCACTGTTTCTGTGATTCTCCTTCTCTTCACCAAATCAGATAAACCTATATACAAAGCAAAGGGTGCAGCAATTAAAGGCAATATCTAATTATCCATCAAAAAGTAAGCCAGAAGTGGAGATGTGGTTCATGTAGCAAAATACCAGCCTTGACTGGAAACAAAACAAACCTAAAACATAGTGTCCAGGTCCTCAGTTCAAGCCCCAATACCAGTGCACAAAAAACCCTAAATAAATAAAATAAAGTATAAGCAGATGAAATACATAAACATAAATATTGGAGCATTGTAATGTATATATAATTAAGGTATGTACACCCTGACAAAGGCATCATAAACAGCTGTATTGTGGGGGGGTCTAAAGAAAAGCACAAAATAATAGATTTGGGGAATTCAGAGATGAGAGGTAATTCCTCCCCTTTGGAAGCTCTCTGGAGACCACATGGCAGAACTATTCTTTAGTGATCCCTTGGTCTATAGGTATGACCATGCAGTAGTGATAGAGGAAGGAGCTTCCAGCCAAAGGGAGCTAATGGGAGCTAGATCATCTCTACTGTCACTACTGAGTTGTTTAGAAGCATCTAAATTGATTCCTTCAAGAAACAGCCACAAGCTGTGTGTGTGTGTGTGTGTGTGTGTGTGTGTGTGTGTTGGTATGGGGACTTGAACTCAGGACCTGGGAACTATCTTTTATCTTTTATTTCTCCCCAGGTACTCTACCACTTGAGCCACATCTCCACTTCTAGCGTTTTGCTGATTATTTGGATAAATGAATCGCATGGACTTGCTTGTCTGGGCTGGCTTTGAGCCAGGACCTTCAGATCTCAGCCTCCTGAGTCGTATAAATTTTGTAGAGAATTATTTCCTCATGGCACCCTGTTCTCTACTTCCCTAACCCTTAGTAAGCTGGCTTCCACTCCCACCTTCAGCTGAATATATTCTCAGAAAATGTCACTTAGGAGCTCTTAAATGTCACATGTAATGGGTGTTTTAGAATCCTAATCTTGCTGGATTCCTTTGCTACTTGTGCTATAATGAATCACAACTTCCTCTTGTGGCTGCCGTGACACCCCGTTCTCTGGCGCTCCTTGTACCTTGGACAGTTCCTCCTTGGTTTCCCCACCATGGGCTCATCATCTCCATCTGCTGCCATTTCACAGAGTTCTGCCCTCCGCCCACTGTCTTTCTCACTCCACATGCTCCCTGGGTAACCACAGTCACTCTCATCGTTTTAATTACCTTCTAGATGCCAATGGCTCCTAAAATCTATATTTCCAGCCGTGGTCTCATCCCTTGAGCTTCAGACTCATCTATCAGAGTTCTACTTCAATATCCCACAGTCAACTAAAATTCAACCTGTTGAAAACTAAATGCATTCCTTTTTTTTCTCTATATATCACTCCCTTTTTGTTCCAGAGTTTGCTGATTTCACTCAGTACCTCAGTACTCATCAGCCTTTCCCAAACTGCTGCAACAGCTTCCCTCAATTTACTCTTGTCTGTCAACCACCTCTACCTATCTTCCAGAAGGAACCTAGGTGAGTTGTGCCTGTAGTAATCTCTGTCTGTCTCGCTATCCTTCTCACTGTTTCTCTCTGTTTGTCTCTCTCTGTTTCTCTGATACACACACACACACACACATACACACACACATCTACTGTACATGCCAATATTTAACTTTTACCAGTACATCTTTCTGGGGAATAAGATAATACCTCCTTAACATGAACCAGAAGACCCTTTGCAATCTGTCCATTGTGAAGAAAAGACATGAGTACTGAATTAGCTATGTGGTGGCAATTCACAACACATAAAGGGTCTCTGACACCACCGATGACCCTAATGAGCTAAAAGAATTTGATTGTAGTAGCAGTGAAGATACTAGCTATCTGCTGTACCACCCAGAGGCTAAGTAACAGAACTGACCCAGATTGCTATGGTAAGACAGCAGAGACATGAGGATACAGTCTAAGAAATTCAATACAAATTCATGGAGGTGTTCCATGGGCTGGCTAGAGGGGAAAAACAGTAGACGGACAGAACAGCACTTTCAATGAGACCTAACAAGGTTATGTTACAGTACTGACCAGGGACAGTAGACATGCCTGTAATTCCAACTCCTCAGGAGTGAGATATGAAAGATTGTTGTTCAAGGCAAAAAAGTCCATGAGACATCATCTCCAAATTTATCAACAAAAATTCTGCCTGGAGGTATGATTCAAGTGATAGAGCACCAGCCATAAACAAGGAAAATTGAGTGAGTGTGAGGTTCCCTAAGTTCCAGCACTGGTTTCAGGGGGAAAATCACAGTAAAAAGAAACTGTAGTCAGAAAATAGTGTGCTTAAAGGCATACTTTAGAAATGGACTCATTCTAAGTAGACAGATGAGTGTGTGGCTGGAATGAAGCAGAAGTCAAGACACTGGGTTCCAGGGAGACAGGAGCTTCTGAAGTCAGGGACTAGAGGGGAACATTGATTATAGTGTTCACTACACAGGACTACAGATGTCTGTTTATATGTTTGTCCTTACTAGATGACAAAGAGTTACTGGAAGTCGATAACTCTACCTGCTCCTGCTCCCATCAGTCACGATTGAGCACAATGCTCAAGACACACAAACCCCTCAGCATATCACATCATTTAATGTGTGGCCAAAGGCTTAAATGTACGGAGTCTGGATATGTTCAAGGAGCAATGTAATTTGGCTGGTTTAGTCTCACAAAGGTAAATAATGAGAAATAAGATCAGAATCAGATCGTAGATATGCTGGAATAGCAACTCATGAGAACTAGGCTTTTTTATTTTATTTTTTGTCACTTGGAAATCAAGGGAGGTTTAGGGCTTGGGAGAGATAGACTATTGTCTACATTATATTCACACTTATTGATTTATATTTACAACGCTAGAGCTGGCACAATGCTACTTTCTGAGTCACCAAAGGATTTGGTAGTGCTCATCAAAGTAGCTCTGTCTAGATAAGTGTAGTGTTTTCTGTTGTCTTTCTCTGGATTAGGAATCTTCTCTTTTCATTCAACTATTGGCATTCATCAAATGTTATTGAAACCCTTCTGATCTAAATAAAGCCCTAAGTTGGGCATGCTCACAATTTTTATTTTATTCCACTCAAAAGAGTAATTTAATGACCATGATGTCAGATTTCTGATATGCGCTGGAAAATGAATATAGTATTTATATATTATAACATTTTGTATAAAGATCTCAAACCCACATATAGGCTGGATGCTAATAGCTCACACCTGTAATATTAGCTACTCAGGAGACTGGGATCTGAGGACTGGGGCTCCAGGCCAGTCTAAGGAAGAAAAAAATCCCAAAGATTCTTATCTCTAATTAACCAGACAAAGCCTGAAGAGGAGGTGTGGCTCAAGTGGTACAGTCCCTACCTTGAGCAGAAAAAGGAGAGCAAAAGCATGAGGATCTGAGTGCACGACCCAGTACCGGCAGTAAACAAGAACAAAAACAACCACAGAAAACACAACGTAAAGTTTATTTCATTCTTTTTTTTTAAGAAAATGGCTTCTAATTTAAAAAAAATATAGAATAGTGACAGGAAAAGAAATTCATCTTCTTTTTAAATTTCTTATCTTTGAATAGTTACACAAAGGGGTTTCAATTCAACATGCCAGTTTATGAGTACAATGCATCTGAGAAATTCACCTTCTATCCGTGGAGAAAACAAGACTCCGGAAGTCTTTGTCATTTACCAAAGGCCACAAAGATAGGGCAACAAAGGCAGTCCGATTCTGCAGCTCATGCAAGGTCTTTTTGTAGCCTCCATGATTTAGATGTAAACTTTGCAGGCTCTGAAATGTGATCGCTGTACAACAGACAAGTGGAAAATTGGCCATTCAGCGGAACATAGTGAAAGGAAAATAGGCTGCTGGGTGAGTTCCATCATTTATTACCACGCTGGTCCTAAATTTTCACACCTAATTAATCAAGCTTGCTCTGTAATCACTTTTCTTACATGTGGTGTTGGTGGATTTTACAGCTGCAATTTTAATGAGCTGCTGTTTCTTTTGACATTTGGAAATCTAATCTGGAAAAATGACTCAATGACTTGTGAAAGACCTTTCATATTATATGTTTTGCCATGTCACTTCCCAGGGTCCTGGGAGCGCACAGGGGGCAGCCATACTTCCTGTATAGCTGCTATTCATGCCAGTACATGGTTGGCCAGTTCCTATGGAGATCCAGAACAGATGTGGCTGATAGCCCAGGGAGCTAATGAGAATTAATATTGGAGATTGGAAACACCTAGGAAATAAATGGGAATTTGCGATTTGACTTAGGAGAAGATGGTATTTGAAAACCCAAAGGCTCACATACGGTACTGGATATTTGGGAGGCCATCCCATTTTAGGGAACAAATACTGAATTTCCAAAAAAAAAAATGTCAGTTTCTGAGTGAAAAGTAGCTGGAGGAGCAATATTTCCACTTAGAGGGAACATTAATTAATATTCTATAGCCTATGTAATCCTGTAATTACTTCTCTAAAATTGGGGTGTTTTGCTGAGGAAAGAGTTCCTAGAGGAAATACACATGTCAAAATACATTATTCCTGAGTGCAAAGCACATATGGATGAGGCTAAATTGGCCTTCTTATTCCCACAGCAAACCCCACAGGAGCTCAAGAATTAAAACCCGGCAGTCATTGCTCTATCAAGCTGTTCGTTCTCGGGATTTGTGATTCTCAAGCTGGAGGAGGCAATCTGGACACAGAACAATTGCCTGGGAGTTGTTCAGCCACTCTACCCAGATAGACCAAATGAGATTAATAAACAATTGTGCCTTTCAAACCTCCTGCTATTCAGAAACTGCTCTTGTCATGTGACCGTCTCCCACCAGTGAATTGATTGAGGACTTCCTGGATGGAAATCTTTACCCCCTCCCATTCTGAACTACGCACCTCTGAAATTAATGGGTCAGGATTCACACAGTCCACTTCATCCTGTTCCTGTCTTTGAGGGTTTTCCTTAATTCATTGACAAATTGAAAACAAAAACAAAAATTCTCAGCTATAAAATCAAACAATCAATTTTGGTTGTGAGGTGGGAAAATATCAGTCTAGAGGAAAAAAAATAAAGCAGAAAGGGTCAGAAATTGCTAATGTCATTGTAAGCTCAGTGCTACTAAATATTCCAAGGTGCAAGGAACTTTACAAATAATCAAAAAGCAAAGTGCATCAAAGACTTGGTTTTGTGGTAGATGATATTTCAAAGTGACCCTACCACAAAGCAAGGTTATAAATAGATCCTAGAATAATCCTGCATTGTGCTTAAAAATTACTCTCTGTCTCTGTCTCTCTCTCTTTCACACACACACACACACACACACACACACACACACACACACACACACACACACACCGCTATGGTAAATGCATGGACCATCTTTGGTAGGAAATATGATCTAGCTCCTATTGACATTAAGAATGAAATGCTGGTAGACCTGGGAAAGGATAGAATTTTCCATCGTATTCTATCTATCCTTTTGGCCCTTTGAAATTTCATTCAATGACATGTATGGCTTATTAGAAATAAACCTCTTTTGGGGGAAGAAAAAACCCCCAGCAGCTAAGCCATCACACCAACAGCTAAGCCATCTAGTCTGTCTTGAAGGTGCATAGTTGAGGAATACATTCCCATGTCTGAAGTACCCATATGGCGTTCTCATTGTTTACATAGTGTTGCACATTCTCAACTGTCCTCATGCTAAAGCTCCCTTGAGAGATATTGTGGGATCATCCAGTTTACTATTCTCAAATATCAAACCAAGAAATGGCTCCAAGTCACACAGTGTTTTTTTTCTTTTCCAGGATCCCCTTGTATTATAGAAAACATAGTTAGAATCAAAATCCTTTCATAAGAAAAAATACATTTCACATATTCCTAGCATTTCTTTTTTTTCTGTGATTATTTTACCTATTCTTTTTTTAAAAAACAATTATTGTCAAGGTGATGTACAGAGGGGTTACAGTTACATAAGTAAGGTGGTGATTACATTTCTTGTCTAACTTGTTACCCCTTCCCTCATTTTTCTACCTCTTTCCTTCCCCCTCCCATCTCTCCCCACACAAGTTATACAGATTGTTTCCAACATACTGTAAGTATCAGTGTTACATAGATTTCTCCTTGGTCTTTGTCTCACCATTTTGTTGTTCCCCTTCCCTTCCCCAATTCAGATAAATGTATACAATACCCAGGATACCAAAATTGAGTGCAGTGACAACAGGGGATAAACCATAGGGGGGAAAACACAAAAGAAGAAAGAAATTACAGTTCATTGAGAACAACAACAACAAAGAAAAACCATTTGTATCCGTGGTTTGGAGTTCATTTCACTTAGCATCATCTTAGATGGTAATATGTACATAGCTATTGACCTATTCTGCTCAACTGCTAAGATTATCCTAGATGTATACTAATTATTACAAATAAGGGAGACCATGGAGCCTATGTTTCTTTGGATCTGGCTTACTTCACTTAATATGATTTTTTCCAAGTTCTTCCATTTCCTTAAAAATCGGGGAGTGTCATTCTTTCTGATGGAAACATAGAATTCCATTATATATATATATATATATATATATGTATATATATATATATATATATCACATTTTCTCATCTGCTGAGGGGCATCTGTGTTGGTTTCATATCTTAGCTATGGTAAATAATGCTGCAAGAAACATAGTTGTGCTGGTAGCTTTAGTGTGGCCTTGTTTGTGGTGATTTGGGTAAATACCCAGAAATGGGATGTGGGATTGCTGGATCATAGGGGAGCTCTATGTATAGTCCTTTGAGGAACCTCTATACTGCTTTCCAGAATGGTTGAACAAGTTTACACTCCCACCAACAGTATAGCAGTGCTCCCTTTTGGCTGCATCCCCTCCAGCATCTGTTGTTATTAGATTTCTTGATTACAGCCATTCTAACTAGGGTGAGGTGGAATCTCAATGTTGTTTTGATTAGCAATTCTTTTACGGCCAGAGATGTTGAGCATTTCTTCATGTGTCTATTGGCCATTTTTTTAACCAGTCCTGGGGCTTGAACTCAGGGCCTGAGCACTGTCCCTGAGCTTCATTTGCTCAAGGCTAGCACTCTACCTACCACTTGAGCCACAGCACCACTTCTGGCTTTTTCTGTTTATATGGTACTGAGGAATCGAACCCAGGGCTTCATGCATGCTAGGCAAGCACTCTACCACTAGGCCACATTCCCAGTCCTATTGACCATTTTTATTCCCTTTCAGAGAAGTCTCTCTTTAAGTCTTTAGCCCGCTTATTAATGGGCAGTTGTTTCTTTGAGGATTTGTTTTGGGAGGTTTTAATTATTTCATTTCTAAGTATATTTTAGATATGAGGTCGTTGTCTGTGTATGGCTAGTGAAGATTGTCTCCCAGTGTATGGGCTTTCTACTGATCTTGCCAGCTATGTCCTTTGCCATGCAGAAGCTCTGAAGTTTAATGCAATCCCATTTGTCCAACCTTCCTAGGGTTTCTTGTAAAACAGGCAATCACAAAGTTCTGGCCTAAGATCATCTTCTAGATAAGTCTTTGAAATTTGCTAGAAGTGAACTGCAATGTTTCCATTGCCCTTTACCCCTTTTATTGCTCTCCCCCAGCCAGGAACTCCCTTCCCAAAGCAATTAAGGAAACTTGAATGAAACACTGTCTGGATTTGGAGTTTCTAATCCCAGGTCTGTCCCAGAAGAAATTAGTCTCCAAGCAGGGGATTCAGAATGCACAAGAACTCAATGCAGTGGCAGGTAATGGCTCCTGACTCTGGAGGCCCTGCCTAGATGCTTACTCCTGGGAGGGATTTCTCATTCTCCCATACCAGCTCATGAATGCCGTAATCTAACCTCATTACAACTGAACTATGAAATTACAAATTTCAGCTTTGGAGACAAAGACCCAGAGGATGCTAATGTAACTTTGTATCTCCATCACCACCCAATCTGAAGGTCTACATGCTGTCAGTGGATGGCACTAGTCATGTCCCAGAATCCAGCTGAGAAGGGAAGTGTTCACTAGCCAACAGCTGCATCTTTACTGGCCCAAGAGAGAGACCTACCTTTTTTGCCCTAACACACAGAGTAGAGAAAATTCCAGCCAGGTCCCAACATGCATTTGTCTTCCCAGTGTGTTGAGAAACTTCATGACTAGACCTCAGCTTCCTCTTTCTACTATTCTGATTAGCTCTGCAGATCTACTGATGACTGGCAAGCTCCAAGTTAAATGCAAAACTCGTACTCATGAAATACCATGTTTTCTGTGACCAGGATGTTGTTTGCCCCATCAAATTCCCCACAACTATCAGTCACGCTGATTCTCTATCCCCCTCACCCCTATATCCCTGAGATGCTAGACCTTCATTTAGAGACCTGTTTGTCTGTGCTGCCCTCAACCACAGAGCACCCGATCCTTTCCTCCACTCATCACTGGCAACCATACATTCAGTTCAGCCCAATAACCTCTTCTCCAGGGAATTCTTTGTTTCTCTCTCTCTCTCTCTCTCTCTCTCTCTCTCTCTCTCTCTCTCTTTCTCTCTCTCTTCCCCTGGCTCCCAACCTCTCTCTCTCTCTTCCTCCCTCTTTCTCTCTCTCTCCCTCTCTCTCCCTTTCTCCCTCTCTTTCCTTCTGTGCCAGTACTGAGGCTTAAACTCAGGACCTTGCACTTCTGCTTGCATTTTTTTGCTCAAGACTGGCACTCTAACATTTGAGCCACACACCTCCACTTATGGCTTATTGCTGGTTGAGATAAGAATCTCTCAGGTTTATCTTCCTGAGCCTACTTTAAACAGGGATCCTTAAATCTCAGACTCCTATGTAGCTAGGATTTGAAACATCAGACACTGGTGCCCAGCTGGTGTCAATTAATTTCCAAAGTACTTAGTAAAGCCCCCAGCCAGCTATAGGACTTAGTATTATGTTGAAGAACTCTGAAACATCCCAAATGAGCCTTCAAGCTAGGCTTGTTTGTTGGAATCGCTTAGTTCCTTAGAATGAAAGACTTAAAAGCAAAACAGGAGACATATTGGAAAGAGAATTTCTTTCTGGCTGTCATCTCAGCTGTGAGAAGCATTTGTTACTTACACTACCACCTTCCACCTGTTCCCTTCCATAACCTTTCCCACCTCCCCGTGAAAAACCCAGCCCCAAAGGCTGTTTAAATGCCAATCAAATGACTAGTTACTTGCCAAAGGAAAGGAATGAAGCAGTTGACAGGCTTCACCCAAAAAGTTAAACAGGCAGAGAGAACCCTGGACCACTGTGTCTACTTGGCCATGGTTGGAAGCCAGATCCAAAACCTCGCTGCCATTTTCCTGAAAGCAGCAGTTTCTTATCTGAGGAGGTGGGAAGAGCTCCTCATTAAGCTAATGGACCACTAATTCATTTCCAGGTGAAGAGTAGAAGACCTGCAGCGCTGCCTCATTTGCCTTGTCTAGAGGGTCATTAAAATGAAGGGTGGCGGGCTCTTGAGACAGAGCAGGTATCGACAGCTGGTAGCTGCCAGGAGGCCAAGGGCAGTCGGCAGGGGATTCCAGAGAGATGGATGGCGCAGACTTCCTCTGTGCAAGCACAACCAGGCTCAGACACAGAACATATCCAGAGCCTTGGTAACAGGAAAGACCCATGCTGCAGCCCCAACTAACTTCAGCTAGCTACATATTTGGGCGGCTGTCCCTCTATAGAGAGGCCTGACCAAGGAGATCAGTTTGTTTCCAGAATTTCTCAAAAGAGCATCTATCCACTGCTGGTACTCAACTATGCCCCTTTCTTTCATTCCTCTTGCCAAAATTCTTGCTGAAGATGTTCAAGAATGTATTACACTTCATGCTTTTGTTCCTTTGTTTGTCAATGGTGAAACTTCAACACAGGGCCTGGGTCCTGTCCCTGAGCTTTTCTGCTGAAGGCTAACACTCTACCACTTTGAGCCAAAACTCTACTTCTGGCTTTCTGGTGGCTTATTGGAGATAAGAGTCTCACTCACTTTGCTGCCCAGGCTGGTTCTGAATTGAGATCTTCAGATCTCAGCCTCCTGAGTAGCTACAATTATAGGGATAAGCCACAGTGCCCTGCTTACTTCATGATTCTTTTTCTTTTTTTTATTATGAAAATACTGTACAGAGGGGTTACAATTACATGGGCAAGATAATGAGTACATTTCTTATCAAGCATTGTAGCCTCCTCCTTTGTTTCCCCTTTCCATCCCTTCCCATCCTCTCCCCGCCCCCCCACAATCCTCCCCCCCGCCACCAAAGTGGTAAAGTTCGTTTTCAATATAATGACTTGGGCATCTCATTGTCGCAATGGGTCCACCTGTATCCCTATTTAAATAATTTGTTTTTTCCCTTCCCCTCCACAAATTATATCAACATCAAATACAGTGAAAGCAGGGGTTATACCATGGGGGAGGGACATACAAAGCAACAAAGAAATAATCTTACAAATGTGTTAGAAACAATCGCATAAAAGAAAAAAAACATTGGAATACATATCTTAGGGTTCATTTCCCTAACATCAACTTATCTGACCTTTTCTGCTTGACTCAGACATATACTAGTTATTGCAAATAAGGGAAAGTATGGGACCTATGTTTCTTTGGGCCTGGCTTACTTCACTTAATATAATTTTCCCAAGTCTTTCCATTTCCTAACAAATGGGGCAATGTCATTCTTTCTGATGGAGGCATAGAATTCCATTGTTTATATATGCCACATTTTCTTGATCCATTCATCTACTGAGGGGCATCTGGGTTGGTTCCATATCTTAGCTATGGTAAATAATGCTGCAAGAAACATAGCTGTGCTGATAGCTTTAGTGTGATCTTGTTTGTGAACATTTGGGTAAAGCCCCCAAAGTGGGATTGCTGGGTCATAGGGGAGCTCTATGTGGAGTCTTTTGAGGAACCTCCATACTACTTTCCACAGTGGTTGAACAAGTTTACATTCCCACCAACAATGCAGTAAGGTTCCTTTCTGTCCACATCCCCTCCAGCATCTGTTGCTATTAGAGTTCTTGATTATAGCCATTCTAACTGGGATGAGGTGGTATCTCAATGTTGTTTTGATTTGTATTTCTTTTATGGCTAGGCAGGTTGAACATTTCTTCATGTGTCTATTGGCCATCCTTCTTTACTCTTCAGAGAAGTTTCTCTTTAAGTCTTTAGCCCACTTATTTATTGGGCAGTTGTTTCTTTGAAGATTTGTTGTTGGGGATTTAATTTTTTGAGTTCCAGGTATATTTTTAGATATGAGACCCTTGTCCATTGTATGGCTAGGGAAGATCTTCTCCCAATCTGTGGGCTTTCTATTGATCTTGCAAGCTATGTCATTTGCCATGCAGAAGCTCTGCAATTTCATGCAATCCCATTTGTTCAACCTTTCTTTGATTTGCTGTGTTTCTGGGTTTGTATTAAGAAATTTTCCATGATTCTTTTTCTACATATTGGGTCCATGAGCATTCTTAATGAAGAGTTTTCAAAGAGAACATTAGATCTTATCAAATGGCTATGTCAGGGGCCAACCTCACCTCTGCAAGCTGTTCTGTTTTTTCAATTTATCCTTTGGGATCTGAGACATAGCTTTGTTCAGAGATTCTGCACACATATCTTGTATCAAAAATATAGAACTCAAGATGTATCAGTAATATAGAACCTCAACAATATAGAATTCTATAACATATTTAATTTTAAATAACCATGGAGTGCCCTGGAGGTTGTAGGTATTGCAATCAGAGCACCCACTTGCTAGAAAACCAGGTTTTAATTCCTTCTAGTTGTTCAGCTTTCACAGACCTAACTTCTGTACCATTTAGTTTCCTGCACTGTAAAATGGGTATAGTAATATCCACATCACTGGTCTTTGGAGAAAAGTAAACCAATTAAAAAAGGAAACCAACATGATCATTATGATTGAAATAAATACAGAGATAAACCTGACAAATGTGATATTCATTTTTTACTTTAAAATACATTAGTAAATTAGAAATAGAGAAAATAGAAGCTTTATCTCAAACAATCAATGGGAAAGAATTGTGAGAAAATGAAAGCCAACCAACTACTCAACAGGTAAGCATCTGAAACTCACTAGGGAGCCTCATTTCCTGAGGCTCTGGGCAGACATGTAATAAATAGGCTCCTACAGAGTGCAGTAAGAAAAGGCAGAATAAGAAGACTGAGAGAAACAAAAGAGCCATCCTTTATTACAGGGATAACTGTCTGCCTAAAAAACCCAGAAGAGTAACTTAAAACTGTTAGAATTAATGGAACAGTATAACCAAATATAAACCAACATGAAAAGGATTTGAAGCAAGGTGCTAGTGACTCATAACTATAATCCAACCTACTCAAGAGACTGAGATTTGAGGATTCTGGATCAAAGCCAGCCTGGGCAGGCAAATCTGAAAGAATCTGATCTACTAATTAACTACCAAAGAGCTCAAAGTGGAGGCGTCGCTCAAGTGGTACAGACCAACCTTGAGTGGAAAAGCCTAGCAAGAGCATGCGGCTCTCAGTTCAGGCCCCTGCACTGACACAAAATCAATATTTGAATATCCAGCAATATTAAATTCCAAAATTGTAATAGAAGTAATCATAATTATTAAGAAAAAATTTCCTAAAATACTTATAAATATACCTAATGTGGAATTTGTCAGAACTATGTCAACTAAACCATACAGGTTTACTAAGGACAACAGAGACCTGGTAAGGTGAGAAGAAAGTCATATTTCAGGATAAGACAACTTATTATCTTAAGTATTCTCCCTATATTAGCCTATACACTCAATAAATTCATCTACTGCAGAAATCCCTGTAGAAATTTTATAAAATCTACAAACTTCCTCTACAGTTAATTTGGAAGATTAAAAAACATGAGAATGGATGATAAAATATTACCCCAAAAATATTACATGTTGACTTTTCAAAGAGGAGGTACAAATATTGAATGTGGTTATAATTAAATGCATAAAAATCCACAAAACCAATTAAACCACCAAGTGGAACAAACACCAATGTAGTAGTATAGGATAAAGGTTATATTTCAAGTTAATAAGAAAGGCAAGCATTCTTGTTTTTTTTCTTTTTTTTTTTTTGGTTCCAGTCGTGGGGTCTGAACTCTGGGCCTGGGTGCTGTCCCTCAGCTCTTCAGCTCAAGGCTAGCGCTCTACCACTTGAGCCACAGTGCCACTTCCAGCTTTTTTCTTTTTGTTTGTGTGGTGCTGAGGAATCAAACCCAGGGCCTCATGCATGCAAGGCAAGCACTCTACCACTGAGCCACCTTCCCAGCCTGCAAGCATTCTTTTTTGTTGTTCATTTGTTTCTTTGCTTTTTTGCCAGTATTAGGGCTTGAACTTGGGGCCTCGTGTTCTTATTTAGGACTTGTGCTTTATTACTTGAGCCATATGTCTACTTCTACCTTTCTGCTTGCTAATTGAAGAGACAAGAGTCTTCAGGAATTTTTTTTTAATGCAGGCTGGCTTCAAATCTCAATCCTCAGATCTCAGCTTCTTGAATAGCTAGGATTGCAGGCTTGAGTCACCAATGCCTGACAGAGAGGTATTCTTGAAGAGCACTTAAACAGTTAACTATCAATGAGTAGGGATTTGAATTACATCTCCAATTGAAAATATGTTCAAAATAATTTCCATTATATAAAAAGCTAAGTCCACAAAAATAAACCATCTGAGTGTCAGAAATGATCATCAGATGATACGTTTGTATCCTTTGTTTAGATGCAGAATCAGGGAAGACAGTCAAACTCCCTCACTGATGGACTGTTGCCAAATTGTTTCTTGTTAGTTTTCTTCCTTCATTCCTCATCATGGCTCCAATTTCCCCAACCCCCACAGGGACCCACTCTAATTTACATTACTTTTCTTATACTGTTGGTATAAAGCACACAACTGATCCAGAACTACAGGGCTTGTTTTTGTTTGGCGCACTTGGTTCTCAACAGTCTTATTAGTTCCTTACTAGACATGACATTTTGTTTGTCTCATCATCTAGAGTTGGAGACTTGGATTGTTTCTAGCCCTGCAGTCAGAAGAAGGCTATTATGGCCTTTGTAGGGCATGTGCCTAATAGACAGACACACACGTGTGTCTCTGCAGGCTAGCACAGTCACAGGTAGAGCTACCAACTGTTACCCAAGCCAGTGGATAGTTGAACATCAGACTCTAGTACTATTTCATTACATCTCTGACAATACTTAGTATCGTATAACTTTAAAACTTTTGTGAATCTAGTATGTAAAACTCTGCAACTCATTCTTCTACATTTCTCTAATTACGTACTACAGAGACTGAATATCTATTCAGATTGCTAGTTATTTGGGTTCCCCCTTCTGTGAATTGCTATTAATATCCTTTGCTCATTTTTTTCTAGTAGGTTTCCTAATATTTGTCTCTGACTGGTAAGAATTCCTTGTGTGTATTATATATTAATCTCTTGTCAATTCCTCTTTTAGTTTGCAAATATCTTCTATCAATCTGTCACCCATCTGTTAGAGCTCTCTATAGTTCCCTTCCTTTATCAAAAATCCTTAATTTTTATGTGGACAAAGGTCGAATTTCTTGGACTGGATGGATACTGAAATAGTCAATGAGGAAAGGTCAATTCAATTGTTCCTTGGCTTACAACGAGGTTATGCCCTGATAAACCCATTGTAAGTTGAAAAGCAGTATAAAATGCATAAAATACACTCAACCTCCTGAACATGATAGCTTAGCAGTGCAGTACACTCTACAGTATCACCCGCTGCTTACCCTCTGATCACTTAGCTGGAGTGATGGAGCTGTGCCTCACTACTGCTGCACCTCAAGAGCAAATATCTTTGCACATATTGCTAGCCCAGGAAAAGATCAACATTAAAAAGTTGAAGTATCATTTCTACCAAATGCATAATGCTTTCATTGCATTAGAAAGTAGCAAAGTTGGAAATCTAACCGTAATTAAGTTGGGGGTCCATATCTCAAAAAATTCTTATATATCTGGGTGCCAGTGGCTCATGCCTCTAATCCTAGCTACTCAGGAAGCTGAGATCTGATGATTTTGTTTCAAAGCCAGCCCACGCAGGAAAGCCCATGAGACTCTTATCTCCAATAAACCACCAGAAAACCGGAAGTGGTGCTATGGCTCAAGTGGTAGAGCGCTCACCTTGAGCTGAAGAGCTGAGGGACAGCGCCCAGGCCCAGAGTTCAAGCCATACTATGGACAAAAAAACAAAAACAACTTATATAATAAAGGCCTGGTTACAAGAATTTCTTAGTAAGTGAGACTAGTGAGAAAACATTGCAACTTATGCAATAATTTACAACATGCATAAAGAGAAAATACTAATAGCAATTTTATATATGAACACCCACAGTTTAAATAAGCAAATAACAACTAATTTTATACAAAAGAAGACCAAAATCTATTAATAAAAGCATATATAAAAAAGGAAAAATAGACTATTTGAAAGGATACCAAAGTCACTTTATGGTCATCTGACTGGCTAAAATGCAAAGGCAGAGTTATTGGGTAATAGGGATTTTTATACTATATTAGTAGATGTATAAATCATTCATTCTTTCTGGAGGCTGGTTGGATAGTGTGTATTTAAATGTAATGTCTACACTGTTTCCTACCTTGATATACCACAAATGTGGTTAATGTTTACCGAAACCTTGCTTGTACAAAGAAAAATATAGAACCAACTAAGATGATTTGTCAATAAGCAAAATAAATAAGTAAAATAAACAAGCTATCGCATGTATAAATTATGGACTTCTCTATATGAGCTAAAACAAATATGTATTTTACATGTATCAACAGGCTTTGTCTGGGTGCTGTAGATGTAGTTATTATGAAGTAAAGAAAAGCAAGTGTAGAATGCATATAGCATAACTTATCACATGGCTGAGCAAACAACCCCACATTCCCACAAAATGCAAATATATACACAAATGTAAACACTATTACAAGATACAGGACTTAAGTCTCATGATACATCCTTCAATAAGAGGACAACAGAATGGATTTAATCACCTCTTGCCTCAGAAACAATAAATGTGAATGACTACATAAAATGATGACTATATTTATATCCTCCACTCTAATAACCTTTTTACTATTGATGTGTATCTCGTAACTTAATTTTGTAGACTTTAAACATATGCAATAAAATTTACATCTAAAAAACATGCATTCTTTTTTAAAGTAAATAAAAACATTTTGTTAGAACCTACACTGAACTCAAAAAACCTAAGATTGATAGAGTGTTTACCTCACAAGTGAAAAGCCTTGAGTTCATTCCTAAGGAGCACAAAAGAAAAAAAATTGGCATAGTTGGAAAGAGAAACAGACCTACTCTTAATAATGTATAGAAAAACTAGCAAAAGATAATGAGGAAGTAGAAGATCAAGCAACATTGTAAGACATCAGACAAATAAACATGTAAATAACAAAATACACATGTAATATTCTCCATAATAGCCCATATGGTAAACCATAAAGAGGGCTCCAATATATTTAGAAAGGCTGCAATCATGTGTAGTGTGTTCTCTGCCAAAATGGAATGGCATCAGAAATCATATTCACAAGTAAATTTCAGGAATTCACAAATATGTTAAACTAATGTTATCCTAAGAATCCAAATGAACCAATTTGCAAATACCCTCAGGTGAGTGAAGAAGAAGCTGTAACATAGTCAGGCTTAAAGGAACTCATGATGGTAGATCATAGAGGGGATTTTTTCCTCTCTATTATGATATAAATGATGATATCCAAAGTCAACTCAGCAACCAAAAGAAAGCAGAAAGAGGTGGCAGAGAAGAAAATGAAAAGATTAGCAATAAGTGAAATGGAGAATGGAAAAACATAAGAAAAAACAGCAGTGAAAACAGGTTAATTATTTGGCAAAACAATTTAATTTAAAAATACTTTTCTTTCTTTTTCTTTTTACTTTTCTTTTTTTTATTTTGTTTTTGTTTGTCTTTGTGTCAGGGCTTTCCTCTGTAGTCCAGGCTAGACTGATGATCATGATCTTCAGCTCCCTAGTACTAGGATTATTGTATATAAACAATTCTACTTCTGTTCCCTAGTGGTAAATAGACTTTAAATGGACAAAAGAAAATTAATGGAGGGTGGGGAAAAATTTTTAAAGAAAATTAATGGAATAATTCCATTTACAAAAACATCAGCAAGAATAAAATGCCTTCAGATATGTTTAACAAAACAGGAGTGAGAGTTATACATTAAAAGCGACAGGACATGTTTGAAAGAAAAGAAAGAAAATCTAAATGGGAACAGATACCATGTTCATGAACAGGAAAACTTAACAAAACATAAATATATCCCAATTGATTTATAAATTCAATGCAATCTTTATCCAAATACTAGGTATTGTTTTGAGGAGATTGACAAACATCCTAAAATTCATTAAGTATACACATGATACAAAGATTAGTCAAACAAATTTTAAAAAGTTGGAAGTCTTGTACTTTTTTTTCCAAAATTTATTAGAGAGATGTAGTAATGAAGACAGTATGGTATGGACATGATGATTGGTAGATGATAAATAGCTAGACAGGCAGGCAGGCAGATTAGGTAGATGATAGATAGATAGATAGATAGATAGATAGATAGACAGACAGACAGACAGACAGACAGACAGACAGACAGACAGACAGACAGACAGACAGACAGACAGACAGACAGACAGACAGACAGACAGACAGACAGACAGACAGACAGACAGACAGACAGATAGATAGATAGATAGATAGATAGATAGATAGATAGATAGATAGATAGATAGATAGATGAATAGAATGGTATTGACAGTCTAGAAATAAACCTATGCAATTACATTCAATTGACTTGTCAAAGGGTACAAAGATAAAGTTAGGTACCAGTGGTGCAAGCCTGTAATCCTAGCTATTCAGGAAGCTGAGATCTGAGTATTGTGGTTTAAAGCCATCCTGGGCAGACAAATCTCTAATTAACCAGCAAAAGATTAGAAGTGGAAGTATGGTTCAAATGACTGTCAACCTTGAGCAAAAATTTTGGTAAGCAAGAGTATGGGAGTCTAAATACAAACCCAAGTACCAGTACCAAAAGAGGGTACTAAGACAATTTGCCGTGTAAGAAAAATAATTTTTAATCAGTGCTGCAAGGACAACTAAAGATCCATCCCCATGTGACAGAATGGGTATCTAATTCATAGAGAATTGGGTATCTACATTATACAAATATATAAAAAAATAACTTCAACAAAATCAAAGACCTAAATAGAAAAGCTAAAAGAATAAAGTCTTTGAAGAAAACTTAATAATCTTGGATTAGACAATGGTTTCTCAAATATGATACTTTAGTATCTAAGCAAAAGAAATGAAAGAAGAAATAAATTTGACTTAAACAAAAGTAGAGGGCTGGGAAGGTGGCTCAGTGGTAGAGCGCTTGCCTTGCATGCCTGAGGCCCTGGGTTCGATTCCTCAGCACCACATAAGCAAAAAGAAAAAAGCCAGAAGTGGCGATATGGCTCAAGTGGTAGAGCACTAGCCTTGAGCTGAAGAGCTGAGGGACAGCGCCCAGGCCCAGAGTTCAGGCCCCACGACCAGACCAAAAAAAAACAAAAGTAGAACTTCAGGGGCTTTACATGGCACCATCAAGAAAGTTAAAAACACACACACACACACAAAATGAGAGGTATTTGAAAACCATACATTTGATAAGAGTCTTATATACAGAATAAAAAATCAACTGTTACATCTCAATAATAACCCTTTTAAATAACACATTTTAAGAATGGGCAAAGGATTTGAAAAGAAATTTCTTTAAAGAAGAAAATAGCATTAAGCACATTAAAATAGGTGTAATAGCATTAGTCCTAATCAATCCTAATGAATATTTCACAAGCAGTAGGGTATTTAGAACCCAAGTATTGGTGATGTTGTAAAGAAACTCAAAGCCCCATCTGTGGCTGATGATAATGTAAAATGTGGTAACTACTTTGGATAATTATTTGGAAGTTCCTCAAAAGGAAATAGTTACCAAAAGATATATACAGTTACCATACGGCCTGGAAATTTTTCTTCTGAGTATATATACTCCAGAGAATTGAGAACACATGGTGATACAAAAATCTGCACAAAGGACTCATAACAGCATTATAATTAGAGCTGAATATGAAGCAACCCTAATTGTTCATTAATTGATAAATAGGAACAAAACACTATATATTCGTAAAAAGGCATATTATACAGCCATGAAAAAATGCTACCGTATGGATGGACTCTGAATTCATTACACTAAGTGGAAGAAACCAGCTATATCTGTATAAAATGTCCTGAACAGGCAAATTCATAAGGGGAAAATAAAAGTAGATTGATGATTTCCGGGAGCTAAGGGAAAGGGGAAGAGATTATGACTGGTCAGGAATTGGCAGGGTGTGATAGGGGGAGTGGTCCTGGGGCTGGAATTCAGGGCCTGTGCACCGTCCACCATAGCTGTTTTTGCTCACAGTTAGTGCTCTACTGTTGGAGCCACAGCTCAACCTCTGGCTTTTTTGAGGGGATGTGGGTTATTAACTAGAGATCAATTGGATCAACTGGAAAGTCTTATGATCTTTCCTGTCTGGGTTGGCTCTCCGCGCGCGTGTGTGTGTGTGTGTGTGCGCGCACACACACACACACACATACACACTGAACAGTAGAAACTTCCCTGCTGTCTGGCCAGCTGACACAGCAGGTTGGAGCTGTAGTAGTGGCTGCTCTTGCTTAGAACCAGTGTAGATGACACTGCATGCTGCTGCATGAAGAGAGATTTGCAATGAGCAGCAACAGCAATTCTTAAATGCCAGCATAAGGCAGGTGCACCCCACACCCTGATCCACATGAAGGTCTAGTCTGGTGCCTGGCACAGCTTGTGCTTAGGAACTGTAAGCAAGGGCTGAATGTGCAGCACCAAGCCATTCACCTGGCTGTTTATGCCCTTGTAGGTTTCTGTTGCCATAAGCGCCAGAAATCGTCTGGACTGCCATTTCCCAGAGTATTTGCCCCTCCTTGTCTCCTTCCTACAGGGTAAAGCTGGTGATTCCTTGGGCTGCCTCTCAATGGAGTTTAAGCAGAACCAGAAGCAGCAGGTCAATGGAGGACAAAAGGAACGAGGGCAAACCTCACACCTCAAATAGATGGACAGCCTCCTGTTATCCGGGGAAAGGGGGACATGGTTTGTGTGGAAGAATATACTGAACAGAGGCAGGCTGGTGAAGTTGGCCACCATCTATTTTTGACTGTCTATTCTGTTTTTCCAGGATTTTAAAGACTGGTTCAAATAAGCCTTTTAAATAGAACTGTCCTCCTTTGAAAGTTGTGGCCTTTCAAAGTCAGCATTGGGAGGTTTTAAAATCAGTATCTACTTCTATCCCTGCAATGATTCTCTGGATTACTCCAAGAGAGACTGACGTCCCTGGTTCTAAAGACTCCTACGGTGAGCACCAAAGGCAGCAGACGTCTCAGTGCTGTCCCTTGCCTTCTCAGGACACAAGGAAGGGTGCTTTTTCTCTGTGATGACAGTTTTGCATTAGTGGATATCAATTGCACGAAGGAGTTTGTTTTATTGTACTGTTTCCATGCATTCATATAACAAAGGTTGATCAAATTACCCCTTTTTCCTTTCTGTCCCTTTCTCAATATTGTAAGCAATTTTATTATCCCCTATTCATGAAAACATGCATGTGAAGCACTTAGATCTTACTCACCCCTTTCACTCTGCACTTTTACCAGTCCCTTCACACTGCTCCCCTCCCAAACACGAGCCTGATTTTATACTAGAGCTCTTCACTTTTATTTAGGTCTAGAATCTACATAGGAGAGACAGAGACTATATTATATTTGCCTTTCTCAGCCTGGCTAATTTCACTTAATATGGTGTTTTCCAGGTGATTTCATTTTCATGGTGATTTCATTTTCCTTCAAATTACATAACTTTGTTCTTCTTTCTGGCTGAATAACACTCCACTAGATAGGTGGATAGATAGATAGATAGATAGATAGATAGATAGATAGATAGATAGATAGATAGATAGATAGATTTGTACAAGATAAGAAAAAAGAATCTAGCATCTATCTTCTAAATGTGGATATTCAACTTTCCCAACATCATTTGTTTAAGAGGCTTACTTCTCCAATGTATGTTTTTGGCATCTTTTTGGCAAATCAGAAGGCTATAGTTGTGTGAGATTATTTATAGTTTTTCCAATCTATAACCTTGATCTACCTGTCTTGTTTTGTGTATGCCAGTACCAGGCTGTTTTTGTTACTAAGGCTCTAGAGTGTAATTTGAAGTTGGGTACTAGGTTGGGATATCCATAGGATTGTTCTTTTTGCTCAGGATTGTTCTGTTTATTCGGGATCTTTTATGCTTCCATCTGAATGTTGGGATTCATGTTTCTGTTTCTGTGGAAAATGTCACTGAAATGTTTATGGGAATTGCAATGAATCCGCAGATTGCTTTCCATATTATAGCCATTTTCATTCAATTCTGCTGGTACATGAACATGGGCAGTATTTCCATCTTCCATTGTCTCCTAAGTTTCTTTCTTTAATATTTTATATTTTTAATATTTTATATTATAGAGATTTTTTCACAAACATTTGTTAAGTTTATTCTTTGATATTTAATTTGAGATTATTGTAAATGAAATTATTTTCCCATTTTACTTCTCATCCTGTTCATTATTGACATATAAGAAAGCTATTGATTTTTTTTTTTTTGGTTGTGGGGCTTGAACTCTGGGCCTGAGTGCTGTCCCTCAGCTCTTCAGCTCAAGGCGAGTGCTCTACTGCTTGAGCTACAGCACCACTTCTGATTTTCTAGTGGTTTATTGGAGATAACAGTTTCACAGACTTTCCTGCCTGGGCTGGCTTTGAACCGTGATTCTCAGATCTCAGCCTCCTGAGTAGCTAGGATTACAGGCGTGAGCCACTGGCACCCGGCTTAAGCTATTGATTATTGTACGCTACTACTTTGCTGAAAATGATGATGTGACCTAAGACTTTCTGGTAGCGTTGTTAGGTCTTTCAAGCATAGGATCATATCATATGTAAGTAGGGATAGTATGATTTCTTCCTTTCCCATTTGTATCCCTTTTCTTCTCTTACCTTATTGCTCTAGTTAGCTAATCTAAGATCTATATTAAATAAGAGTGGAAAGAATGGACACCTTTGAACCATACCTGAGTTTAAAGGAAATTATTTTTGTTTTGTTTTTCCAATATAGAATGATGTTATCTATAGATTTAACACATATGGTCTTTATTACATTGAGGTGCATTCTTATATGACTTATTTTTTAGAGGATTTTTATTATGAACATATGTTGAATTTTGTCAAACACTTGTCAAAATTCGACAAAAATTTGGCCCTTTATTCTGTTTATGCAAACTGTTTAGGTGTATTGATTCACACATGTGGGATCATTTTTGCATTCCTGGACTGAAACCAACAGTGTATAATTTTAAGGTATTGTTGAATTTGGTTTGCAAGTTATCTTATTGAGAGGAATGGGTTTGCTGTTTTGGACATGCCCTTACTTGTTCTGATGTATAATGGGTTCAAAGAGGTATGGATTTAGTTGTCTTTTTATTTGTATTTATTAGTTGTGTGTTTATTTTTATTCAATTGTAGTATCTTTTTACATGTCCTTTCTGACTTCTTCAATGACCCAGTGATCCTTCAAGACTGTCCAGACTCCACTAGAACTCAACAACTCCCAGCAACAAACACTAGTGATTGTAAAGTTGATGAAATCTCAAAGAATTGTTTAATGATTAGCTTATTAGAATGGCAAATAACATTAAAGCAGAAAACTCAAAATAAGAGCTAGACAAAAATGTAAAGACAATTCAGGACACAAGAGAGGAATTCAGTAAAGATACAGAGACACTGAAAAAATCAAATTGAAACTCTGGAAATAAAAAAGCTCAATTACTCAAATTAAAAAAAAAAAACCACAGTTGAAAGTCGCCTCATTAAACTGTGCTAGCATTTGATCTCCAGGAGGGCTGGAGCAAGGTCCCCAGCATCGGGTTGATGAGATTTGTGGACAGGTCATGGGAATGTGACTAGGACATCCAGCAGTGAGCCTTGCACACCTGCTTCCCGGACCTCTTCCCTTCTCCACCGCTCCCTTTCCTGGTATGGCAATGAATGAAAGACGTCTAAGCATTGTTGCCCTCTGGCTTCCAGGAGGAGTTCACCACTGGAAACTTGCAGCTACAGAACATCTGGACTCCAGGTGTTCTGACGGGTCCTCAGTCAGAAGGTGATAGAGTAAGAATCTAATTCTAGCCTTGTCTGTTGCAAAGCTCCCAAGTGCTTTGCTCTCCCTTCTACCTCTTTTCCATATATCCATCTGATGATCACCAGTGTCTCCCTTCCTACCCAGAACATTGGAGGAGTAAGAAAGGGAGTACACATAGGCTCCTTGTACAGGACTGTCTGTTCCTCTAGTGGCTTGGGCTTTGATGCTGTAGAAGTCACTGCTTCTAATGGAAAGTGGGGTTTTGTTTGCTTGTTTGTTTTGTCAGTTGTGGGGCTTGAACTCAGGGCCTGGGCTAAGTCCCTGAGCTTTTTCACTCAAGGCTAGCACTCTACCACTTTGGGCTACAGCACCACTTCTGGTTTTCTAGTGGTTAATTCGAGATAAGAGTCTCGTGGACTTTCCTGTCCAGGCTGGCTTCAAGCCATGACCCTCAGATTTCAACCTTTTGAGTGTCTATAATTCCAGACCTGAGTCACCAATGCCTAGCTCCTAACAGAATGATTGAAAGGGAAGAACTTACCCTTTAGGTATATTCCAGGGCTAAGCAAACACTTGCAGAAAATTGAGGCTATAAAAACCTAGAGAGTTTGCCAGCACCAGCAGGAAGGAAACTCACACAAGCCTGATGTACATCCTCTCTATTCACATTTGTTCTCCAAATGGCTGAGACCAAAACACCTCGGTCTCTATATCCAGATCTTTACATACACAAGCAGACATTAAAGACATTGAAATTTATCTGTGTTTCTTACCCTAACTTCAAAAAAATCTTCTTCATCTTGTCTTTAACACATTCTGTCTCTTTAGCTATAGGGCCTACTGAACAGAACTATAGAGTTAAAACATGAATAGTGACTGCACATAGAAATCATGAGGTAGGCTGACAGTTCTCAGAAAGGATCAATGATACAAAAACAACAACCTGGGAGCAGCTACATCTGGTATCCTCAGCCTGAGGGCCAATCCAAGGGGTGGCAGTGCCAACATCATTAGATCAATTCGAAGAGGCAGAGAGGTGAAGGGCAGAGAAAAGAGATTTGTTATATGACATACCGTAAGAAAAGGTCAGACCACCTTCAAGGTAAAGACAGATGCTTTAGGTTGAAATGACAAGACTAAAAGAAGGGGGAGAAAGGAATGTGTCATTAAACATTCCCACACAAAATGGATCATTATCTGTTCTGACTCTCCAGAGGTCTGGAGCTGTTGTTAGCTATCATCTCCAGAGGGGAACCATCTCAGCCCCATGAGATGTTTCCTCCGGTTCTGGGGCACAGCCTCCTCATGACAGGTGCACATCCTCATTTGCTTCTGAGTGGTCTGTCTTTCCAACTTCTGCTGTTCCTCGGAGGTAGTTTCCATCCCTATTCGGGAAGATGCCATCAGTCACTCAGTCCTGTCATTCCTGGACTCCGAGCTGACTTCAGAAGGGACTCCAGAGGAGACAGGTATAAAATGGAAGTAGGGAGAGCAAACTTCGCTCCTGTTTGCTACTTGCTACTTAGGGGACCAGATGAGAAGAAAGTGCTTTTAACAAAACCATTTTCTAAGTGCCCATTCTATAATGACCAGAAAAGACCAAACTGAGAAATGTCTTAGCTTTCCAATTTTCCTCCTCCCAGGATCTATAAGACCTTGGTCCCCAACTCTACCTACAATTCAATATTCCCCAAACCTAGAGCTCAGGAGGGTCAGAAGGAAGCACTACTTGTCTGGGTGGAAGGCTCCTGCTTCTCATTCACAGAAAGCTTTCCCAGGCATTAGCTAATTAATTTTGTTCCACACAACTTGCCACCACAGCAGCACTGCACGTGTGGAGAGAGATGTGTCACAGTGTCAGCGATACTGACAGAGCCAGGAAATCAGCAGTGAACACAATCTGCAGTCACAGATAGAGATGAGAGATGGCAGGGCATGCAAAGTTAAAGGAGATGCACAAAGTCGACTCCCCACCAGGACTCAGCAGCACTAAATTCTCCTTACTCCCCTCTCTTGCTGCAGCAGTGGCCAGGCCTGCTGTAGTTTGGACCTTTAATGCTCACTCACCCCACCTCTCATGGTCCCAGAGAAGCACTACTGGGAAATGCTAGAACCTATGGATGGGGAGCTTAGCGGAAGATCCTCAGATCACTAAGTCGTTGAAGGGGACTAGGCAACTTCAGTTCCTTCCTTTTCTCTCTCTGGTGCTTGACCAGGAGGTAAACAGGTCACGCTGCTGCATTCTTCCTGATATGGCTCAGTAGAGGCTCTAAGCAACATTTCGCACACCATTGGACAGGAATCTCCAAAACAGTGAGTCCAAATCAACCTCTCCTCTTTCTAAAGTGATTCCTTCCTGGATTAGGCAATCATGTTGGGAAGCTGACAACACAAACTCTCAGGTCCATTCCTGTCATTGGTGCTTAGGCACCATGCATCCATGGATAAATTCCTCAGGGGTTGTGGGCCTCTCTATTTCTTTGGAACACCTCCAACATCCTGTGGCTACATCTTCTAAACCAGATGCTTCAGGGGCACCAGAAAGCTGGTGGATCAAACAGAGCATCTCTATTGACTGGCCATTATGTCACAGTCAAGGTAAATGTTACATATCCCTTAGGCTGGAGTACCCAGGTAGACATCTGATCAAAAATACTGTTCTGGATGAGACTGGTATTCTAATCTGCAGACTTAAAGCATAGTGAACTCTCGAGTAACAGAAAAGACTAAGAGGAAACTCCTAGTTGGAACTGGTGGCTTGCACCTGTAATCCTCACAACACAGGAAGCTGAGATCTGAGGATTACAGTTTGAAGTCAGCAGAAAAGTCCATGAGACTCTTATCTCCATTAAGCTATTCAGAAAAGGCAGAAATGGTGCTGTTTCTCAAGTGGTAGAATGTTAGCTTTGAGCACAAAGAAGCTCAGGGACAGTGCCCGGCCTCAAGTCCAAGACCCAGGACCAACTGAAAAAAAAAAAAAAGGAAGCTCATGCTGCTTGCTTGCTGGGGCAGGTGCATCCATCTTTTTTTCCCTTCAGATTCAACCTGGATCTCATGTCTTCTTGGGGTTCAAGCCTTCCAAGCTCAGACTAGAACCATGGGCTCTTCTGTGTCACCAGGTTGCTGACTGCAGACCATAGCACTTCACATACTCCATAATTTTGTGTATCAATTTTTTTTGTATTTATTTATTCTATTGTTTGATTATAGTGCTGGGTATTGAATCCAGGATATTGAGCATGCTCTCTACAGCTAAGCTAAATCTCTAGCTCCTGTGAGTCAATTCTTCATGGTAAATGCATGCCTGTATGCTTGCACATGTGTGCACGCACACACACACACACACACACACACACACACACACACACATGATATACTACAGGACCCTGACTAGTACAACTTCTAAATTTGTCTTACATGTGAATTGTCAGAAAAGTTGGCTGAAAAGCCTTCCTGGTAACTATTCTATATCATACCTTTAGAGATATGACAAACAGGAATGACAATCCAAGTACAGAAGTTCATACCTGCAATCCTAGCTATTGACAGGCAGACATCTGAAGGATGGCAGTTTGAGGCCAGCCTGCACAAAGGATTCCTGAGATGCCATCACAACCAGTAGCTGAGCATGATGATGCACATTTGTCACCCCATCTATATGATAAGCATACAAAGAAGGAGAGGGGTTCTAGGCCACCCAGACAAAAATCAAGACATTACTTCAAAAAAATAACCAGAGCAAAAAAGGACATATCTCTAGCAAAAGAATACTTATCTAGTAAGAGCAAAGCCCTGAGTTCAAACCATAGTAACATCAAAAGAAAAAGTAGATATAATGGTCCTTCAGCCTCATCTAGTTAGTCATACTATATGCTAAAAATAACTATGTAAGTCAATGTTGGTCAAACTTTATTGAGGTCAGATACTCCATTTGAGAGCCATAGCACAAGCCTTTCTTGCACAAGACAGTCACTTTGATAAGGAAGTAAAGAACAAGCCATCAAAGGAAAGAAAGGGCAGAGCAAGTGAATGAGTTTACCCTAAAAGCAAAAGCATGGGGGCAGATTTATAGAATTAGAGTACAATTACTTTTTATACTGCTGCTTTTCTATCTTGGAAACAAGCCTTTAAAGGGAAGAGGATTGAGGAGGCACAGGGTGGAGCACTCCTGTAATCCCAGCACTTAAGGGTACAGCCAGCATGGGGGTAGGGATCACGAGTTCAAGGCCAGCCTGGACTATTTAGTGAAAACTTGTCTCAAACACACACACACACACACATACACACACACACACACACACACACATACACACGAATTTGGAGGAGGAATTGGAGGGGGAGGACAGGCAGGCAGTTAATACACATCAGGAGGAATCCTTGAATAGATTCAATGGGTTTGTAATGGACAAATAGTGTATCATTTACTCTGGTCACAACCCAACAGTTTTATATGTATCTTTCCTAAGCTTTCTCTAGGCTCAGCTTTCTCTTCTCATATAGTTTTATATTTCTTTCTCTTGAAGAAAACACCATGAATTTTCCTAAACCATCAACTACTACTGTGCCCCATAATTTTTAAGGGGAATGAATGTCACTCCACCATACAGATACATCACAGTTTCTTTAACAGATCTCCTCTTTGGAGGCATTAAGTTTTCTTCCAATTTTTCACTATTTTTAGAGAACATTATGAAGAATAGTCATGTATTCAAGATAATGATTCTACCTTCCAGATAATTTCCATAGAATAAATTCCCATATACAGAATTGCTGGCCCAAAATTTAAAAAGCTAGAGCTAAGCATGGTGGTCCATACCTGCAATCGCAGCACTCAGGAGACCAAGGGAGGTCCACCTGGCTTGCATAGACACCCTGTCTCAAACAATAACAAATAACTATGAATCTATTTAAGGGCCTCAAGTAATGAACCTGTGTAAGGGCGAGTAGTCACAATGAGATAAAGATCTATTTTTCTGTTTTTTATGTCCTTCCATCTCTCCCTGCTCTCTCCTACCCCTGGCAGATTCCTTTGCTTCATCTTTGCATGAATTCATTCTGAATAAGGGAATATCAAAAACTTTGTGAATGGAGTGTTGTTGGAGCACTCTATGGGGAGTGGTAAGAGTTCAATCAGTGCAAAAGGTAGAGGATAGGTTCAGATGCCTCTTATTTGGTGAATCCAATCATCTACATGTAAAAGTGTCCGGTTTCTTAGGTAACATAGAGGAGGATTCGACTAAAGAGATGGGCTAGAAGGAGATGGCAGAGGGCTTTGAATGGCATCCTAAGGAGCTTACATTTTAGTCTACAGCAATTGGAAGCCATTAGCAGCTTCTGAGCAAGGAGCGATGTGTTTTTTCCACGCTATCCTGAGGGTGCCAAGAACCTGACATAAGGTTGTTAAGTGGCAGGCCTAGGTTTCATAGTTTTGACAGTAACCGGGGAGACGTGTCTATTTTTCCCCACTCTGGTGTGACACTAGGGTTGGAGCACTTCACAAAGTGTTGCAGTGTGTTTCCTATTAAGAGGACAAAAACCTCATCTGCTCAAAGCCAAAGGAGCAAGAGAAAGAATTGGGATGTAGACACACAGACATCACCGGATGCAGCAGGACCCACAAGCAGCCTTTGATAATTCATCTTAGTCCTTATTTCTCTCATCCATTTTTTATGTCACTGGAAAACTCTAGCTTCATTTTCTGATAATGAATTTATCATGAGACTAAGAGCAAGTTGCTGAAGCAGATGCCTGGGGAAGCCCGGGAGAAAGACAGCTCCATACCTCCCACTGGCTTGGCCACCCACCCACCCACAGGCAGAGGTGACTCAGGAGTCAGTGAGAGAGCCCAGCGCCCTGGCTGGGGCATGCCCTGGCTGGGGCATGCGGCTGCCCTGTATATGTGTCGCTGAATTGCCAAATAAGCCCCCTTCAGAAATGCCTCCATCCCTGGGAGGCCACATTGTGTCAACACCACTGATTGATCACCCACTGGGAAAAGAGCCCTGTAATAGAACTAGGGGAATTTAAGTATTCATACATAGGCCCTTGTTTTCATAGAATCACTATCTTTGTTCACATTCCAGCAGCAGCCAGCATGTGCTGGGAGCATAGTAGGGTCTCAGCCCCCAACAGTCATCCCACAAAGATTCTGATACCTAATGTCAGCCGTAATTCTGCTGTTCGGTGTAACTGTGGTAAATCTTTCATACAGTCCAGCCTCAGGAATCTAAATTTGCAAGTAAAATAATAATCAATAATAATACTAGCCACAGGAGCTAACACTTCCCTGTGCTCCCAAATATTCCATTTATTTCCATAACAATCCTAAGGTAGATAGGATTATTACTTCTATCTTAAAAACCAAGAAATTTATAGCTCTATAGGGTAAGTTTTTGTCAAGGTCATAAGCTAGTTTTGAATCCAAGGTACTTTGTACCAGTCACTGCGTTGTGCGATCTGGTATCACCTGCGTCTGTTAGAAAAATCTCTTGTCAGACATAACAAAAACAAGAGTTTTGAACCCCACCCAAGCTGGCTTAGGCAATAACAGGATATACTGTTTCACAGAAAATCCAAGGTATATGGCTGGCTTTACTGTGGCTGATCCAGGTCTCATGGCATATTACTAGCACTCAGCTGAATTTTCGTGGAGAAGCTTCCCTCACAGACACAGATAGATATGCAGCCACCAATCCGCCTAGCAACATGGGCACCAAAGTTACTATTGTTTGAATCTAGCCAGGGGATGAGGAGGCCCTCCTCCCCCTCCACCCTCATGCCAAGGTTGTATAAAATTGGTCCCTAAATACACTTAAGTGGAGGAACACAAAGGTGCGATGGCTATGTGCCTCTGATTATATTAAATGATATTTGTCAAAACCAACTCAAGGAAATGCAAACAAAAGGTTTTTTATTTTGTTTCTGTTTTCTTTTTTTTTTTCTTGCTTGTTTGCTTATCTGTCTTTGGGAGGGTAAGAGATGGGGTATGGAAATGGAGGGACATCCGTGAACAAATGCAGCAGGTTACTCATTAGACACTGTATTGAAAATGAACTATCCAACTTGTGAGTGGGCCCAAGAGGGGGAAAAAAATCTAAGAAAGAGTAAGGAAAGGGATGACATCATCCAAAAAGAAATGTACACACTATCTGACTTATGTAACTGAAACCCCTCTGTCCATCATCTTTATAATGACAATTAAAAAAAAAACAAACAGAAAATTGGGCCTTGAACCCAGTAGCTCACATTTGTAATCCTAGATATTCAGGAGGCTGAGATCTGAGACTAGTGGTTTGCAGCCACCCGGGGCAGGAACGTCTGTGAAAATCTTGTCTCCAATAAATTACTCAAAAAAAGTGCTTCTGTGGTTCAAGTGGTAGAGTGCTCACTATGAGCAAAAGAAGCCCAGGACAGTTCCTAGAGCCAGAGTTCAAGCCCCAAGACCAGAAAAATAAAAGGTAGGGGGTGGGGGAGCCTTGAAAGATATCTTGAGGACAGAGAATTTCTTAAAAATTGTAATCCCATTCCTGGTGGACCTGTTTCCATTAAGAAGAGGGAAATAAGATTAGTATTCATCTATGATATTTACTACACAGACCAATTACCTAAATAGTCCCAAAGTAGAGAGTAAGATCATTTCAGACATCACACAGGACACTCCAAATTTCAGGGGAACTATGCAAATGTTACTATACAAGGCGTGTGGGATGACATCAGCTCATTTTCCCTGTTTAAAATTAAGTTTTAGTCATTTCTCATTTCCCCATAGAGTAACCCCTGATAACTACTGAATATGTAAAGTTCTTTACGGCAAGGTAACATGATTGCATGTAGAGCGCCTTTGGAAGGTCGTAACTACCCTGCCAACAATCCCATCTCCCTCTCTGAGGCACAAATTATGTTCCCCGCTTCTCATTAAATTTCTGATGAGCTAATAAATGATTGAAAAGCACTTTGCAAGAATGGTGTAGAACATGCACACAGGGATGGCGACTCCAATCGCACTTAGCACGTTGGTACCCGAACTAAGGATTAAGTCCTGGGTGACACCAGGAATTGGCAAAATGGGATCAGGAACCCACTATACATAATGAGCTTAGTTTCTTAGTGCAGCACCCACCTCAGAGATGATCCTTCATACACTCTCAGACTCAGGTTTCCCCTCCTGTACCTCAGGAGCCTAACCCTCTCTCTGCAAGGAAGGGAAACCCATCAGAGGGAAAAGCCTTCTGCTCCAGCCAGGCTCATTAGCTCTGCTTCCAGTCACACCACCATCGACCGTTTATCATTCCTTGAATCCTCCTAACCCCTTCTTCATTGTCTTCACTGCTACAGCCCAGCCCCCAACCTCCTCCACACCAGACAGTGTGGACTGAATGTGCTTTGTACTGTGCTAAGTCTTCGAAACCTTTTCCTTTACCCCTCACAATAACTTGTGTGGGGAAATGAACATTATTTCATTTTCTGATCTGAGGTGTCCCCCAAAGTTCCATGTATGAATGGATTGGTGCTATTTGGAGGTGATGAGAGCCTTCTGAGAGGTTTGGGGGTTTTTGTTTGTTTGTTTTTGTTTTTGTATCATCAGGGAGGTGTCCTCCAATGGGATTGTGAGACTGTGATCTCCTTCTCCCTCTATTTTGATTCCTGCTAAGAAGGATCAAAATCCCCTGTCACAATGCGTGGCATGCCAATTGTAATGGGGCCACTTTGAAACTGTCAAAACCATGAGCCAAATACGCCTTTTATTAAGTTGACTACCCTGAGTCATTGTCACAGTAATGGAAAGGGGACTAATGCTTTTTTTTATTAGCATCAAGGGAGTTTCATTTTAACACTTCCACATATATTCCACATATATATCTTGACTGGAGTTATACCTATCATGTTTTTCTCTCCTTCTCCACCCCCTTCCCAAAGCAGCCTCAGCAAGCTTCATTGTTCCATTTTCACACATGCACATAAAGTATTTTGATTATATTCCCCCTCCTGCCTATCTCTTTATCTATTCCCTTCTATGCACATACACAAACACACAAACACACACACACTCACACACACTCACACACAACTACTACTACTACCTACATCCCAGACAAGGCATGTTTTAACATCCTAATATTTATTTGGGGCTCTACTGTGGTATTTACAGTTTGTATACCATGCTTTGGTCAGACTGGTCAAACATAGATTTAAATATATATATATTTATATATATATATATATTTATATATATACATATACATATATGTACATACATATAAGTATATATACACACATATGTAAGTATGTGTGTATATGTATATTTACATATATATATATAAATATATTCCACCTAGGATCCACATATGAAAGAAAGCATGTGACTTTTGCCCTTCTGTATCTTGCTTATTTTGCTTAATATGATGGTTTTCTGATCATTCTACTTTCCTGCAAATGATATCATTTCATTCTTCCTTATGACTGAAGAATATTACAGTGTGTGTTTGTGTCTTACATTTTCTTGTTCCATTCATCAGTTGAAGGATATCTAAGCTATTTCCCATAGCTTAGAAATTGTGGCTAGTGCTGGATGATTTAGTTAGTTTTGAGATAACATACTTTATGGTCAGACCAAACAAGACCATGATCTTTCTATTTGTGCTTTCTTGCATCACTAAGGATGGAAGATGTACACCACTGCATCTATCTGTTGTTAGAGATGAAGTCTCAAAAATCTTTTTGCTTTGGTTGGTCTCAGACTGTGCTCTTCCCAATCTATCTCTGTCTCCCAAACAGCTGGGATTACAAGCTTAAGCCACTGGTATAGTAAAATGGTCAACCTATTTTGACCATTTCTTTTAACAGTATTAAATACATCCATCTCCAGAATTTGTCACCTTTCCAAATTAAACTCTGAGCCCATTAAACAATAATTCCTTAATCTACATTTATGTATATTTTTAAAGGAAACATTATTTTTCCACAAAAGCTGAATCATTTAACATTCCCACTGAAACCAGAATGTCAGGCTCCTGGCCAAACTCCTGGAATTCCACAGGTCAGGTCTGGCCACTCACCCCAACATGACAAATAAAGAGAAGCATAATGGTGAAGAATAGAGAAAGGAAATTTTTTTATAGCATGGGCAGCTGTGGGAGGAGGTAAAGAAAGCCTTTCAGCTCATCTTTGTCCATCTTCAATATGCAAACATGATAGATAGAGAACTGAAGGTTGGGGGTGGATTCCACTTTGGAATCCAGGGAGAATGGCTTAGTGCAATGACAAAAATGCAGGCAAAGATGTTAGGATTTTTCTCTTGCTTTTAGTTAATTCATGGGCTCATGTAAGGATTCAGTGCTTCTCCAGAAAAGCAGCTTAAATACCTGTTACACTACCAGCAATGCAGAAGGATCCAATTTTTCCCTAGCCTGGGCAACTCTTGTCATTTTCATTGTTTTTCTTCTGTTATTATTGCTGTTGTTGTCAATAGTAGCCATCCTAATGGGTAAGAACTGTTATCTCATTTGGGTTTTTAAATTGCATTTCCCCAATTACCAGTGATGTGGAGCATCTTTTCATGCACATCTTGGCCATCTGTGTATCTTCTTTGGATCAATATGTATTCAAGTCTTTTGCCTATTTTTTAATTGGGTTGTTTTTATTGTTGTATTGTAGGAGTTATTTGTATTTTCGGATATGATATTGGCAAATGTTTTACCTTATTCTGTGGGTCTCTTTTTCACTCTCTTAATAGTATTGGTTGACATAGGAGTATTTTTTATGAAGCCTAATTTATTTTTGTTGTTGTTGTTGTTGTGTTTGGGATGTCATATATAAGAAATAATGATCAAACCCAATGTCATGTGTCTTTTCCCTGTTTCTTGAGACTTTTATATTTTTGTGTCTTATAGTTAGGTAATTTAACCCACTCCGTGTTGCTTTATATGTTATATAAGGGTCCAGCTTCATTCTTTCCTATGTGAATTTACAGTTTTCTGAATTCAGCTTGTCGAACATATTGTTCTTTCCTCATTGAATGGTCTTGGTGCTATCATACATTCATTTGACCATGTATGTGAAAGTTTATTTCCGTGTTCTCTATCCTATTCTACTTTTCCATGCATCTGTCTTCATGCCAGTACCATTCACAAGGTACAAACAAAAGCTCTACAGGAAGTTTCAATGCCCTGAACTGTGAATCCTCCAACTACATCATTTTTTTCATTAACTTTTTCCAGATCTACATGGGGTCCTTTGAGATTTCATATGTAATGTTGACAGAGGATGGATGAATCTATAGATTATTATTGTCATCATAATAATATTGTCTTCTAATCCATGATCAAGGGATGTCTTTCCTCCTTAAACTATGGTAAAAGTAATTTTTGAGCTAATGGAAAGTAATTTATATTAGAAGTTGGAGCAGGGTAAATGTATTTAAATTCTGGAAGTGTTCAGGTAACCATGTGGTGACAAGTCTATAACCAGATATTAGAGGAAAAATTAGGCATGATACATAGTGACCATTTGGGGAGCTCTCCTTGAGCCAAGGACTTTCCTAAGCACTTTTATGGATCTGAAATTATTTAGCCTTCACATCTATCCCCATGGGACAGGCTTACTATTCCTCTCATTCTACAAATAATGGAACCTAAGACATAGAAAAGTGAAGTAAGTCACTCAAGGCCACACAGTTGCAAAGTCATAGAGCTGGGATGCTAACGTAGTAATCCTGACTCTCAGGAACTTTCACTCCTGCAGTCAGCTGAACAATGCTTCCCCCAAGTAAATTGCATCTTCGTCCTGGAACTTCTCAACGTTTTTGTTTTTGTTTCTAGGAAAAGGGTCTTTGTATGTGTAATTGAGTTAAGGATCTCAAGATGAGAAAAAATACCCTGGAGAGTCTGGGTTGGCCTTAAGATACTATCACAAGTGTCCTTATAGGAAACATACCCAGAGAAAAATAACACAGACAGGCAGATACACTGCGGAGAAGGCTATGGGAAGACAGAGGCAGAGGCTGGAGCAATGGGACCACAGATGCTTCAAGAGGCAAATAATTGATGCTCCCCTAAAGTACCCAAGGGAGAGTGTGGCTCTGCAGTGATTTTTAACTTTTAGTCCCCAGAAACTGTGAAAGAATATAGTCATATTGCTTTTAGCCATCGAATCTGTGGCTATTTGTTACAGCAGCCAACGTAAACCAGTACCAATCCTAATCAAGAGACAATGCCATCGGGCATCTCATAGCAGATTTCACCTTATCTGCGTCAGGTAAACTTATACCAGCTACCCATCTACTCACAAAATGGGAAAAGCATCAAGCTCATTGGACCACTGATTAAGCAGCTACTTCCATGATATGATGGTTCTTAAATCCTTTTCCCACTAATTCCACCATCCAACCATCTATCCCCAACTAAGAGTCTTGGAACACAAGGGAACAAAAAGCCTGTGCCCACATTGTGCATTGAGGAGCTCAGAGGTGACCGTGCTTTCTCATACTGTAGAGGGGCAGGGTCTTTTGACTCCTTTCAAACAGAACTCTGCCTTTCCCACCACATCACACTCCAACTCCTAAAGAAAAGAGAAGAAACAAGGGGAAGGAGCCCTCATACTTGTGCATTGCACCACAGAGTTCATATGGCTCACTCATCTCTATGAAATTCTTTGTATTCTATAAGGCCACTCTCATTCTTCTAAGGCCTAGAGTGGTCTGGGAACTTCCTCCATCTTCAATCTACTACCGTCACCCCTGGATTATGTATTCCTAAGGACCCAGGCAGAAACATACACGTGCCATACTCAAATGCACATGATTTCTTTCTCGTTTAAAAAAAATAAAAATAGCCTGGATGTAAAGTTGAAAACAGGAGAATGATTTGCATGAGACCCTGAGCTCTCAATTACACCAATTACTTTATAATTACAGGCAATGCCATCTTGGGCTTTTCAAAACCTACATCTATTCTTAAGAATCTGTCAGGAAGAAGGCTTCTTCTCAGGGAAAGATTCCAATTAGTATGCAAGTTGAATGCAGAGGAAAGAAAGCCTGCTGGGCTCCAGGAGGAATAAGAACATGGAAGCTTCAGCCCTTCTAACACAGCAAATGGACCTATTTGGTTCAACCAGAAGCCAAGACCTAAAGGAAATCCCCCAACTCTCAGCCCTGGGGGAGCTTTGTGTCCAGAGCCCCTCTGCTTAAACTCCTTGGTCCCTGCCTTCTTTCTTCCCACTCTTTTGTTACTAACAGCCATCTCTTGAGCTGGGTGGAGAACGATTCACCTGGCAACCTTGGATTTCTCAGAGCTGCATTAAAAGCCTCAGGACCCAAGCCTGAGCCTGTTTCTCTCCTGTTTCAATCATTTTGAACTCTCTATTCATGGGAGTACTGGCTTGGGTATGCTTAGAAGGGGTTGGGAGACTTGCACACATAGCCAGTAAGTCCGTTATGTATGCCTTCGTAGTCTTTTTCTAGGTCCCTATTTTTCCTGCCAATTTACCAGATCAGTAGACAGAGCATTGCTGCTCTGAGGCCCAATACACCTCTGGCGTTAGAGAGAGGCAGTTGGGACATCTTAGGGATCCCTTAGGCCATCTTCTCATACTATATGAAGGGGATCTTTGGACTCTGCCATTTATGGGCCAAGTCCATTTAAGCAATACTGGTCCACACAACAACATCACTGTATAAAGACACTAGTCTGCAAAGCTCACATCTCTGACCCTCACTCCTTGTATCAGAGGAGTAGTCAGTCACATGAGTGAATAACAAAGCTCAGAAATATTTCTTAGGCACTGACACATGGACTTCAGCTCTCCTCCACCTCCTGGTGCTAACAGAATGATACATCTAGGTTTGCTACCAACCTGGTATTCATTGTTGCTCTCTCAAAGGAGCCACTATCTTCCTACAGCAAATCTCCAGGACTTACTGATTCTTCAGAAGCTCTCTGGGTCCTAACTGAAGCTTCACTTCCCCTGTGCCCATGGTACTGCCCTACACTGCATTTCTTTACTGAGAACACCTCCCGTGACAGTTTGCTGGGCACTTTCCCGACTGTTATCTCAGTCTTCAGGGCATGGTGCTGCTGAGAATGCACTTTCTACCCTCCCCGTGTCTCTCCCCACATCTACCCTTCAGGAAAAAAAAAAAAAAGCATTCAGCTAAGTCCAAGAAAGAAAGAAAAAAGGAAGGAAGGAAGCCTGCATTATGGAAGATTGGACTTCTCAGTAGGATTAAGCCTTAAGTGGCTCCTGTTAAACAAAAAACAAAGTCTAAGCTTCATTGGTGATAAATTGCATTAGCGTTCCCCACCTCTTCTCCCACCCTCTAAATTCCAGTCAGGCTTCTGGAGAATGAAAAGCCCTTCCCTGTTTGAATCACCAGGAATTCTTATTTCTGTTTCTTTGCTTCCTTGGCATGTGGTGCCTGTATTAAAATAGTCTTTCTTTTCCAGCTTCGTTAAAGGTATGCTGCCTGCACCTCACCCTCCTTATTAATTTTCTGCGTCTCTCATCATGCAGGCGGGGTACAGCATCACTAATTCTCATATCAGTAATGTGTATTTTTGCACGTGTCAAAAGTGAGACTCAGAAAGCTTAACCAGTGTTCCCCAAATCACACTACTAATAAGGAACTGGAGCATTTCCATGTAAGTTTGAATTCTGCCTCTCAATTCAAAAGGCTGTTGTGACCTTGGGTGATGTTTTTTTAACTTGTCTGAACTTCCTTAGGTCATTCATTGAATGAAAGTAGTAATAATGGTGTGAAGATTTAATGAATTACTACAGGTCAAATGTTTTCCCATTGTTCTCATATAGAATGCATTTGTAAAATTTTAAGGCTTTCGTCCATCCTTTTCCCTGTTCATCTCCAGCCCTCATTCCCAGACTCCAACCCCTACACCCACGGGCACTGATTTTATCCCCTTCTTTCTCCTACAGCTAACATTCTACACTTACTACAAAACTCAGACTGATTGTTAGAAGCCTCAAAACCTTCTTGCAAGCCCCCAAAGTATTACCTTCTTGTAAGACCATTATATCTTATTTTCTTATGAAATCCCCATGCCTTTACCTTCTTTCTGTATGACTCCCATACATTACCTTTTTCTTATAAGACCCATACACTTCCTTCTTCTTTTATGACATCTCTCTACCCTTGCCTCTAAAACCTGGTTCTTTTCTGGGGGACTAGCTTTCTTCAAAGGTCCCTGTTAGGCAATCTCTCTGCCTCTTTGGCTGCTTCTTCCTCTTGTCTGTGGCCCCTTATAAAACTAAGTTGCTTTGAACCCCAATTTATCTAACAAAACAGCCACCTCCCTTCCTGCTACAATTATCTGGTATCTTAAAGACTTATCTCTCATCTATCTCTCTGTCTGACATGACCCTTGTCCAATTTGTTGACTTGACACACAAATAATCAGGCCTATTTCCCCTGCTCTATGGTATTTTCCTGTTTCTTAACATATTCAGTCACCTTCCTGACCATACTTTTGATATCATCATTACCACAAACTGCTGTCTTTCCTAAACACATAATCTCTAGCCTCTGTAGGCTGATCACCATCCCCTCTATTTCAAGTCCTCTCCCTCAAATGACTCCAGAGTCACTCTCCTCTCCAAACCTTCAGTGTGCTGACTCCACAGCCCCCTTCTTCCCCAATTGCCCAGCTTCAAGACCTGCCAGTCAGGGTGACGCACCCTCTCATCACTCCCCTTTGCATTCATTCTCTCCACCATCAAGTACTTTCATGCACTTGGCCTAGCCACAATGTACTCTGGCTAACTAAATTGCACTTGCATACTGGACATGTTTAAGAAAAGCCCACGGCCATACTGGCCTACTTTAATGATGATCCATCCACTCAAGGAGGCCTGCGATGCTGGCTGGCTTGATAAGTGCTTTTGTGCACCCACTCTGCCACTTCGTTGGCTAGCTGGCTGATGACCTTGTCCGTCTTTGATTGAGAAAAGTGAACAACATGAAAGAATATGCACACATTTTTACATCACATCTGTCTGCCTTCCAGCATTTGCACGTGTACCACTTCTTTATCTTGTATAACTCTGAGCAACGGTGCTCCTTCTTTAAGGCCAGCCCTCCCACTTAGCCATGAGAGCCATTGCTCCTCATCTATCCAAGGACAGCTCTCTAGCAATTTCCTCTCTCTTCTCGTTTAGCATCTATTTTCCGTACTCGGCTCAACTTTCCCTATCAACCTACAAACATAATGTGGTTTTCCTATTAAGAAGACCCTCTCAGTCATGCTTTCTATTTCACCTAGCCCCAATTTCTCTTTCCCAAGATCTAGTCCACATCTACTGTCTCAGATACTCCTCCTCTCATTTTCTCTCCAAGTATTACATTGTGTGTTCCATTCCCACTTCTTTTGTGAAGGTTCTCATTTTCTTGATGACCAGCAGTGTGCTGTTGATCACCTTTTCCCCACATTTAAACAGTTCCTTTAATAATGCTCACTGGATCTCACACACACACACACACACACACACACACACATGGCTTCCAATCTTATCCTTCTCTCTTCCCTCTCCCACTTCTGCCTCATCTCACCTCTAAACACTTTAAGAGGTTGGGACTTAGATCTTGGACCTCTTTTCTCTCTACTTTCTCATCCTAGGTTCAGTCATTCCAGCTCTGGTTTTCAATATGACTTTGTGCTGAAGATTTTCAGGTTTTATTTCTAACCATATGCAACCCAGATATACCACCTGTGAAACAGCCCCACCAGGGTAGTTTATGGACATCTGAAACAATGTCTTTAAAACTGTGCTCTTACCACAATGCTAACTTGATCTTCCCATTTTCTTGCGCTAGCAAGTCACTACAACCTCACCCTTTCAACTGCAGAAAAAAAAAAAAAAACCACTGGGGTGACCCCTGACATTTCCCCTTTCCTTATTCCTATAGCTAAGCATTAGCAAACATAGGCATCTAGGTACAGGGCCACACCCTGGTGGCTCATACCTGTAAATCCTAGCTACTCAAGGTGTTGAGATCTGAGGATGCTGGTTCAAAGCCAGCAAACAAATCTGCAAGACTCTTATCATTAATTAACCATCAAAGAGCTGGAAGTGGGGGTGTGGCTCAAGTGGTAGAGTGTCAGTTTGAGTGAAGAAACTAAGGAAGAATGTAAGGCCCTGAGTTCAAACCCTAGTACTGGTACCAAATATATTAATAAACAAAAAACAAACAAAAAACAAGCAACATTTGCACACATAATCTTACCACCTCTCACCTCATTGAAGGATTGACCCCCATCCTATTGTCCCCGGCCCATACAGACTACAGATGCCAGGCAAAATCCCAGGTAGGTATGAATTTGTTTGGTGTGCTGGCAGAGCAATCCACCTAAGTCCAGCTGCAAACATCCCATTGTGGGCCCAACTGAAAAGCCCCCACCTCCCTGGACCTGGTGGCATTTTCATTCACCTCTGCCTGCTTGCTTGGACCTCCTATAAAAACCCAGCTCCTGCCCCAACTCTCGGGCACAACCTCCAAACCCGTGGGCACGTCTGTGCCCCTTGCTGTTCCTCAGTAAACAGTCCTCACTTGCGGACGATCGAGTCCGGCCTATTCCTTCTCCATTCTCCTCTATTTTCCTAACACTCATGGTTCACCCACCTGTTACTATTCTGGAACTTACTGGTCCTACCCAGTAAGTTGCTCCAGTACATTCACATCACAGCTCTCGGAGCCATGTTAATGAGGCCACATCCTAGCAACTCTCTGTTTGAGAAGCTCCTCTCAAAATACCCGGGAGGCCTTTCTCTGGCCTCCTCGGCCCATGCACCTCACTGACATTACTGCTTGGACAGCGCTGCTCAGCCTCATTCAGTCTTCTCGTGTCCTGCTGGCCACTGTTCTGTTCCTGGAGCACCATGATGATCGTCATTTTTAACTCCTTGTACTTGCTGTTTCTCCAGTCTTGAAGGCTTTCCTCTAAAATCTATTTTTTTAAAAAAAAAGCCTACATTGAAAATTTCACCTTTAGTGAGGGCCTTACTGCTCTTCTTGTTATATCCTTAACTCTCAGACACAGTGCATGACATAGAGCAGATACACACTAAGCTTTGGCTCAATAAATAACTGATGGTCATTGTTACCTAGTCCAGACTAGAGTTCTTCATCTCCAACACACACACACACACACACACATACACACATATCACACACTCCTGATTTATTGCCCAATGTTTCTCAATCCCAGTTGGACATCTAGGATTTAACCTTGAATCCTTCTTGGTCCCTCAGGCCAACCTACCACAGGCCTGGCTCCTCTGCCTTCAGTTCTTAATTCCAGTTCCATCCTCCATCCTTTTCACATTTAGCCACCTCCATGCAGTGCAAAGCACTGTCCAGACATCTGAAATAGCTCCTAAAGACTTCCCCCATCCTGTGCTCATTTGGGTGGCTTCTACCCATCCCTAGGCATGTTTCTCATACATCAGCTACATGGGCCAGACAGCTTTCCATAAATGCCCTCTATAGCTCTTTCCTTGACTGTCTTTTGCTGTGTCTCCTAGTCCTTTCTAGAGCAAATGCTCTGAAGAAGGCCTCACCAAGCCACACCTTCCCTCCACCATAACCCCACAGCAGCTTATTTCCCTTCCAGCAATTATCAGACTGAAACCAGGTTTTCAGAATCCAGGCCCAAAGCCCAGAGGTCCCACAATAGGGCCAGCCATATGTCAAGTAGAAAGATATGGTAAAGGGCAAAGAAAGGAAGTTTATTATATGGCAGCCATAAGAAGATGTTATGGTATCATCTGTCTCCATGCATAGAGACACTGGCTTCAGGTTGAATAGAAGGAGGAAATGAGAAAGGTGAGCATAATTTAAAAAATCTCAAATCACCTGTATGGCCTAGTTGACCATTGTCTATCTTTGTCTCTACATAATTTCCAGAAAAATTATTATTATTTTACCCTTGGGACAGTGCCAGCACAAGTTGCCTGATGGGTGACCTTCTGAGCTTTGGGCTGTTTTCTTTAAGATAAGAAAGTAATGTGTGTTTGAGTGAAAGTTTGCCTTGCTTCACAAGAAACTTATCAATGAATCCTGTTCTTCCTAAATCCCAAAACGATTTTGAAGTGACTACAGCAGGGATTATCTCAGATCAAAGGGCATTGATATAAAGTTAGGAGACTTTCACTTCATTCACAGGACCTAGCAAAAGCATCTTTTAAGTGGTCTCTTACAAGATTGGAATGACCTCATTTATTTATGCACATGTTTCTCCTCAGTGTCCTCATTGAACAGGTGATGTCAAAGGCAGAGACTTCATGGGGAGGGGGGGGAGTACATTGTCACAAAGGAAAGGTGTGCAGTCTCCAAAGAGGTGTAAAGTCTCCAAAGGCAGCTGTCCCTGTCTGCCCGAGGAGCAGCTGTTGCACAGAAGCAGCCATGAGACGGAAGCCTGAGTTGCTAAAACATCTGGCCACCAAAACCAAGTGATCATGCTTCCTTTCCTTCTCGGCACCTCCCTGGTGTTTGTCTGCAAGGATCTCTCCCGTCCCCCTCTCCAATTTGTGGAAGTGAGGAGAGCTTCCTCTAGCAGGCAGCGCCATCCAGATGATTTTATTTGAGAGGGCTTAAAAAGCAAGAAATAACTCATCCCAAAATAACCCCTCCTTGGCTTCCAGCTGCTCTGAACAGCTGGATGCTGCTCCTAGCCAGTTCCTTCTGTCTTTATATTAATAACATGGGAATGAACCAAACACATTGAGATGCTAAATGGGGTCATTGTTGCTAATTCCCTTAGGAGGATAAATGCCATCAGTGCCTCGAAGAAGGTTCTCAGCAGAAAGTTTTACATTCTGTGCTTAGAATTGGGTTGGGTACCATGAAAGAAGTCTTAGGGCGAGGTGTAGTGGTTCACAACTGTAATGTCAGAACTTGGGAGGTAAGAGTAAGAGGGTCATGAGTTCAAGGCCCTGAGATATATAGTGAATTTCAGGTCAGTTTGGGTGACCTAGTGAGAGCCTGGTTCTTGAAAATAACAACAAGAAGAAGAAGAACTACTACTATTACTATACTTCTACTGCTTTAAAAGCATCATGAAACAACCGCCCTTAAGCAATTTATAAACTAACCATGCTGGGGGAGAAATGGTACCTATTAGATAAATTAGCAGACATTGTAGAATACAATTAACTAGTAAGTAATGTCATTTAGGTTCAAAGATGACTGAGACCCCAGTAATTAAGCAAAATTTCAAGGAGTTTTTCAAGCTCTATTTTGAAGAATGTGGACACTTGAAGAAAAGGAAAATGTCTAGAGGGGAAAACATTGCACAAAAGTTCTAGAGGCAGACTAGGTGTGCTAGTGGCTCACACCTATAATCCTAGCTATGCAGTGAGCTGAGCTATGAAGATCACAATTTGAAGCTAGCCCTGGGAGGAAAGTCCCTGGCTCTTATCTCCAGTTAACCAGCAAAAATATGAAAGTGGGGATGAGGCTCAGTTGTAGAGTGCTGTCCTTGAGTGAGAAACCTAAGGGACAGAACCCAGGCCCTGAGTTCAAGCTCCAGTTTTTCTCTCTCTCCCTCTCTCTCCCTCTCTCTCTTTCTCTCTTTCTCCTTCTCTCTTTGTTTCTTTCCCTCTCTCTGTCTTTCTCTTTGTCTTTCTCTCTCTCTCCCTCTCCCTCTTTCTCTCTCTCTCTCTCTCTCTCTCTCTCTCACACACACACACACACACACATCAAGTTACAGATAGAAGCATGTAGAGTGTAAATATCTGGGTAGAGAGGTTGATCTGAAATTCACCAATCATCATTGATAGAAAAATGACCATATTGTAAGCCAGGCACTATAATAGGTACTACTCACAGGCTGAGAGCTGAGGATCAACGTTCAAAACAAGCCCTGGCAGACAAATCATGTGGTTCATACCTCCAATTAATGAGCAGAAAGCTAGAAGTGGAGGTGTGGCTCAAGCAGTAGAATGTTAGTGCTAGCCTTGAGCCTTGAATGGAGCATGAGATTGCTAAGGGCAAGCACCCTGCCCTGACTTCAAGCCCCAGCCCCTCCCTTCCAAAAATCTTACATGTAAGAGCAAAGGCAGGGTACCACTGTCTCACACTCTCTGTTTGAGAATCAGAGGATGGAGTGGGAGGGGAAATGCTTTGCTATTGTTTTCAGTTGCCAGGAGGCATGGAGGCAACTAAGCCAGCCTGCCTCAGTCTTGAAAGCCAGGTTGAGATTTGGAAAACTCCCTTTGGAGAAATAGTGCAAGCTTCTCAGCTTGGATGTGCCAGATGCATGCTTTGTGGAAACACATTTCTTTTTTCACATGGAACACAAGAGGGCTGGTAAACCAGGGCCACGTGCTGAGAGACAACAGCAATTCTTTGCAGACAAGTGAAAGATTTTACCAAGGGCCACAGCCCAGGACTGAAAAGGCATCTGGCTCTTTCAGGGAAGTTACAAATCTCCAGAGTTATACTTGCTCAGCTTCAGGCTGTCTTACCATGTAGTTTCTCAAAACAAGACTCTGGCAACTTCCTGTGGCAAGGCTTTGTTCCTTAGTAAACATTGTAAACACCATAAACACCGCCATCTGTATTTGGTACATGATTTGCAAGCGCATTGTTTGACATTTTGCTAGTCTCCAAGTAGGAAAGACCAACTTGGTAGGGATAAGGAGAGCTGTAGTCTCAGCTAGCAGGTTTAACAGAGAGAGGATCCAGACAGCAGCTTGCTGGGTGCTGTGGAAATTTGCTGAACTCCCCAGTTCTCCCCTTTCTAAAAGTACATCTTGAATCCTACAAAAGAATATGCCTGCGGGGCACTTGTGGCTCACACCTGTAACAAGTCTAGCTACTCAGGAGGCTGAGATCTGGGGATCGTGGTTCAAAGCCTGCCTGGGCAGAAAAATCCATGAGACTCTTATCTCCAGTTAACCAGCAGAAAAACCAGAGGGGGTTATGACTCAAAGTGGTAGAGCACTGGTCTTGAGCAAAAGAGCTCAGAGATAGTGCCCAGGCTCCAAGTTCAAGCCCATGACCTGCCCCCTCCCCAAAAGAAGATTTTGTCCTAATAGATTCATGTGATATGTGCATGAGGTTTCTTTCTTTCTTTCCTGCCTTCCTTCCTTTTTTCTTTCTTCCTTCCTTCCATCCTTCCTTCCTTCTTTCTTTCCTTTCTTTCTCTTCTTTTTCTTTCTTTCTTTCTTTTTCTTTCTGTCCTGAGGCTTGAACTCAGGGTCTGGGTATTATCCCAGAGCTTTTTTGCTCAAGACTAACACCTGAGCCACAGTACCACTTCCCTCTTTTTGGGTGGTTAATTGGAGATAAGAGTCTCACAGACTTTCCTGTTGGGCTAACTTCAAACCATGATCCTCAGATCTCAGCCTCCTGAGAAGCTAGGGTTACAGGGATGAGTCACTTGTGTGTGACTTGAAGTTTAGTTTCCTAGCACCAACCTTACTGTGTGAAATCAGTGGAGAGGGAGTTGAATGGGAATAAGCAATTTGGAACTGAGACCAATTTGGAACCATTGACCAAGCCTTGAACACTCCCCTGGTTCAATGTAAGTTGTCTCCAAAGAAAAGGAGAAATGGCCTCCTTCAGTATATCTCAAATGTAATACTATCACAATTACTTGGGCACCTGTCCAAATAAGATCTTCAGTTCTAGAATTCTCATGCCAACAGTTTCTAGTGCTGACCTGGTTATCTGTATTTAACACAGACCTGGAAAATGGCAAAATCTGGAAACTACCTGGTCTCAGCGACCTCTCCCATTCCAATATTCTCTTACCCCAACCAGACTGACAGAGACACACACGCTGGTCTCTTAGACAGAAGAAGGTAAAAACCCTGCTTCTGTCATAGAGACCTCTCTGTGTCTTTGCCTGTCACTTTATCCAAGAGAATTAAGAGGAGACTCTTGTTTCTTGGTTCCCTGTTATGTGTGAGCTCCTCATGGGCAGAGGACATGGGGCTTGAACTTTGGGCCTGCCTGAGCGCTGTCCCTCAGCTCTTCAGCTCAAGGCGAGCGCTCTACCGCTTGAGCCACAGTGCCACTTCCGGTTTTCTGGTGGTTTAATGGAGATAGGAGTCTCACAGTCTTTCCTGCCCAGGCTGGTTTTGAACCACGATCCTCAGATCTCAGCCTCCTGAGTAGCCTCCTGAGCCACCAGCGCCCAGCTGGCAGAGGACATTTCTTATTTAAGTCCCTGCCTCTCCTCCCAGTACAGTGCCTGGTAGGAAGCAGGCATTCAACTTAAGTTTGAATGATGGCACCCTTGGCTTTCCAAGCTCTATATTCTATCCTTCCCACCTCCTCTTGTGCCTAAGGTGACATTTGAATTAGGATCAGAATTGGTAGGCCAAATGTTTGCATTCTCACTCTTGGACATCTGTCCTAGGCCCAAATCACCTTTGAATCACCAAGTTCAAGAGGGGGTGAATGTGTCAGTAACCTTCTCTTCTCCTCCATCAACCTTGGTCAAGCAAGGGCCTACAGCACTGTGGAGGGGGAGAACTGAACAAAAAAAGAAGCTGCTCAGCTTGGAGTCTTTGACTCAGTCTGGAGCTCTCAAGCATGGCCTAGGAGAAAGAAGAGCCAAAACATAGGCTGCTGTGGACTCAGCAGTCCAGAGCTCAGCCCAGGGCCTCCTCCCCAGCCTATGTCCCTCCTGAGAGAGGAAGGTGTTTAAGATTCCCAGCACAGGGCCTAGGAAGTGATCCCCAGCCTCTTGCTGCAGAGTGAACTAATCCTACCAGGTTAATTCTTCCTCTCAGTTCATTCCATCTTATTAGAGCTGGCAGGCACCCCGCGATGCTTCATTACCTGTGCCACTTGAAGGCAAGACTTTCTTTTAATGAGCTGAGCAATGTGGGGAGCCCTCCTGCTAAGCACCTTAGACATGCATTTGTCCTGGAAAGAGGGAGAAACCCTGAACAGGCCAGCCTGTCCACAAACAAAACTGATAAGAAGGGGCTAAGGGAACTATAGAGCTGGGGGGAGGTGTCATGGGGCACTGAGGGAGAAGGACTACTCTTCCTTCCTCTTCATTCCATCTTTCCCTCACACAGATGGCAGGTTATAGACAATACTAAGGTTACATCAAAGGCACAGGAGCTGGGAAGATCCCACCCTTTGCCCACTCAACATAGCTGGCAGCCTGAAATCACCACCCTTAGGTTTCCAACCACAGCACCATTTGTTCTAAAATGTCTCATTTCCAGGCCTTTGCAAGGATGCCAGGAAGAAAAGATGAAATTGAGGTTTGCACAGGGACTGGGGAGAGAGTGTGTGAACTTCAAGGCACTGCTAGGGTCCATAGGGATGGAGAGTAGATGCCAGCCAGTCCTGTGAAGGACAGACATTTTATCTTTACCCAGTCAGCCCTCCCCACAAGCTGATCTGCTGTTAGAAAGAGATCTCCCCTAATTAAACATGTTCTCTCTTCTTCCTCCTAGGTAAGTGAGGCTCCTGCCAGAAGATAAAATATTGGGGCAGCAAAGGAGGATGGCTGACTTGGCACAAGAAGCCAGGAAAAGGCAGAGGGATCTGTCAGGAGGGCACAATTAAATTTAGCATGCTATGCGTCTATTCTCAGAAAGCTCAGCCACCAACTACCTTCTCCTGTGCTTTTAAAATTGCTGGCTTTGCATTGCTTCATCTAAGATTTTCTTTCTTTTTCCTCCTCCTACTCTTGCTTAGTGCTCAGGCACCTCTCCATGCTGGCGGGCATTTAACAAGTGACCTCCTGTGTATCCCTTCTCCTGAGGCTGTCTACACACGTTTGTGGCTTTCTCTACATTGCTCAGTTTCTTCGGTCCAAAGGGAAGAAGAAAGCAAGCCAATGAATCAGGCCAGAATGAGTGCGTGTGATGGCAGCTGCCAAGGGTGGACAAGCTCCTGAAGGGAGGAGCCTTAGCATGTGTTGCATGGAGAGGAATAAACAGAGTGAAAGGGAGAAAGAAAACATAGCACAATAGTTTCTGGGCATAAAAGGGGCGTGGACCTAACAGCCAACTGTGATGAGGTTCCACTTCTAGAGGAATAGCAACCAACTTTCCAGAAGGAAGCAGCAGTAGAACTGTTCTGAAAAACAGCAATAAATGGGCCAGAGGTACCTGGCAAGAAATCAAAAGGAGGCCCTAAAACCCTTTTTCCATATCTACTAACTAGTCCTTCACCCTTCTGTTCATCCCCTACCCCTGCCATCCTAAATTTTCTCTCTTAGGCCTTTGACTACAGGTGTCTATCTTAGTCAGCTTTCTGTCACTGCAATGAAATACTTAAAGCAGAGTACTTGCAAAGTAAAGAGAGGGTTGGAGGGTCAAGTCCAAGATCAGACAACTCCACCACTTTGAGTACTGAAGATGGCAGCACAACATGGCAGAGGTATTTATCTGAGCAAACCACTTACATCTGAGCCAGGAGCAGAGAGTCAAGAGAGACCATCACCACATGGTCTCTTTTGAGAGCACATTCTCAAAGATCTCGCACTGGACCCCACCTCTCCAAAGTCTTACCACCTCTCACCACCACCGGAGCTCTATCCTGGGGACCAAACACATGGACTTGAGGGATTAGTCATCTAAACCACAGCAGTACTGGTGACCTTACTAGACTGGAGTCCATTGCTGTGCAAGCCCCCTGTGTTGGGTGCCTTGGTTTCTCTTCCTGTGGACAGGACGTTTTCCTCACTAACATCATATGTTAGTGTTTACTCGCAACAGTCCTCTGAATACTGGCTGCAGAGCTTTATTCCAGTGATGACAGCAGGGTGGATTTGCTGCCTTTGGGAAGAGCAAGGATACAGAGGTGGAGGAAATATTTGAAATTGTGGACTTCAAATTGGCACTGCTCTCTTCAAAGAGTGGGCTCATGGACATCTTCCTCCAACCCATCATGCTATGGCTTGGTTCTTTGCCTTCTCAGACCACGCCCCCCCATCCTTCATGTGTTACCCTCCTCTGCATCCTGAGGCCCTGCCTATGACATCAGATCTCCCCATCCTCTTCTATGTGGCTCGATGCCCTTCCTCTCTCGGCGGTGATAGTGAAAGGGTGATTAATGAAAAGGCCACATGGGCATTGCATTACTAGATTAAATTCTATAAAGAACAGCACCTGCGAGATTGAAGACGCTTGCGTCAGCATCCGGGTCACACCTGGGCTACTGTAAGGATGAAAAATAGCCCAGGCAGAGGGCAAACAGCCATCAAAGCACAGAAGGCTGAAGCTGGATGAGGCCGGTGGGACTGTTTCCTAACCAATCCAATTCCCCACAATGTTTTAGATTAAGTGGTTGCCCAAACCGCCACCAGAATGCCTCCAATGTGGAAATCTCCCTCCTCTGCCAGGCAGGCTGCTCTGTAACTTGATGAAAAAGTTAATTCAAGCCTGCCTTCACTTTCACTGCACCCCCACTGCATTACAGATCTCATGCTGTGTGCAGGGGACATCATGGTGAGCACAACAGATTGGTCTGTGTCCGTGTAGAATACATAGAAGACAGAGTCACGTGGAGATCCCGACTAGCAAACAGACCCACCCTACCAGCCCAGTGCCACAGGAGAACACAGGAGCAGTACCAACTCAGTTTGGGGTTTTAGGGAGTAGGTCCAGAAAGGACATCTATGGAGGAAACGAAACAGCTAAGCTTACACCTGGTGTGAGACCTGGTAATTTAGAAAGGAATGGGAAGGAGAAGGCAGAAGGGTCAGGACAAGAGTGCAGTTGCGATCCTATAAGGAAGCTGAACAGAAGATGAACCTGGTGGTATACTGAGGGGCAGTGTGGGTGATGCCAGGGAGAAGGAATGTGATCTTGAGATTTCACCAGCTGTTTAGCCCTTCTGATCAGACTGGATTCGAATGCCCTGTCTCAGTCTATCCAGACTACTCCAACAAAGTTCTGGGTACCTTACAAATGATCAGCCGTGCATTGCTCACAGTTCTGGAGGCTTTGAAGCCCACAGTCAGGGTACCAGTCTGGAGAAAGCCTCTGTTATTCACAGGTAGCCTTCTTGGCACATCCTCATGAGGGTAAGAAGGAGAAAACTCTGGCTCTTCCCCACTCTTAAAAGCCAATAACCATTCATCAGGCTCCATCTTCATAATCTCCTCATCTTCCACAGTCCCTGCCAACTAATTCCATTCCACCAGGAGTTAGCTTCCAATACATGAGTTCTTGGAGGGCACACCTTTCAGCCTATATCAGCCGTTTCTCCTCCACCTTGATTCAGCCCATACAAATCCAGGATCTCCCCACCCCCAGTACTTGTGGCAGCTTCCAGGCAGGACCTCACCATCTTCTGGGCAGATCCTCTTGGCTCTCCCTGCCTTGGTTTTGACAGTGACCTAATGTTTGCCGTCCCCTGTCTGATCATTGCTCCCAGCAGCTCCAGAGCCCCTGGAGGAGACTTCCTGTAACAAGCTTTCTGCAGTCAATCAGAAACTAGTCAAAAGGTATCTTTTATTGGTCCTGCTTCTCCCACCTAGGGGCACAGAAGTTCCTGGTGCATTTGACAGTCTGTTTCCTCTCACACTCCTATTCTCTGCTCCGATCTAGTTTCCAATTTCTCCTTTTCTAGTATGATTGCTAGATTCTGAATAAGACTTCAAAATAAAACTGGGTTTTTTTCTTTTTAAAAAAATTGTTATGATAAAAGTGATGTACAGAGGGCTTACAGTTACGAAAGTCAGATAGAAAAGTACATTTCTTTTTGGATAATGCTGCCCCTTCCCTCGTTTACTCTCTCCCTCCCATCCTCACCCACAAGTTATATAGTTCATTATTCAACATAATGTCTAATGAGTGCCACTGCTGCATTTGCTTACCATTTGTCCCTTCATTTCTGTGTCCGCCATCATACTCCCAAAGACAGATAAATGAACAAGACAAAAAGAAAAGAAAACAGCATCAAAGAAAGAAACCTCTTGCTTCCATGTCCTGGAGTTCATTTCAATAAATATTATTTTACATGCTCAGATGCACATAGGCACGGTGCCTTTGTGTTTCTCCCCTAAGAGCATCCTCCTTTGGTCTCACTGTGTGTGATTACTTAGAGTCCTGTATAATTTATCATGTATTTTAGATAGAGTTTCTGCATATGAGAAGAAACATGAGCCGTTTGTGAAACTGCCATTATTATGATCACAATGCTTCGTAGTCATAAAATGGAATATTATTTAGCCATAAAGCCAAGATATAACACAGATGAACCTCAAAATAGGTTAGCCTGAGTGAAAGGCTGGACACCAAAGGTGTCCATACCATTACTCATGTGGAATACTGAGAGGAGGCAACTTTATAGCAGCAGAGAACAAATGAATGGCTCCCAGGGACAATGGGAGCAAAATATGGGGGAGGAGGGCTCCAACAGGTATTTGTGTCTATTTGGGCTGAAGGAAAAAAAAAGTCTATATTCAGCTTGTTGTAGTGATGGTTGCACAGCATTGTGAATGCACATGATGACACTGAATCCGTACATTTGAATATGATTACAGTGGCTAATTATATGGTACGTGCATTTCAGCACGATAAGAAAACACCCTCCCGTTTGCATAGAACCCTATAATTTATAAGGCGTTTTTTTTGTATATTATATATTACATCGTTGAATCCCTCTTCTGCTTGGTGTCCTTTCCTTGTATAGATGAGAGAACTAGGTTCTGTCAAATGTGGGGCCCAGCTGCCCAGACACTCAGGGCTCAGGTTGTCTGATCCAGAATCCTTGCTTCAATTTCAGAAGCACCGGGCTGGTATCCACTGGGGCTGACCTACAAATGTCAGTGTGGCAGAGAACCTCGCTTACCCCCTGTAGAATGAACAAGGTGGGAAGGGAAGTCTGTAGTGGGAAAGAAGGAAATCGTCTTCTTCCTTGAGAAATAGGATAAATGCACCCAACATTTCCTTTCCTCCATGTGGACACCTGGCTTGCAGCCATAGTGAGTAGTTCCCAGAGGGAGAGAGGGAAAGATTGCTGTGTATGGAAGCCAAGCTCTCTTCACACTCAGGGAAAAAGTTGGAATGCCCCACTGAAACTCGTATGAAACTTTACATTTAAGCTACTAAGAAAGCAGAGACGATCCAAATATGGAATTTAGCAATAGGACATTGTGTGGGGATGGGGTATAAATGGAGGTTAAATGGGGCCAGGGAGTGAGGTCAAAAGCCAATAGGAGTGGGCCTCTCTCGGATAAGAAGACTTGAGCTAGGACATTGTCTCACCATGTGATATCCTGCTGCATCTGTCCTCTATCTCACCACCTCTTTCCCTGTTTCACATGGAGCAGGTGCATCAAGAGGAGCTGTAGTGGGGTCAGGGCAAGTAGTGACATGAAAGACTTCTGTCCTTTTCATATGGGCAGGCTATGGGGAGATAGAGCTACTACCCGACTTCCCACTCCCAAAGTCTCCTAGGAAGGGACTTCACACTGCAGTGAACTGGGGGCTTGTGCTGATGAGGGTTCTCTCTGTTATCTGACAGGCCAAAACCAGCGCTTAAGGTCAGCCAGCTAAGGGCCGATGAGGAACTGAGAAGAAAGCCAGGGAGGCAGACGAGGCTGTCTACTGAAGTGGAAAGAAGCATGGAGCCAGGAGCAGGGGCTGGTGAGAAAGACCACTCCGCAGGACCACCTTGGAGGTCTGGAGAGGACAATAGCCCTGCAGGGCCCAGGCCCCAGCTGGCTCTAAGAGACTGACTGGTACCCTTCAGGCATTCACAGAAGCCGGGGGGGGGTTGCCTGGGCTTGCCATGAAAAAAGCAGAGACACTGAGCCCTACGGTTTGGGAGACCCACATTTTCAGACTTTGAGACTTGCAAAGAATTGCCAGTGTGACTTGCTTTATTCTTCACAAGAACATGTCAGAAATGGAAGCTTCGACTGTGAGAGACTTGAGGACATGGCTGGAGGCACAAGGATTTAAATCTGGGCCAGTCACACGAGGATCTCTTTCCTGTTCCTGGGTGTTGTCCTTTAGCTGAAGATGACACTAGAGAAGAAGGGTCTTCTACTGTCCAGATTTTTGGTCCAGGAAAGTTGCTGAGGGTGGAGGGCAAGAAAGACATATTGGCACACAGGTATAGCAAGAGGAGAAGAATATTTGCCCACCATTCAGATAGGGACCCCACTGGGTACCCATACTTGCCCACTCATGAGGAAGCCAGGTCTCAGAGAAGCATTTTCATCAGAACCACCCACTAAAACTGGTAGATGGTCTACTCTGCTGGGCTAACCACCCTACCCAGAAAGGAAATCATTCCACACCTTCCCCTGGTCCCAGTCTAAGGATACCTGACTTCCTGTTTAAGGTCCCATCTTACTGATAAGAAATAGCCACAGACCATGTTCTTAAAAACACACAATATACAATAGGAGTGACTGGTATCTTTCTAATTATATTCCAGATTAAAAGACCATGTTCTGTGTGTGTGTGTGTGTATTGTGTGTATGTGTGTTTGTAGGTGTGTGTTCTGTTAACACTCTGTCACTTGAGCCACAGATCTACTTGCAGTTTTTGCTGGCTAATTGGAGATAAGCATCTCAGGAGTTTCCTGCCTAGTTTGGCTTCAAACCACGATGCTCAGATCTCAGCCTCCTGAGTATGTTATAGGCTTGAGCCATTAGCACCTGTCAAAGACCATATTCTTTAAACACAGAAGCTATGATCTAAACCTCAAGCTGAGAACTGGGCTAAAGAAAACTGCATACTCATCCAGTTGGGCGTCCCTGAGATCTAAGATCAGTGACACATCTGTTTTAAGTCAGTTGCTCTGAATTCAGGGATGGCTTATTTTACTTTTTGGTCCAATGTGGGGTTTGAACTCAGGGCCTGGAAGCTATCCCTGAGCTCCTTTGCTCAAGACTAGTGTTCTACCACTTTGAGACACAACCCCACCTCTTGTTTTCTGATGGTTAATTACAGATCAGAGTCTCACAGACTTTCCTACCTGGGCTTGTCATTGAGCCATAATGCTCAGATCTGAGCCTCCCAAGTAGCTAGGATTACAGGCATGAGCCACCAGCTACAGCACCTGGCAGCAGCTCTTCTTATCTGCACAACAAGGGAGGCTGGGCCTCTTCTCCACCATGTGAAACACAGGCAAGAGGAACAAGGCACATTGAAGACAAACCCCTGTTCTGTAGGCATGTGTCTTTGACCAAACCTTTAGCCCCTCACAGCCAATTTCTCACACACAAAACAGAGAAACGACCACTGCATAGGTTATTTTTATGTCTGCCCAGGACCCATCCTCCCTTATCCTAAGAACATCATCTTAGCTTTCCCTTTGACTCTCATGAGTTGATTCTTTTCAGTAGTTACAGGGTTGGTCTTCAGCCTCAGTCCCACTAATCCACATAACCCATTCCTCTTGCCCCTGCAGTTAGTTCTAGGATAAACCTCCTTCACAGACCCTGATTCCCAGGCACTTACTGAAAATGTGATCATTTTCAGGAAGGATGGCATTAGCTTGATGCTGTCTGGGGCCACTTGAAGGACAGAAGTTGCCTAAAAATGAGAACAGCACACAGAAGAAAGCCGAGATATGGTTAGGAAGGGAGGCACAGGCGGGAAGAAAAAAAAGGAGAGTCATTGCGTGAGTCCTGGAACCAACTGGGCTTGAAACCAATCCTAACTCCTTCACTTTCCGTTTACATGAAGGAGTTGAATTGAATTTTTGACACTAAAACTTAAATGGTGCCTATATAATAGGCTGTCTGGGAGGCTTGCTTGAGATAACATAAGCAAAGCACTTAGCCCAGTGCCTGGCACACAGTAAGCCCTCAATAAGTAATGATAGCTATTATGGGGAGCAAATGAGATGACGGATGTAAAAACACTCAGAAAGGCATAAAACGTTGTATAAAAGTAAGGTACCTATTACATGCTCTCCTGTTCTCCAATGATCTACACTGCACATTGCAGCTTTATGGCCCTCTCTCCTTTGCTAAATATTTCATGTGCCCAATTAAGACTGTGAGAACCTCATGGCAGGGACTGTGGTTTATATTCAGTTTCAGCCATCATTGAGCATAGCTGGCTTGTCAAGTACAGCACTGCCTAGCAGGGTGGTTTAGATCCCAGGCTTTGGAGCCTGAACACCTGGCCTCAGATGCTGGCTCTGCCTCTTCCTAGCTGGGAAACCATAGGAAGATTTCACTCTGTAGGGCCCTCATTTCAGCTATATAAAGTAAGGCTAGCCAGACTCTGGTGGCTCATGCCTATCATCCTAGCTACTTAAGAGCCTGAGATCTAAGGATCACTGTTAATAGCCAACCAGAGCAGAAAACTCCCTGAAATTCTTATTTACAATTAATCACAAAAAAATTTAAAAGACAGAAGTTGTCAGGCACCCGTGGCTCATGTCTATAATCCTAGCTACTCAGGAGGCTGATATTTGAGGATTGCGGTTGGAAGCCAGCCAGAGTAGGAAATCCTTGATATTCTTGTTTCCAATTAACCACCAGAAAACTGGATGTGGTGCTGTGGCACCAAGTAGTAGATGCTAACCTTAAGCAGGAAAAGCTCAGGGATAACACCCACGCCCTGAGTTCAAGTCCTCCTACCACAGAGCACCAGCCTTGAGAATAGTACTCAGACTTTGAGTTCAAGCTCCAATTCTGGTACAACAAAGAAAAATAAAATAAAATAAAAAGTGCAGCTAGGCTAATGACTCATTTAATTACTGTGAAGATTAATTTGATTCACCTAATACATTAGCTACAATTATTTTTAAGGTAGTTACAAAGCATAAACCATCATACTCAGCACATAGTTATCCCTGTAAAAAGTGTTTGATAAGCACCTCCCAATTCCCTTATAATTATAAATGAAAAGCATTTCCTGAATATTCAAAGGAAATATAGCCCTTTTCCTAATAGTATGATAGAGAAAACACGCTCCTTTCTTTATGATAACAGCTATCATTTACCAGGGCCTTCTTGCCTTCCTTCATCTGTACTCATGTACTACATATGCACTATAAAGCTGGAAAGAACCAAAGGAAAATGTCTAGCCCTGCAGATGAGAAAAGAGAGCTCCTGAAAGGCTACATGATTTAACCAAGGTGCACAGCTTGCTAGAAACAGTGCGTGGGAAAATCTGGGCCCTCTGACTCCAGATTCATCATACCCTTCCCACTCTGCCACACTGCCTAAGGAGATGATACACAAGCATATGGCCAAAATGTGTAAACACAAACAACCACAGCTGCACAGATTCCTCTCCTCCTTTAACAAATATTTATGTAGCGCTAAAATATGTCCAACTGCCAAGAAATTAGAGAAATGGACTAGAATAAAGCAGAACCACTCTCCGCCCTGTTATTCTTGGGAAACAGGTGTTATAGTTACCTTCCATTCATTCATTTGGCAAATACTGAAGCACATGTGGTTCGCCATGTACTAGGGACACAGTGTCAAAAGAGCTTAAAATACTATCGTTTTAAGGATGTTACAAATGTTCAATAGTAAACTAAGGGAGGAGGGATGGATGGGTGGGTGGGTGGATAAATGAATGTATAGATGGATGGATGGATGGATGGATGGTTAGACTTTTCTAGGAACATACATGTCTAAATCACGTACACATAAGACTGTACACTTGTCTTCCTTTGATCTTTTCCCCAATTTGATGTATAATGTAAGACATTTAATCTGAATGTTATAAAATGGAGGTGAGAAAATCTACTTCCCAAACTTTGTAGATGAAGAAAATGGTACCCAGAGAGAAAGGGCTCGTAAATGAATGCTTGATTCTGTGACCATTGCAAACATGGTCATTCAACAACATGAATTCCCATTCCTAAAAGGGGGTTCCAATCTAGGGAAATTAAGTTTCATCCTTAGAGCTCCTTTTGGACCCATAGATATCATGCTTCAAGAATTTCCCCTTTTGGAATATGCTAAGCCAAGAGAACTGATCAGGTCTTTGTCCATCTGTTTATAACAGGGGTTTGACTCTGATCATGATTACTGCCCAATCATTCCTGAAGGAAAACATTTGTTGCTCCTGTCCTTGTGTTTATTGTCATCTGCTATTTGTCTCATCCCACATGCCTGTCCAGTCATGGCCAGGCCAATATGCTCTATGCTGTGGCTGGGCAAAGCATGTCATGAACTCTAGATTCCTCTTCTTTGCAGTTGATTCCTGGTCTGTCTCTGGTCAAGGTATATTATCTATTGTTTCTTGCACTTTTAGTAGCTGGGTTCAGGAAGCATTTATTCTAATTCAAAAATATTAGCTCTTATCTAATTCATTAATTATAATAAAACTTCCATCCCTTTGATTCTTGTGCCAAGGAAAGCTACAAAAGCAAACCTTTCTTCTTTGGGAAACTTAGTCTTCTTGGTTTTAAGTGAGCTCATATTGTGACCAAACAAATCCCAAACCGTGAGTTAGAGGTGATGGCGTTCATCACAAAACCTTATCAGGCAGGAGGCAGGGCTTTTGTTCCCTCAAGTTTTGTTGCAGACCACCAGGGCTAGTGCAGAATTCCTGATGCACTTTAACTGCTAGCAGGCAGCGAAATGCCTCCTGCTTCCCTGTGGAAGCAAAACATCAAATGACACAGGTTAAGAAATGCAAACCGAGCCACCTGCTGTGCTCTTCAAATATTTCTAACGATTTTCCTGATGCTTTGAACTGATTTAACCCAGAGTGTATTTGGCCCCTAAACAGTTATTCCTTTGATTTTTAAACTGGGGTATAATTTAATTCACAGAGCCCCTTCTCCACTCCTTCTCACACATGGCTAGAAGCAAAATGCCTCTGAATCTAGTGATGCTGCTCTCCTTAGGGCAAAAAAAAAATTATGGTTCATTTCTGTCCAGACAACATAACCAAGCCAGGAAAGAAAATGGGCAAAACTGCAAAACCGCAGCGGCAGAAAGGAATTAGGTTGAACGTGAAAAAAACAGATACTGAGCTTCGAAGGGTTTAACTGCCAGACAGGAGAGGTATTCAATTATAGACTCCTGCTCCTGATCCTTCTTCAAGATATTCCTGCTCCCTGATACCAGAAGGATGATTGATATACAGATGGATAAAAAAGACTGGGAATCATAAAGGAAGATCAGTCTACCTCTCATATTTGTTTCTGTCTCTGAACAGGAGTAGGTCCCACCATAACCAGCTTGGGGAGCAAAGCAGCACAATAAACACATGTGCAGGTCTGGTAGGTGTGCACCAGGGAAGGAAATGAACACAAGTAAATGCTTAAAAGGAAGGGAACATCAACCTAAATTCACAATACCCTCTATTGGGATGATCCCCATTCTTCCAACTCTGCTTATTTTTACTGAAAAGCCAGCATACTTGTCCTCAGAACTGATGGCTGAGCCTGGGTCCTTTAAATGTTCACAGTATTTTTATCAAACATTGGGAAAACCCTTGGTAATTTGCAGCAATTTAGTATGCTTGCTTTGCTTTTAGAAAACCCACAGCAATTCAATAAACACCCAGTCACTGTGGCTGTTAACACACACAGGATATCTCTACAGCTGCCTGCCAGCTGTCACTCCAGGAAAGAGGGCCATAGTAGCCTTCCTGTGGCCTCTCCTATCTCTGTGGTCCTCACTCTGCTCTCTCCTATTCAGTGTGAGCATTCCCCAGAAAGCCATGTTTTCCCTTCCACACACACAGCTTCTATACTGCCCCTCTCCAGAGTACTAGCAGACAATGTGCACACAGATGAGTGGGATCGGCCCATTGTGTGTGCCCCAACTTGGCCTCATTTGGCTGTTAGGCACCATCTGTTGCATTTCCAGGGTTGAGCAAGACTCAAAAAGAAGGATCCACCTCTCCATCTGCTCTTTCTAGCACAAGCGGAGCCTGGTTACAAACGTGAGCCTACAAAAGCAGTCATCTGAACTCTATCAGCAAAGCCTGCTTCTTCAACCAGTCTCTCAGGTCCATTACTGGGCTTTACAGTCCTGATAATGCTGCCTTTACCCATGTTTCCCATTCATCCCAAAGTCTTTTTTTGAATAAGCATGCTTCTCCACAAATGTTCCACTCTCTTTAGCACTTTAAAAAGGATGTACTTGTTGAGTGCTGGCAGCTCATACTTGTAATCCTAGGTACTCAGGAGGCTGAGGTCTGAGGATCACAGTTAGAAGCCAGCCCGGGCAGAAAAGTCTGTGAGATTCTTATCTGCAGTGAACCAATAAAAAGCTGGAAGTGGGGCTGTGGCTCAGTGATAGAATGCCAGCCATGAGTGAAAGAGTTCAATGACAGCATCCAGTCTCTGAGTTCAAACCCTAAGACCAACACACATACACACACACACAGAGATTGAACTTATATAAACTATTTAATACAAACTTTGTGTCTCATTCTGTGGATAAAATCCAACTTCCGTAGAGACCTGCTTTGAGAAGTCAAGACCATCTTCCAGACCTTACTCCCATGTCCTCAGCATAGGTCCTATCATAATGAACACTTTGCAAATATACATGGACTGTGACAAAGGAAATAATTCACTACTGGATACCACTGTCTGCTAGGCCAAGACAATAAACCATAAGAAATTCCATGACCTCTCTGTGTCGTGTCCCTTCAATGAATCTAAACAAACCCCTCTTCCTGAAACTCTATTGACAGTCTTCAGTAGAACTTAGTATTGTCTCCAATGAAGACTGAAAACCTTGACAGTTCCCAAGTAAAGGAGGATCATACATATCTGATGCTATTTGTCCACCAAACAGTCACTCATCCACTCATCAACACCTGACCTTGTTGCTTGCCCTCCGCCACCAATGTCCAGTAATGGCAGAAGTACAGGTGCCTCCTTCCTACATTTGCTTCTCCGGACTGGGCAAATCTGGCCACCTAGCATTCCCTGAGTAGAGGGGCACTTGATGCTGTGCTTAGATGACTCCTCATCGTCATGTGGTCATGTCCAGCCACAACTGGAGCCCTCATATACTAAAGTTGCATAACACTCTCTAAACATTGCCCTCTCGTGGCAAAACACAATGGTTGCACCAAGGTAGCTGCCCTGTGGTTGCTTGGGTCTGGAGACCTTCAAAGTCACCAGCAGCCTCCAGCCAGGGACGCATTCCTTTCCCATTCTGTGTCATGTTCTGTGTTCAATGTGCTGGTTCCCAGCTGCAGATGCACACTGTGATCGATGCCTGTGACGTATGCCAATGGTCCAGATGGCCCTCTCCCCAGCGCTGTCCTCCAAAAGCACACAGCCTCCCCAACGGCTGTGTGTTATCACCGTCTCCGAGGAGCCCTGTGCCAAAAAAAGGGATGGAAGAAGAATTTTAAATGATGCTTCCTGTATCCATGGCCTGGATCAGAAGTCTTTAAAAAGACATGTTTGATAAATTCATCCAAAAATCACAGGCGACATGGAGTGGGGTGAGTACAAATCCTTCACACACATATGATGTATTAAATATTTAAAGTTGCTACATAGATCTAAAGAGCCAGGTTATTTATTTTTTGCAGAGTGGATCAATCATTTGTTTCCCTAAAGAATGCCAGACCTTTAACTACTCATCTGATTATGTCTGCAGCAAGCACATTGCTGCTGTCCTAGTACTTAATATTTTATCCACACAAGCTCCTAAGTAGACCAGTGGCTGTAGGAGACTGGTTTTCCAGCGGGCTCCTAGTTGCTTTGTGACTCACTCTGCCCACTCCTACTGCACTCAAATCCCATTTTCCCCCAATTAAAAGGTTAAAGACAGAAATGGAGTGGCAACTGATTATTTCTTTTTCTTCTCCTTTCAAATGAGAGGTTTACTTCCAAAACCCCATTAAGGGTTTGACATGCTTGCTGAAAAACTACTACAGGCTTCAAAACTACTACCAGCAAATGATAACTCCCTCCAGTTCCTAGTAGCTGTAAGGCTTCGAGATAAGGGGAAGGTCTTGTCTCAGCTATAACAGTGTGGTCTGAATTGATTCCAGCCCAAACATCAATTACCTTTGCATATGTTGGGTGGCAGGAGGGGTTCCATTATTTGTCAGTCTCAATGACAATGATAAATAGGTGTTAAGTGCCTGCAGGTTAGTGAGACATGGTACCAGATACAGGAACCAGAAACAAGTGTCCTCTGGTTACTTCAGCCAAGCAGAGACAAGACAATGAGATCTGTCACTATTTTGGATTCCCAACCTTATCAGAGATTCAGCTTTTACCTGGCAGCCAGTTATTTCCTGTAACGCCACACATTTGTGATTACTGATCACTTAGTTTAGGCTTCTGCCAGCCTTCACCACCTTCATTGATGTGGGAAGAAACTGGGAGAGAGCGGTCAAGTACATGGTACAAATAAGACAGTGGGAGCAAACTGTAATACTACAAGAGTCCTTCTCTTCCCTGTCTAATTCACTCCCAGAAAAGGAGCCAAAACCAAGTCAAATCATTTCCTTATCCTGCTTAACTTCCTGTCCTGGCTTCCTACTATATGTAAAATAACTTCCAGCTGTGATCTCCAAGCCTCTTCCTGATCTGGCCCAGAAAGTCTGTCCAAGTTCATGGGCCACCTTGCTTCCCCATGATTACCTCCTCTTGGCCTCTCAGCCTTTCAGTGGTTCCAGTGTGATTTGTGTTTCAGGTCTCTGGCTCTTTCTTCTGCTGAAATCATTTGTGTTCAAGAACAGCGATTTGACCACCCTTGTCACATGGTTCCGCTTTTCTTCTACATGACAAAGAACTCTCTTAATTATCTTGCTGGTCGAATTGTGTAGTTTTGTTCTACTTCTCTGTACATGTTTCTCAAGGAAGCTAAGTTCAGGTGTAGTGTTTTCAGATGAGAGGTGGTCACATAGAGCAAAATATTAGCATGTTCAGGTGACTTCCAGGACAAAAGCTCCTGATTTCCCACTCACGCTCACACCCACCTGCTGCTGCTTTCACCATCTGGAGCGCATTTACATCCACAATGCCTCACAATTCAAGGAATTGTTTAAAAATCAACTTCAAGAAATGAGGCTAGCGTTAAGTCCTGGTTCATTTCAGCAAGACCTCTGACCCATTGGGCCTAAAGGCTCAGTGCCAGGTGTTTCTAGATAAAATCTCCATCTCTACCTGCCTTGCACACCAAGAAACTGATTTCTCCCACCTCTCTACTTGGAGAGAGAAACAAAGCCTCTAGGGCCATGTACTACATAGATATCCAATGGATGAACTGAAAACAAGTAAAGGTATTCACAAGCAATGTCCAAAAATAAATCACACAATTCAGTTTGACTTTCTCTTCCACATCGCTTAATTTAGGAAGATTTATCATAAGTGGCTTCTCTCATCCTCTGAGTAAATCCCATAATAATTTCTAATTCATTGACTGATATACTTAGGCCCTAAGTCACCAAAAGGTTTTCAGGAATTTTGAAATAATTGAGGAACTGGAAGTAAAAAGATAAAAAGAGATAAAAGAGAAAATATGATTATCAGTGCATAGAACTGCATAAAAAATGGATCCATCCAGTTGTTGAAGGTCAGATGCAAATGTGGCTTCTGTTTCACAGTAGCCAAAGTAAATGGAATGTCCCCAAACTTCAGAAGCCTATGTGTGCAAGTGGTGCAGTACCGCTGCCACTGCACCTCCCCGCCCCCATACACCAGTAAGCATCTCTACTTGTATTTCTCTCTACTATCAGTTAGGATGCATTTCTGTTCATAAACAAAGCCTGTTCTATTGTCTCATCTTTTCTCTCTGAATTCAATTTCAAGCCAGTTGTCTTTAGTATGATTTGCAAAGTCGCTGCACATCTTTGCTGACACAAGGCACCTATAAAGAAGTCAGTGAATTCACCTGATTCGGTCGTGGGGCCTGAACTCTGGGCCTGGGCGCTGTTCCTCAGCTCTTCAGCTCAAGGCTAGTGCTCTACCACTTGAGCCACAGCGCCACTTCCGGCTTTTTTCTTTTCGCTTATGTTGGTGCTGAGGAATCGAACCCAGGGCCTCAGGCATGCAAGGCAAGCGCTCTACCACTGAACCACCTTCCCAGCCTGATTTTGGGGGGTTTTGAGGCTTTAAGTCAGGGCCTGGGTGCTATCCCTGAGCTCTACCACTTTGAGCCACAGTTCTGCTTCCAGTTATTGAATAGTCCATTGGAGATAAGAGTCTCATGGGGACTTTTCTGCTCAGGCTGGCTTTGAACCGTGATCCTCTGATCTCAGCCTCCTGAATAGATAGGATTACAGGCATGAGCCAATCTTTTCATTTCTGTGAACTTCACATATTGAATTCTTTTTGGTGGACCCAGCTACTCATTTGACCTTCCATATTCATATACCAAGACTTGCTATATAGTGTTTGGTCTCATTCTCACTAGCCTTCATATGGGCCACAGAGCTGTGTAGCCAGAAGCTCTGGATGGGACAAAGAGGAAGACCAGGGGCAGAGCAGCAAAGCCCAGCCACAGAGAAAGCACCCACACTAAGGCAGCAGCAAGTGCTTATGTAGGATAGTGAGTCGCAGTTTAATTGTGCAGTGACAGCCCTGCTAACTAGGCCCAAGGTCTGAAGCAGGACTGAGTGCAATCTTGAAATCATGTAATTTCTCGCCTCAGCGAGCATGCAAATGTGTTAGAGGGAGGCAAGGCGAAAGGGGTCTTGATTCAAAGACTTCTGAAAATGACAATGATGAGTGATACAGACACAGAGAGGCAGCACCCCCTCCCACCTCTGTCCACCCCTTCACGTAGTGCTGGGACCAGGGAACATCCCCAAGGTAGGAAGCTTGTGCCTGGCCGGAAGAAGCTCAGAATGCTTGCATTTCCAAGCTCCATAGTGCCCTGCCAGGCAGAGCTACTGAGTCCTTGCTGCTGGGAGAGTGAGACAGACCCAGGGTAATGAAGTGAGGAGGGAAGGGAGAACAGGAGGGTGCAGACAAGCCTCTTGCTCTGAAGGAGGCATGGCACACAGGCATGGCATGCAGGAAGACGGAGATATTTGGAATCTGCCTCATGACTGCATATCCTCCAATGATCACTTCAGAGAGCAAAGACCTTGGAATATTCCAGAACCATGTGGCTTTGCTACATGGTTGACACATGTCCTAGTAGTTTAACTGGACCAGTCTAAACCAGAAGGGGAAATTACTTCAAGAATTTCTGGGAAGAACGATGAAAGGGGTAACATCAATCTAAGTGCATTGGATTCATAAACTCACTTGATGAATGGTGACTCTGTTGTACAACCACGGAAAGACAAAAATAAATAACAAGATTTTCAGACAGTGTTAGAGGACTAGGGAAAGAGAAGCTTCAGGATAATTCTCTAGTTTTCTAGAATATACTTGTTTGGATTCCCAGAAAAACCTTAGGTTTCTCATCAGCACCTTCCCTAATCCATCCATGTCTGGTTTCACCAGAAAGTACCTCCTCTGTGCACGCTGTCTCTCTTGGAAAGTAGATTTCTTTGTAGATGTACCAGGGTACCAAGCTACCAGGCTGGTGCCTGCAGAAGTGTTCCACATATTTACTTCTTTAATTCTAGAAAACTCATTTCATGTATAACTCTAGGGATTAAAAACAATATGATCTCTGCCTCTCCACCATGATCTCACTAAGTAAATTAACATTTTCAGTACTTGTAAGTTTTCAAACAGCAAGTGCAGACATCCTCCAAACTCCCAGGGGAAGGAGACATCCTCCATTTCAGCTTGAGAAGCAACATGAGAAAGAGTGATGCTTAGTGACAGGGATCTCTTTGTCATTGTGGCTCAGAAACTCCTAGCTTACTATTCCACCGGAGTTGGGTAACAATATACTCATCAAGAATTTAGATTAGAGCATGGGGGGGGGGGAACACAGCCTCTCCTCAAGACAGAGTGTGTATCTTTTGTTCCTGTGTTCTTTAATTCCAAAGTAATCCCATTTTAATTACATTTATAAATATAAAATGGTTAATGCTGTGCCGAGTAAGTTACCCGCACCCACCTTAAAACCACACTTTAATTTCCAACTCAATTGCATATATAAATTTGAAAACTGAATACTGGGCAGATGAGAACCATTTCATAGCCTCCCTCACATGAGCTGCTTTGAAAACCACAGTTGCACTTTAATTCCTTCAATTGCATGTATAAATTTTTAAAAAGTTAATGCCATACTGTAGAGAAGAGCTTTAATTGAGTGTTAACGAGCTGCCAGATCAGCTTCCAGCCAGCCCCATTACGCAGCAGGGAGCCTCTCGGAGGGTCCCCGTGATGCAGAACTGAGAGCTTATACATAAGCCCCACACCCCAGCCGCCTGCCAAGCAACCCACTCTGCATGTGACCTTCATGCCTGGCCATGCCTGTGAAAGGAAATGGAATCCAGTTCAAGTGAGCATCAGAAGGGAAAGTAACTCCAGGCTATCCTGAGACCCAAGGCCTTCTGAGTAAAGAGAGTGCACACTTGGACCCTTTAGGATTCTAGAGTACACTGGCCAGAAAGAGACCCAGCAGGCCACTGGGCAGAGGCTATACTGTTTTGTCAATGAGGAAACAAGTCTTCTTATAGAAGAGGTCAAATGACTTGGTCAAGGTCACATAATGAGTTAAAGGCCAAAATCAGAAATCAACCTCATGTACTTAAAAAAATCAATTTATAATCTGCCTCTACATAGAGACATTTTTATATTGAAGATTTTGTTTTAATGAAACAGGACATGCACATCATTTCTTAAAAACTCAAAAGGCGGAGACAGTTGCAGAGTGACGGGGGGGACTTGCATATCAGTGGTACTATGCAAGGGCTTTGGGACTCTATTGCCAGCATTGAGAAAGAGAAAGAGGAAGATAAGGAAGTCAAGGAGGAGAGAGAAGGGCAAGAGGAAAGAAGAAGGCAGAAAGGGAGAGGAGGAAGAGGAGGAAAGAACAAGGAAGAGGAAGAAGAAAGATGAGAGGGAAGAAGAAGAGCAAGAGGAAAAGCAAAGCAGAAGAAAGAAGAAGGATGAGGAGAAGGAGGAAGAGGAGAATGAAAGAGATAGAAAGAAAAAAGAAAGAAAGAGAAAGAAAAGAAAGAGAGAAAGAAGAGAGAGGGAGGGAGGGAGGGAGGAAGGAAGGAAGGAAAAAGAAGGGAAAGAAAAAGCAAAAAGAAGAAAAGACACAAGGCCTAGAGTGCAAACAGAAGCCAGCTCTACTGATCCACATAGTGAATTCCTCCTCTCAGCCTCTGGAAACCTCCCATTCCCAAACTCCAAGTAAGACTACTCTAATCCATGCCCACATTCTTATTGGGAATTTCTTTGAGCTTCATGCTTTGAGCTTCAGCTCTGGGTTTTATTACAGTGTCTGAGTTGCTTAACAAGGCCAGTAACATTCCGACTCCCATCACTTGGTCACCTCCTATACCACTCTGCCTCCTCCCTGCTCAAGAAGCTTGTGGGAACATCTCCTCGTCACTGGTATCCTGAATGCCAGCAGGATGGAATATGCAGAGATCTCTCCTTTCCAATGTAGAAAAAGTTGCTTTAAATAATGATACTTCCAGAAATACTTCTTTGAAAAATGTCTTCTGTTTTACTTATCTTCTTTCTCTGTAACTCTCATTAATTGGAAGATGGGCTTTCTTGATAGATCCACATTTTTTTTCTCTTCTGAACCAAATGAGGACTCTGCTCTGCTTTAGCAACATTTTTATCAAATTTCTCCATCGAATTTAAATTTTTCTTTTATCATATCTTCAATTGTCAAGGGCTATTCCTAGTCTTCTGATTATTCCTTTTCATGACAATCTATTCTTCTTAGGGGGATAAAACATTTCTTTTTTTATTCTGAGACCAATTCACCAATTACTCTTCAAGTATTCTTCTGGTCCCTACATTGCCTCTTTTCTCCTAAGTCTCTTTTAAAACTTTGTTTATGTTGGGCTCTGGTTTTTACAATAATGTTCATATTAAGTGTTCCACTATCTTAATTCATATTCTGCTGCTATCAGAATACCACAGAGGAGGCAACAAACAGAAATCCATTGGTTACTTGTTACAGACACGGTCCAGGGTCATGGGAGAGACCAAATCTGGTGTGAGCCTTCCTACTACAATATCCCATGCAGTAAAAGGAGAGACAGACAGACAGAGACAGAAACAGAAACTTAGAGAGTGACAGAGACAGAGGGAGGGAGGGAGAGAAGGAGGAAGGAGGAAGAGAGAAGAAGAAAAAGAAGAGAAGTGGAGGAGGAGGAGCAGGAGGAGGAGGAGCAGTTGGAGGAGGGGGAGGAGGAGGGGGAGGAGGAGGAAGAAGGGGAGGAAGAGGAGGAGGAGGGGCAGGGGCAGGAGGAAGAGGAGGAAGAGGAGGGGGAGGGGGAGGAAGAAGAGTAAGAGGAGGAGGAAGAGGAGGGGGAGGAGGGGCAGGGGGAGGAGGGGCAGGGGGAGGAGGAGATGGAGGATTATTAAAACCATCTTTGAGAAAGAACAGATTCCCATAATACAAGCATTAAGGACAGAGCCCTCATGACCAGCCACTTCACATTTAAACCCCCCACTTGGAGCACTGGGGATCAAGCAGGCTTTTGGGGAAAATACATCGATTTTAGAACAGAGGTAGGAGCCTGTCCTCCTCCCTAGGTCACTAGGGTAAACAGAACACTTGTAAAACATAAAACATCGTTACATATTTGTCAGAGGACTGTTCATTACCCATAAGCCTTTGTTGTAAGCACCCACCCTTTTGAAAGGTACGTTAGCCCCTCCTCCTCCCCAAAAAACAAAGGAAAGAAAGAATTGTCACAGGAGAAAGGGGGAGCATGTCAACCCAACAGAAAACCTGTGATTGGTACAAACACAATCCTTCATTTGCATATACAATGATTGGCACAAGTATGAATGGGACTACTGTGATTCATATAGACACTTTGTTCTATCTTCTCCTGTGGCTATGAGTAAGCTGCTTCAGTCACTTTGTGACCAGCTGTGAGTTGTACTCCTTGCTGTACCCCTGGTGTTACTTTTTTTTTTTAAGTCCTAATAAACACTTTCTCTCAAGGAGCCTTACCATCTTTGCTGAGCTGGGAACTGGAAGGAAAAAAGCAAAAAGGAAGCACCAATAAGAAGCTGCCCAGGCAGCAGAGAACTTGTGAAGCTGGTAAGATGAGCAGCCCAGAATGTACCTGGCTATAGTAAGGCAGGCAAATATTGGTGAGCAGTGGAAAGCCATTAACATTTCTGGTCACCTGGGGTACTTAAGGTCCTGAATCCTGGGCTTCCACCCTAGCTATCAGAGCCCTGGGGCCTGAATGCCCAAGCACTGAATCCTGTGCTGTAGCTCTGTCCAAAGCCCAGGGCTGATTGTCATTGCACACTGTCATCTACTCCACCACCTGTAAATATAAAGGCCCAAAACACTGGATGAGTTTCTCCTCTACTATTTCTACCTGGGTAAACAGAAGCACCCAATCAGTTGGTTTGTAACAAAACCCTATAGCAGTGGTTCTGAGTTCCATTCACATGTGTGAGACAGCCATTAGCAAACTTATTCGAAAGCCACCTGTGTTAGCTGGATTGGGTGGTGATGACTGCAGCTGTTCCCAAATATTCTGTTTTCCTTTTTCTAAGCATATGGTAAGACATTTGGATACCATTTATGTGTAGCATATAAAAAAAAGTTGAACTCCTCAAAGTAGAGAATGAAACGGTGATTATCAGGAGCTAGAACAATAAGGATAGGAATGGCATTGGTCAAAGGACGTGAATTTTCAGTTACACAGGAAGAATAAATCCAAGATTTATTGTACACTACAATGACTATACTTAACAACTTATCATATACTTCAACATTGCTAAATGGACTTTAATTGATGTCAGCACAAAAATACTAGTGAATGGATATGTTAATTAGCTTTAATTTAACTATTCTATAATATAAACATATTAAAACATGATGTCATATGCCACAAATAAATTTTTTTTTCTGTTGGTCATGGGGCTTGACCTCTGGGATTGAGTGCTATCCCTGCATGCTTCAGCTCAAGGCAAGCGCTCTACCACTTGAGCTACAGTGCCACTTCTGGTTTTCTGGTGGTTAATTGGAGGTAAGAGTCTCACAGACTTCTTTGCCCTGGCTGGCTTTGAACCATGATCCTCAGATCTTAGCCTCCTGAGTAGCTAGGATTACAGGCTTGAGCCACCAGTGCCCGGCACAAATATCTTTTTGTCAAATAATTTAATTCATTATATTTAGCTTACAAAAATCCATTGAAAGTATCAGTGCATAATCTACCACATGCTATTTTCTTCTGCCATGATGATAATGATGGTGTCTGTTCATGACTGCTCTAGTAACTTAAGCCCTTGGATGAGGACAGTTTGGAGCAGAATGTCCAGCCAGCCAACCATGGCACATAGCTCAAGTATGAAATGAATGTTCATTGGTGCAAGTTGATAAGTTGAATGGCTTGCTTGTTACTGTAGCATAACCCAGCTGTGCTGCCTGCTAAGCTTATGGATTGTAGGCTTCCCTGCAGATTGGGAAGTCCATGGGCTGAACTTTGATTAGGCTGTGATCGTTATCTGAAAATCTTTCATTAAATGTCAGTCCAGTTTCCTAGAAAGGAAGCATCCAATCTCCTGTGTAGGAAGCTTGGTTGCCTGATTTGGAAAGCAGAATAAGAGAAGGAGGCTGGAAGTCTTCTTATTTAGTATACAAACTTTCACTTGGTCCTTCTTTATTTTCAGAACAGTTTCACACTTCTTTGCGCAAGTTTCCTGGTTTCTGCTGGGTATGAGAACAGCCACGCAGCTCCATGGACTGGAGAGGCAGACTGGGTTCCTGTGTGTTTTGGCAATCAAATCCTCTCTTCTCAGCTTCAAGAGTACCAAAGTATCAGAAGTCCAAGAGTTTTAACTTTGCTTTTTATATGGTTCCCCTGCCTTCCTACTTTCCTTCCTTCCTTCCTTCTTTCCTTCCTTCCTTCCTCCCTCCCTTCCTTCCTTCCTTCTTTCCTTTCTTTCTTCCTTTTTCCCTTCCTTCCTTCCTCCCTCCCTTCCTCCCTCTTTGTTTCTACCCTGTTCCTCTCTTTGTCTCTTCTGTCTCTCTGTTCCTTCCTCTGTCTCTGTGTGTCTCTCTGTCTCTTTCTCTTTCTGTGTGTATCTCTCTGTTTGCTCACTCTCTCTCTTAAATACACACAGAGAGAGAGAAACATATGCTAAAATTTTCTAGCTTGACAAGTTGAGGCAATTACCTGTCTTTTTGTCTGCTTCCTCATTCTTAGTATTTATCGTGGTCACCTCTCTTATGCTCTTGTCTCTTAATCCCTTTGTGTATTACTGGTATTTCTTCCCTTTTAAAACCATTTACTATCGTTTTATTAGGCTTTGAGGAAGGAAACAAGATAAAACCATGTGTTCACAACCCAAGTTTAACCAACACTCCTCTATCAGAGTTACTAATCCCACTTAAGATTCATAGCATCACTTGCTGCCATGAGGGAATTAGGCTTATTTATCAGCCGATTTATAAGTATTTACTGAGAAATTCACATACCATATGGAAGACACTATCACAGGAACAAGAACAGTGGAGCCAGCATAGGAATATCTCTCTCTTCTCCCATTTCTTCCCTTTCCTCACTCTTCATCTCTTCAGCTTCTGAATATAAGAAGCACAATCATGTATCCTTCATCTCCGTAACCCCAGGACTAATTCAATAATGATTATTTAGCCATCAATGAATGTTTGAACCATACATAGCATAATTGTAGCCCTCAAAATATGTCGGATCCATGTAAAGAATGGATATGTTGTAGATGCAGAGACAATGCAGATCAACAGATTTTTAAGATGGCAAATACGAATGAAATCAAGCTGGTTTATATCAGCAATACATGTTTCCTGCAAAACAAAAATCAGAGGCTCAGGGAGAGTAAACACATTGCTCAATGCTGTAAAGTATTATAAGTACTACTCACTTACAAATTTTTATGGACACTTTGACCTAAAAAGGATTTCAATCAGCTAGACTCTACTTATAAACTAGGGCATAAACATGGTATTTGGAGGGTTCGGGCCTTTACTCCTGGACAGCATCTCACAGCACTCAAGATTAACTGTGACTTTGGCGAAGGAATTCTGCAAACTTCAGGGAGGAGGTAAGATTTGAACAGAAGGCAAGAAGCTGAGCAAGCAAGCCAGCAAGCAGGAGGATATCTCATATCCCAAGGCTACTCTAGCTCCTGGTCTTTTGTTTATTAAAATATGTATTTTTGTGGTATATATATACACAATGGAATTCTATGCCTCCATCAGAAAGAATGACATTGCCCCATTCTTTAGGAAATGGAAAGACTTAGAAAAAATTATATTAAGTGAAATAAGCCAGGCCCAAAGAAACATAGGTCCCATGGTTTCCCTTATTTGCAATAACTAGTAGATGTCTGAGTCAAGCAGAAAAGGTCAGATAAGTTGATGTTAGGGAAATGAACCCTAAGATATGTATTCAAATGTGTTTTTTCTTTCATGCGATTGTTTCTAACACATTTATAAGATGATTTCTTTGTTGCTTTGTATGTCCCTCCCCCACAGTATAACCCCTGCTTTCACTGTATTTGAGGTTGGTATAATTTGTGGAGGGGAAGGGAAAAAACAAGTCGTTTAAATAGGGATACAGGTGGACCCATTGCAACAATGAGATGTACAAGTCGTTATGTCGAAAACGAACTTTACAACTTTGATGTGGGGGAGGGGGGGCAGGGGGTGGATGGGAAGGGATGGGAAGGGGAAACAAAGGAGGAGGCTACAATGCTTGATAAGAAATGTACTCATTATCTTGCCCATGTAATTGTAACCCCTCTGTACAGTATTTTCACAATTAAAAAATATGTATTTTTATCATTATCATTGATAGGAAATGAACTCATTACTTGCTCATGTAACTGTAACCCTCATGTAACTGTTACAGTTACATGAGCAAGTAATGAGTTCATTTCTTATCAAGCATTGTTACCCCTTCCTTTATTTTTCCCCTACCATCCCTTTCCTCCCCACCTCCCCAACTCCTCCCTCCCTCCCCCCCCCAACAAAGTTGTAAACTTCATTTTCAACATAGGGTCTTGGACATCTCATTGCTACAATGAGTCAACCTGTATCCTTATTTCAGCATTTGTTATTTCTGTTTCCCTCCCTAAATTAGAAAAATATATATACAAGATACAGGGCACTGGAATCAAATACAGTGACAACAGGGGTTGTACCATGGGAGAAGAACATACAAAGAAACAAAAATAATCACATAGTACATTATAAGTACATTAAAAACAACAAGAAAGATAAAATCTCTTGTGTCCCTATCTTGGGGTTCATTCACTTAGAATCAGGTTATATTGTCATATGTACATAGCTTTTGTCCTCTTCTGCTTGTCCTAGACATATACTAGTTATTGCAGATAAGGGAAACCATGGGACCTATGGCTTACTTCCCTTAATGTAATTTTTTCCAGGTCTTTCCATTTTCTAACAAATGGGGTGGTGTCATTCTTTCTGAAGAAGGCATAGAATTCCATTATATATATACATATGTGTGTATATATATATTGATCCATTCATCTATTGAGGGGCATCTGGGTTGGTTCCATATCTTAGTTTTTTAGTTGTTTACTATGGTAAATAATGCTGCGATAAACATAGTTGTGCTGGTAATTAGCTCCTAGTCTTAAACAACTCCAAGAAAGGGTATGTATCCTCCTGGGCATTCTGCCCACCACACCCTTGGCTTGGTCCATTTGTATCAAACACAAACTGGGTCACTTATAATATATAGTATTAGAAAGATCAAGCATCTGAAAGAGAGGAGACAGAGACCTCAACAGATCAGATGACTTTGATCGTTGCTGCAGCGGGGCCACCAAGTAGCACCAAGCAGAGTTAGAGATACAAAGAGCACTAGGCAGAGGTGGAAGGGTGGAGGTCCAGGGTCTAAGGGTAATAACATGAGGGAGCAATTAATGGCAAAATCAGGCAGCTCACCAGGGAGTCTCACCAGGGACAATGTACACTTTTTAGAAAGAGCCAGGGGCTGAGGTCTGGGGTGGGGAGATCAGTGGATTATGAAAACAAGGCAGAGTCCCATCAAACAAATTCATTACTTCATGATTTCAGAGGTGGGAATGTCCAAGTGTGAAGTCTAGGAATCATGAGATCCTTCTTGCTTGCTGTGTCCTAATACAAACTTATTCCTCAAATCGACTATTGAGAGGTGCTCCTTTCAAAGATGAAATAAGTGATTAATGTCCTATCTTGGGAGTAAGTACCAGGTTCCAGATTAAAGGAGTTCAGTCCCCTTCCCTCTTCCCCACTGTGTGATAACATTCTGCCACAAGAGACCCTCACCAGCCATGGCCCTGTGACCCTAGACTTCTGAGTCTCTATAAGCCAAAATAATCTCTGCTCATTATAAAATATCCAGTCTATAGTTCTCTGTTACTTCCACATAAAACCTTCTGAGACATTCTTCTCTGCTAAATTCCCCCCAAACACAGGTCAAGTGCACTCTCTAGGTATCTTCAGTGCAATAAGGGAACAGGAAGTTTGGATGATCAAATCTGGGACACATGTACCTTTTTACTGAGCATCCTTTGCTGTGTTGCAATCTGAACACCCTAACACATCAGGTCCAACCTGAGGGTCGTGACTCCCACAAATGAGAGCCTAAGACTTGGTCAAGGCTACAGTCCTCAACTTCAGCCCTGAGGAAGAATCCCCAACCCACCACCTCTCTTGCTCTGTATGCTTCCTCCCTGCCCTTCATTTGAAGTTACACTGTTCTACTTCCCCTGATGTCCATTTTCTCTCTCATATTCCCTCTCCTCTCTTTACCAAGGGCCAACACCCAGAAGCAATGAGATGGTCCAAGGAAGGCAGAGGAAAGCCAAAAGTGGTGAATCATTAAGAGGTGCTGAACTTTAAGACCAGAGGGGTTCTACAAGTGAAGTCCAAACAACCAGGCAGATCTTAGAGCTTTTTAGCCATCTCTAGCCTTGACTATACAGGTGACCTGGGGGTAATGGTGTACAACCCAGGGCTCCTTGAAGAGACAGCTTGTTTGAGATAAAAGGGAAGAATCCTGGGGCCACAGCAAAGCTCCCACACGGATGAGAGAGTAGTATACAAAGGAAAGGTGACAGGCAGGGCCAAGTGCAGCATTAGGCACCCACTTTGCTTTACAGAGGAGAGAAAACTGTGCTGGGTTCCTGAGATAATTCCTTCCAGCACATCAGCAGGTTTGTTCAGATGAAGGGTCTGTGAACTCTTCCCTGAGATGATTCCAACATCTGCAGACAGGAAGCAGCCTTTCAAACCTGCTTGAACTCACAGATTGGGAGTGTGAGGGTTGAGTCAGCAGCAGACAAGCAACTGGAGCGCACAGAAAAGATGAAGTCTTCAAATCAGGGTGAAAATCCCTACTCCAGTGGTCTGATTATCAGAGCTTTGATGGCTCATCTACTACTTTTTAAAGCTCCAGGAGTTTTTTAGGCTTCCACTCCTAATCTTGTTTAAAATTCACCATCAGGAGCAGATGTGTGAACCATCAGACAGGGAAATCATAAATTGTAAAATGAGGGGTCCAAGGCATCAGTTACCCTAGTTTTTTTTTAACTTTAGTTCAGAAGTTCCTATAGTTTCTTTCTCTCTTTTTCATCAGTCATGGGGCTGAACTCTGGGCCTGAGCACTGTCCCTCAGCTCTTAAGCTCAAGGCAAGCACTCTACCACTTAAGCCACAGCACCACTTCCAGCTTTTTCTGCTTTTGTGAGGCTGAGGAATCAAACCCAGGCCTCATGCATGCAAGGCAAGCGCTCTCCCACTGAGCCACCTTCCCAGTGCCCCCTATAGTTTCATTTTTAAAGGCCCCAACAAATTGACTTACCTGGGACAGTTAAACTTATAACTATTTGACTGAATTAAGAATACTTAAGTGATAAAGCATTGTTTGGGGGGAGGTGTTTTCAGAAATTATAAGTATACGAGTCTTGGTGGACAAAGAAGACATTTGGCCTCATTGTGAAAGTGCACCCTTTAATCAGCCAAGGCCCTGGAAAGAGCAAATACAGAAGATAAATTGGTGGCTTCTTCACATATATCCTGGGACATCGGAACTCCAGGCTTGCTACCCTTTGGATGCCAGGACTTAGACCAGTAGCCTTCCCATCTTACCTACCCACCCCTGGGTTCTCAGACTGTTGGTCTCAGACTAAGAGTAATGTCACCACCTTTTCTAGTTCTGAAGCCTTGGGATTTAGATTAAGCCACAGGCATCCCACAGTCTCCAGATTATAGATGAGCTCTCATAGGATTTCTTAGATACCATCTTTACATGAGCTAACTCCCCAACAAATCCCTTTCCATATATCTATAAGTACATACAGGAATATTCCACTGGTCTCACTCTCTAGAAAGTCCTTAGTGATATACTAGCCAATTGTTTAAAAGAGTTTGAAAACCACTGATTCTTCTAAATCAATGGGTGATTTCAGATCAGTTTAGCCAATATGGAGGATTTGAGATGAACAATAAAGTTAAGCCAGATACTGGTGGCTCATACCTGTAATACTATCTACTCAAGAGGCTGAGATCTGAGGATTGTGATTTGAACCAGCCCACGCAGGAAAATCCATGACTCTTATCTTTAATAAACTACTCAAAAAGAGACAGAAGTGGAGCTTTGGCTCGAGTGGTAGAGCACTAGCTTTGAGCAAAAGATACTCAGGTACAGCAACCTGGCTCCAAGTTCAAGCCCTATGACTGGCACAAAAAATAAAGGTAAAGTCAAAAGGAATTGCAGTAGAGGGCCCTTCTAAGAGAGAAAAAGACCTCCTCTTACCGCAGTCCTCCTCTACTTCACTAACAGGGTAAGATACTCTGTAGAGGCCATCCTACCTACCTAAGGACAGATTTGAAGAAGGTGTTCACAGTTGAGGAAACAGATCCAGAGTCACTAAGTGGGTAAAGAAGACAATAATGAACAACAAAATGCAGTGGAACCTAGATCTCTCTGACGCTGAAGATCATACTGTGTATACCATATCTCACAAGAAAAGAAGCACCATGTTCCGAAACTCCAAACCACATATTTGTAAACAAGTTACTGCAGCTCACTGTCTCACATGGTAAGAGATCAAATTGGAGAGAGTCCTAAAATATAGATCCATAGTACCCCTAGAATGCCATTTCCATGTCAACTCTTTCTACTGTCTTCTAAATTAGAATGGGCAATATGTTGAAGGAGAATAAGCAGTCAATCTCTCTCATGGTCACCGTCCAACAATTCCATGCATATCTTACCTAAACTTTCTTTAGGCTCTCTCTCTGTCTCTCTGTCTCTGTCTCAGTCTCTGTCTCTCTCACTCTCTTTCTCCTCTACCTACTGCTCCTTTAGTGAGTGAAGTCACTAATCTTCTGTCCACTCATTTCCCCCACCTACCCCAGCTCTAACATTCTCTCTTGCTTTCTGATCTTCAGCAATGTATTCATGTATTCATTTAAAAGTTCTGTCTGTGCTGAAGCCCGTGCTGCTTGTAATTGCTGGCGGCCAAAAGCTGCTCTGTATTTTTTTTTGGTGTGTGTGTGTGTGTGTGTGTGTGTGTGTTTCCTGGCTGAGTGTACCAGGCAATCATCAGCTGTAATTATTTCGAGTCTTGTTACAGATGGAACTTCGAGGTTTTCAGTCTTAAGCAGAATTCATTATTCAAATGTCTCTAGAACTGACAGAATAGGGTACAGGGCAAGTCCTCCAGTGAGCCCAGGAAAGTAAGAAGGCTCAGAAGAGGATGACCACATTATCATCGGGCATCTTGGTGGCCTCATGGAGCTTTTAACCCCAACCATGAAACCTGGGCCTCAGGTTCTCCACCATCATTATGCCCCAGAACTTCAGGTCCTTCCTGTTAACCCCTCAGTTCTTGCACCTTGACCAGGGACAAAAATGGGATCACACAGATCTCCTAGCAACAAACCTAGAAGAGTGCACTAGAGGTGCCTGTAGCTCCAGGAGGTAGAACTCCCTTCATTGCCGCCCCTTTAGGCTAATAGTGAGTCTCCTAGGAACCGAGCTCTGTTGAGAAAGGGCAACATTTAGAGCTCCCCGGATGACATCAGCCATCTCCCACCCCCACACCAGCTTTAAACACCAACACAAGCAGTCTTCTGGTTCCACGGAGTACCATGAGAAGGCGGATAGAGTGCTGCCCTGATTTCCCATCCAGTGCCCTCTAAGACGGTGCAATATCACAAGTAGAAAGAAAGGCCTATGGCCTAGTTCTCTTCCTAGAATCCTTGCAGAAAGAGCTACTAGAGGGCCACTCTCTGGAGAAAAATGTAGGTTATCATTAGTGACCCAATCTTTTATCATTCAGGCAATGTCTCTCTGAGGAGACCCCATCCACATTTGTCAGCATCCTCATTCCCAAATGACAGCGGGAAGTGGGTAGACAATCCTTCTCCGTATCTTGTCCCAGAAGGAAGAGCGAACTGTCCAGTGCAAACTTCCATGACAAAAAATAAAATAAACAATATGAACAATGCCAGGCTCCTGATAGCATGTCTGATGCAGGAAATAACTGCACCGGGTGCTTCTTCCACAGCTCAGAAAAACTTCCCATACATCTCCAGCCTAGCTTTACTCACTCTTCATCCCTGTATTTCCAACTACCCGATGCAGATTCTTACTTGTACTGGAAGAGAGGCAGAAAGACTGTGCAGATAGAGAGAGGCAGTGCCCAGTATAGATAATTCCCTTTCCTCTTCCTGAAGACAGAAATAGCAGCCCTCACAAAAGCAATGCCCCACACAGGGAACAAGTTCCATCCCACCGCCTTAGAGTGAGGTGGACAATGATCCAGCCAGCTGGCAGAATGGCTGGGACTTTCCCAGCTGGTGTAAAAGGGGGCCCCAAGAGCAGGTGGACTGCAGGTGGACTACTGATTTCCAGGCCCCACTTCCACCTCTCTTGCCTTGAAAAGTCTGTCCTCCTCCTCTCCTCTTCCTCTTCCTCCTCCTCTTCTGCCTTTTCTTCTTCCCCCTCCCCCTCTTCCTCCTTCTCCTCCTCCTCCTTACCTGGGTAGCAGGTAGAAAGGATCTTACATGGCAAAAGATGACCCTCCCAGCTGAGAGTCCTAGTTGACACCTACAACAACCTGCTAGTAGCCAAGAGGCTATTCTCATTTTCTCTGGTGCCTTACTCTCACTTTCAAATAAAATTTACCTCTGATTCCATTTTTCTGCCTCCTTCCCAAGATGGTAGTAGTATAATATATACTATATATAGCCTAGTATATGTAGTATATTACATATTATATAACATATTATATAACATATTATATATAAATATATATCAGTATAATATAAACCCTTATATGGCATCAGTATAATTTGCTTTCTCTCTCTGGCTGGAAGTGTGACTCAGGGGTAGAGTACTTGCCTAGCATGTACAAGGCCCTAGGCTCCATTTCCAGAACCAAAAATAAAGCAAAGCAAGACAAAAAGAAACCCACATTTATGTCTCTCTCTTTTTCCCCTCTTCTCTCTCCTGACCCCCGTTATTTCTGACTTTCTCTACTCCAGCCTTCCACGCAGTCTTCTTCCTTTATGTTTTTTACGGAGCCTCCCCCCCCATTTCCCCTGCATTTTTTACCTCCTGTAGGGTTTCCTTTCTTCTTCTCACTCATTCTCATTTTCCCTGGCTCCCTTGGCACCCACTGAGTATATGCTTAATACTCAATGCTTAGTGCTCATCAGATGAACAAGCAGGCAAGAGGTAAACTCTAAGCTCATCCAAGTGACTACTCCATACCACACTGGGGTCAGCCCTAGCCCAGAGGGCTTGTTGGAAGAACTCATCCACAAGGAGCAACCACGGAGTGAGACCTGTGGACCTGAGCAGCTCATTCTAAGAAAACCTGAAGACTGACTTGTGATTGCCTGGCTTCATTGCCTTCCTTATTGGATGATACCATGAGGGCAGCAAAACAGAACATTTGATGGTAGAAGTCACTTATCAAAATAACATTGATCATCAGAAAGGAAAAATGATATAGGAGATTTTAATTCCCAGGCCCAAACTTCTGAATTTCCTATGTCAGAACTGGCCACTCACCTCAGCACACAAGTAAGAGATGAACAAGTGCAGCCAGAAGGAGAGAAAAGAGCATTGCAACCCATCTTTCTTGAGTAGACATTGGCTCTCAGCCTAAAGAGAAGAAAGAATTGGAGATAGGGAAGAGGTTAAAGGATGGAAGAAGAAAAGGAGGGGTCCAGCGGGCACAGGTGTCTAGTGCCAGCCCCAGGTGGTCTGGCAGCTCATTGTCTTAGGACTGGTCAGGTATAGTCTTATTACAATATCAGGCATTGAAGCCTGGCAGGTGGTCTGACCCCTGTCTGGTATTTTTTTTCTAGATTCCAAGATCCTGCAAAGTAAACTGCAAGAGAGAATTGCTCAGGGCCAAAGACATAGAAGCAAGGTAGAAGCTGGGATGCCTAGTTTTTATCTTGCCTTCAGTGAATTCATGAGCCCAAGTAAGGAGTCAGTACTCCTCAGCACAAGCTTTTAAGCATCTGCTACAAAAGAACTAAAGTCTATTGATAACCTTCTATGTGGGAAGTATGGTCCTAGGAATATAATGATATCATCTATTTGTAAGAATCCTATTACGTAAATTCCAATTTTACACAGGAAGAAACTGAATCTGAAAGATGCTATTTATCTTGCTGCTAAAGAGTGGAACAAATCTTCAGTCTTGTGCAAACTAAAATCTAGGTGCTACACTCAGTATCAGATTGTCCAGCCATGGGTGTGCAAAAGCCAGGAGTCAAGGTCCTCTTGGAACTGCAGGGCCAAAGGGTAAGTTTGAAAAACTATGAGGAAAAGCTACATGGCATGGTGTGGCTCCTGCTCACAAGAGATGTACAGTTGCATTGGAAAGACAGGACACACACCATAAGTGAACATTTGTGTGAGAATACACAAACAAGTCCTAATGTGAACAATTCACGCCATGAAATTCAAAAGGCTTCCATAGCCTGGAATGGCTGACTAGCTATCTTAGCCCATGTGGGCTGCTGTAATAAAATGCTATATAAACTAGGTAGTTCACAAACAACTGATATCCGTACTTTACAGATCTAGAGGCTACGAAGTCCAAAGCCAAGTCATCAACATATTTGGTGTCTGGTGAGGGCCAGGTACTGGCTCACAGACATTGCCTCCTCCCTGCATCGTACAGGGTGGATGGAGAAATGCAGCTTCCAGGAGCTTCTTTTAAAAGTTAGATCTCCACTTTAGTTACCTTCATAAATGTCCCACCTCCTAATACAAAGGCAGTATAGATAGATGAAGAGACCTGTAAGTGATTTTATTTTAAACAAATACCAGGAGGGCCAGACTCAGAAATTATAACCATGAAGCAAACTACAGAAAAAGCAGTTTAAGCCTCCTCTCACCATCTCTTTTTTAATGTTAAGTTACAGGAATAGGATACATAAAAGGACTGTCTAAATCTGCCCTCTCTTCTGAAATGGTGGGAAATAAAACCTGCCCACTCTCCAGGAATGAGTAGAGATAGAAAGATGAGAAAAATATCTAGGAAAAATAAGTCTTAAAACTCACTAGCTATCCTTGAGTTTTTGGTAGGCCTAAGTACATTTCCATGTTTTAAAATAATAAGCACAACCCATTGTGGCGGTCCTAAACCACTACTTAATAGCTGTCTCAAGATAGCATGATTCTATGTATTCTCCCAGTTCAGAGAGGAAAAAGGCAGTGGATGAGATCTGTCCTTTTGAGTGTTTAACTCTCATTTTTTGCATGGGGAGCAGGAAATATTTCTACAGTATTTCCTTTTTCCATTTCTCTCTACTTTATCCTTATGAAAACTTTTGTTACCATTGTATGAATCCAAGTCAGAAACAGACATCCTTAATCCCTTGGCCAACAAGCCAAATATGTCACCAGAAGTTTAGAGCAGCTAAACAACCTGAGTCCCTGTGTCTGGCAAGAGAAGAATTCAGGCAAGCCACTAACATAGTAAAGGTGATAGGAAAGTTTCTTAGAGAAGGAGAATCAGTAGCAAAGACATGCTATAGAAAGACAGTACTTAGCCCATCTTAGCTATCTTGGGCCATCTTCTTCATTACAGAGCTTGATCTTGGGTTAAATAGTGAGAATTGGAGTCCTTGAAGATGGCTTTCTGATTGGTGAGCCTCTTTTCTGTTCCCTGTAAGGTCCTGGCACCAAAGATTTAATGTCCCATCCTAATTTCCTCATTCTTTTGTCCTTATTGTTTGGTAGCCTCCTGTCCCCATTTCGCTATCTGGCAGGTTTGGGTTTATCAGCTTACCTTGTCATCTGTAAGATCTACAGGCTGTAATTCCCTGCCTGGTTTTCTACTCACTTTCACCTAGTGAGGCTCTCCCTTTTTGTGAGACATCCTGAAATGTTTTTCATTAGTGGATCTCAAAGAAAAACGTGAGATTTTATGTGAAAAAACTGGGAACCTGAGGGAATCTTTCATTCATCTTCTGGTGACAATGCTATCATGCTTGTGGTTAGTTTTCTACATATAAATTTTGGAGTGGCACAAATATTCAGATCAAATCACTGCATTATGCTTTTTATTCCAAGTCTGGGGTTCCTTACCTCTGCTTCATGCATGTTCGGCAAGCCCTCAACCACTGAGCTACAATCAGAGGCAACACAAGCTTCTTGGAGCCAGAGTATAACTATATGAGCCCGGAATGTGAATAGGTAGGTGGGGAACAAATGTCCTGGAGGGAAGGAATCTAGCCAAGGCTGACTGGGCCCACACTGAGGGAAAGAAAGGAAGACTCTTAGGTAAACAGGTATAAAAAATGGTGACATAACACATGTTAGATTACATGTGGCCCATTATAGCACTTCTTCCCATAGCTCCTTGAGCTGCTGCTCCAAAGGAAACTTCTTTTTCCCCATAATGCCCTGAGTTCTCAATGTCTCATGCATGATTGAGCATGTCCAATCAAATCTACTTCTCATGCATAATTAGACATGACCAATAAGACTTATTTCTGTGCTCATGCTCAGTGGCAGAGACTAATAAGAGACCAAGTCCACACGTGGGCCCTCACTGACCAATCATGTCCCAGGGTAAGAGGAGAATTAACATAAAGTTCATTCTGCAGAAGATTTAAATGGACTCCCAGCTCCCATAGGCCCTCTCCATGGAGTCTGGACTCTACCTTTGTTTTCATAAACTTGCTACTTTTCTTTTTTTTTTGGGGGGGGGACCAGTCGTGGGGCCTGAACTCTGGGCCTGGGCACTGTCCCTCAGCTCTTCAGCTCAAGGCTAGCGCTCTACCACTTAAGCCACAGCGCCACTTCCGGCTTTTTTCTTTTTGCTTATATACTGCTGAGGAATGGAACCCAGGGCCTCGAGCATGCAAAGGCAAGCGCTCTCCCACTGAGCCACCTTCCCAGCCCCAACTTGCTACTTTTCTATACTACTCCTCTGCCTCCTTAAATCTTGACTTGGAGGAGGAATGGACCCGTAGCCCTTCTTACACAACAACATTGTGTACTATGGAAGGAGAGAGTCTACCCCCATTTAGAGACAGGATACAACTGGAAAAACAAGGAAGGAAGAACCATCCCAGAATGCTGGCGCAGGGAGGAGATGGAATCTGTCTGGGTCTTAGAGAATTCCATAATACAATAGGTTTCCTTCCAGAGAGATTAAACAGGAAGCAACAATTGCAATGATGCAAGAACCAAATAGTAAAGAGCCAGAACTAAAGGTAGAAATTGAAACATAGGAATATAACTTTTAAAACAGGACTGGAGGACTAAAGGCCATGAATGAGCAGGAGGAATAAATTGGGGACAATAAGACTTAGGGGCAGAAAGGTAAACAAGAGATGTTGTTAAATGAGGTTGAGAGTCAAAGAGAACAAAGCTGGGGATTAGGATGGAAGCATTATGCCCACCTATGGTCCAAAGCTCCACCCAGACCTGAGCTCCTCCCAGCCCTGGAGTTCCCAAACAGCTGGCCCCTCCCTCCCTCCGCCCAGACCCAGCTGAGCTCCATCTACCTCTCCTCCTACCCCCAGACCCTGCTGCTACTTTAGATAGTGGAGGGGCCAAGTGCTTGCTCTCTGGGGGAAATATGGCTCCACTAATAATCTTGTAATAATCTTTCTCCAGTGTCTGCCTGCCTCTGCGTGGTCCCCTGGGATGGATGTGAGGGATCCTTTCATAGGGTACAGCTGTGAATTCAGACATGTGTTTGCTGGGCACTTCACTGCACACAAAGAACAGAACTGGCATCCAGTTGAGAAGATAAAATACATACATATAAAAAACACCCAACACACACTGCATATGAAAGAGACAAACAAATGGGAAATGCTGTCTTATAAACTTGATACAGAAATATTGGAATTGCTTTGGTGAAGGGTGGGAAGAGAGACTTGGCCAGCTTACCTGCATTTAAAAATAGAAGAATAAGTGGAAACAATTTTGAGCACTATTCTTTCCTTCTTGCGTGTGTTCTTTTAATCCCTCCCTCCCTCTCCTCCTCTTCTCTTCCTTGGGCCCCTACCTCACCTCTGATTCTCTCCTCTTTGTGTCTGCATCATGAATTTTCATGCTCACACTACCTGGGAAATCAGACAGAGGGCTTCCATAACCTCTGGCTGGATCTGTCGCTTTCTTTTCTTACCACACCCCATTTTCACGGCATCTTTGAAATTTCATTGGGTGGCAGTTGTAAGTTGTGATTTGCAAGCTTATTTTTTCTTTCTCCTTTATAAGACTTTGGGAGACTAAGGCCAGACAGGGAATGGGCAGACATATAAGAAGCAACCTAAAAGATGTTTTTGCTTAGCCTCATGAATTAATTTACAAGGTGACACTTAGCCCTCCACCACGACCTTGCATCTGTGACCTTTGATCTGAGCCATTTCCTCCTACAGTAGTCAGTTTGCAATCACCTTGGTTTCTAGAAAAGACTGGATTTACCAATAAGCATCTTATAACAAAAGGTAAATTACCACCCCTCAGACAGACAATGCTAATATATCTTTTATCTTGCAGTAAAAGGCAAAACTCCTCTCCTCAAGTGGAAACCATCACAACTTCTCTAGAACTCCTCTAGAGACAAAGACTGAGATAATGTTCAACCAGCCATATGTGTGACTTAGGAATGTTTTAACTATGCCTGCCTTTCTCAATTCTCCCTACTTAAATTGAGGCCAATGTTTGTACTCCCAAAGATGGCTGAATATGTCTTGAAGTGCTCTCTTCCCATGTTACAAATCTCCTTTCTCTGCCTTTCACTATAATCCCCATATTTAGCATATACAGGCAAGTGGCCAGACCTAATATGAGATTCCTGGTGCTTGAGCCTGGAGTTAAAAGCCTTATTTTAAACATACATGACAGGGAATATCACGAAAGGAAATTCTGGATTGTGAATATCTCTAGCGTCTCTCCTTGGGAACATCCTCAAAGCTGGGGTATGAGAAGCTCTGGGGCCTTCTCCTGACAGGACATGGGCATTACCACCACCTGGGAAGAAGCCAGCATATATGAATCGAGGGAAATTCATACCATCATGATGAGGTGAAGGCTAGCAATCACAGTCCAAAACACAGCAGGGCAGTTAAGAAGCTGAGTAGAACCACTGAGAACGGCTATACTGGGGAACCCAGAAAAACCAAAGCACTGGAAACTATCGTAGCATACTTAAAACTGCTTTGACTGAAAGGGACTGACTCCTTACTTGGACCCAGGAATTAATGACAAGCAGGAGAAAACCTTGGCTTCCCTGCCTGCATTTTTGTATCTGTTTTCTTTGCTTTGAACTATTCTCCGTATAGTCACTTTGCAGTCACCAAAAACCTGAGGATTTGACATGGAAGCCTGTAAGGGATATCCGCAAGAGGAAAGACAACAAAACCCTGAAGGACAGACTATCTGCGGACAAGGTCTTACGTATTCAACATTGCTCTCCTCAAGCCATAATAACCATAACTTCTTCAGACCCCCTCCACAATGATCAATCCGACCATACATTGATTGAGACTTGTTTAATGATTATGGCTATCCTTCTTTCTCTAACCCCTGTTCTTTGTCTTTTTAAATCTGAAGCTCATGTCTATACTCTGAAGATAGTGATTCAGAATTATTCCACTCCTGCTGATGGTGGGCAGAACTCAGTTTATTTGGCTCAACACTAAAGACAGCCTACTTAGTGTTGCATGGTGAAGCTCAGGACAGATAATGTCAGTCTTTGCTGTGGCTCTAAAGCAAGCAATGCTATTGTCTCCTTGGGTTCTTGTTTCTGGAATTCTCAGTTGAAGCCTAGGACAGCAGAGGTGAGTGTATAAACTTTATTTAGAAGTGTCTAGCTCCAAGGCCACAGCTGCCACAGCCAGTGCTCTTCCAGTCATCTCTGAATGTCATGCTTTCCCAGTAATTCGGAGTAAAAGGGTCTTCAAACCCTGGCTTGTGCTTTGATTGGTGGCCCTTATTCTAATTAGATTCTTTGGAAGATAACACTTCATTTATCAATCAGGTCCCAAAACATTCCAATTGATCAAGTCCCTTTTGCAAAACCTCTCCCCAGGGTTATGAGAAGGTTCTCTAACTTAGGAGAGACATAAAGGGGCAGAGGCAAAATGTTCTGAAGTAATGTCTCTTTTGCATCTGGTTTCAGCCTATGATGCCCAGATGCTGTCCCAGGGGCCTTAGTTCCTGACTAATCTACTCTTTCATTAGGTCATAATGGAATGAAGTATTTACTCCAGATCTTCTCATTGAGAACATAAGCCACTTAGTAAATCTGCTTTCTCCGTCCATCACTCATACCAGTCCCTTTATTTGGCATGTTGGGAGAGTGGCTGAACCTGATATGTAGAAGTCCTGGAATTTTAACCTGGACCCTAACACTGTTTTTCTCACTTTGTCAGGTAAGAAAGACCAAGGTTCCATGACCAGACTGGAGACCAGAGCACCATTCCAGCTCCAGAGAGGAGAAGGGCAGGAGGAAAGAGAGCCACACTCCTAAAGGAGAACATGGGTGAGATAAACAGCATTCACCGAGCAGTTCACTGAGCACTTCTCCTATGACAATCCTAGATGTTTTACTATGACAACAGTGACAGTAGCAATAACAATATTACTAGGAAGTGGTATCATTATCCTCATTTTGCAAAGGAGAAAACTGAGACCAACAGTGGCAATGATGTTGCTAAGTCATACACTGCAAGAAGCACAGTTGAGACTCAGTTCAGTCTATATTACCCCTAAAGGAGGATTTTGCACAGAGAAATGCAGGCAGAAGAAACACTACAATAGCTAGGAAAAGTTCTTGATTCTAGAAAAAGAGGCTCCAGACAACAATCCAAGACCTCCAGGTCAAACCACTAGTATCTGACCACAAAGGCCTGAGCATCTCTCAGATCTATATCATTCAGGGTTGGGATATGCCTTCCTGCATATGAAGCCCACACTGACCTAGCTGAGGATAAAGGACAGAGCCTACTGTCTGGAAACCAACTTGGCTTGGTTCTATTTGCCTAAGATGTTTAAGGCTACTTCAAAGACATTTCTAGAACTGCAGTTTTCCAAGTCCTACCTATAAAATTGTGACTGTCTTTCTGGGCTTTCCCAATGAAATAGGAAGATTTAAAAGTAGCTCCCAAACCAGGCAATGGTGGCTCACACCTATACACTTAAAGCCTTAGCTTATTAGGAAACAGAGAACAGAAAAATCGCAGCTTAAGGCCAGACCAGGCAGAAAAGTTCATGAGACTACTTCTCAGCTCAGAGCTGGAAACAGTGGAATAGACCTGTCATTCTATTTTCCTGGGAAGCTGAGAATGAGAAGATACTGGTTCCAGGCCAGCCAGGGCAGAAAAGTCCACAATAGAAGAAGCTGGATATGATGGAAACACCAAACATTCCAGCAATAACAGGAAGACTAAAATAGGTCGACCATGGTCCAAGAGTCCATGAGTGAGAAGTAATACCCTACCTCAAAAGTAACCAGAACAACAACAGTGGTAAAGTAATTGCCTAGTAAACCCAAGACCCTGAATTCAAATTCTAGAACTACAAAAAAAAGTGTAATTTGAGCAATACGACCTGATGATCCAAGGGTCCATAGTTTGGCCAAGAAAAGAACACCTTTTCTGAGTGTCACTTGGGAAAACTCAGCAGCCAGCCACAGCAAATGATCTTGGAAGTAGTCTTCCTTCTCCTATGGCTTCCAAACTGGTTATATCAGTGAGCTGAGAGGCAAGACCCCAGGAGAGTTGAAGACATTTTGTAGCAGCTTTACATTTCCAGTCTTTAAGGGCTGCTGAATTCTCTGGGTCCCTTTTATCTCTGGTATCCTGTGACTCGTGACATGTGTAAGATGCCTCTGTCAGTGCACTCGCAAGTGATTCCCATTCAAAAGTATTTATTAAATTCCTTACTATGCAGTATGCCCTGTACCTGAGCAAGTGAGGGGAAAGAAGGTAAGTGACAAAATATTGAAAAGAAAAACAAAGAAATGAGACTTTCTCCTCTAAGTGGGACTGACTGGACACCCAATCCTATATTCTCAATTCACCTGTCATTCAGAGGTAAGTAAACCACATCAGCCCCTTTCCTTCTTGTGTAATTCAAGATAAGCCAGACTCTACCAGACTCTCTCACATAGTAACACTGACTTTGTCTTATATAGGTTTATTTTTTAAGAAATTCAAGCCCTACAGAAATGCGATTAAAATATTGTGATTATTTGTGTTGGAGTATTTGTTTTAATCAACATCTATTAAAATATGTATGCAAATGTGGAGAGCTTCCAGCATTCTCCTGAGCCTGCTGCCTCCTACCAAGCTCAACACATTTGCTTTATGGCATGCATTGACTGGGTTCCTTTAAAAATTGCTATTATTTGTTTTTTAAAAAGAATATTTTTCCCCTCATTTCCCTCCTAAATAGGCAAAAGTAATTAATTAACTGCAGCGAGTTTTTGTCTCTGTGTGTTTTCCTTTCTTTCCAGACCAGACTGGCAAATCAACAAGGAAGAGAATGCCGAATAAAAAGCATAAGAGGCAACCATCTTCACAGGAGAAACTCTCAGATATGGCTGAAGGGGCAAGGCCAGCCAGTTTTTTCTTACTATGTAGGATTAATTTTTAAGTCTTCCTTCCCAAATCATCAAAGTCTTCATAGCCTTTTATAGATGTCAGGAATATCTATGGAAGGCTGGCAGAAAGCCAGTATCATAAACGAGGAAGTGCCACTGGGTAGAGATGTGGATTCCCACCACACCCTAGTTTCCACACAAAATGCACGTAGTTGAAATCCACATGTGAAAAGTATTTTGTTTTATTTTTTTTCCAGTCCAGGAGCTTGAACTCCAAATCTGAACACCATTCCCTGAGGCTATTTTTGCTCAAGTCTAGTGCTCTACTACTTGAGCCACAGCACCACTTCTGCCTTTTTCCGAGTAATTTATTGGACATAAGAGTCCCCCAGATTTCCTGCCAAGGCTGGTTTTGAACCATGATCCTCAACTCTCAGCCTCCTGAGTAGCTAGGATTGCAGGCGTGAGCCACCAATACCCGGCTGCGAAAAGTATTTTTAAAATGTCTCACAAAAGGAGAGTCTCACAAAGTGCAAGTGTTCACAAGGTGCAAATTGCATCAAGGATTTATTTCCACCTGACAGGATAAGGTAAAGAGAAATAGAGAAAAGGAGGAGAAACGTTTCTGCTCCCCATGCAGAAAATGGAAATGAAAGATTCAAAATGGTGCACCTTACCTATGCTCTTTGTACTTTCAGAGCAGGGAGAAGGCACCTTAATCCTTAGACAATGATTTTGGGTGGGTAAATTGGGAACTAGATACAATTCTAACACCTAGACAGGTGATTTTAGGACTCCCCGTTGTCAGACATGCCTTTCAATTCTCTCTATATCCACTGCAGAGAGCTTACAGCTTTCAGCATCTCCAAGAAGACAGCCTCCTGTTCTTGTAATTTTAAAGTAAGGGGGAAGGGAGCTTGTTGCTTTAAGTTTTTCAGTTTTTAGTTCCTTGTTTTAATATTTGAGTCTGGTCCTTTTTATATGTATCAATTTTCATTTCCCTGTCTCCTCATCTACCTATTCTGCTTCAGAAAGCAGGGTCTGAGCAGCACAGGGTCTGAGCCTCTCTCTGGGTTTGAAAGACTTGGAGAGCTTAGTACGAACATCTGTTTCCATACTTGGTGCCAAATGCAGCCCACCCAGGCTTAACAAATGAACTTGCTCTGCGTTTCTTCCTGAAATTTTCTCCTTCCATCATTGGGACATCCTCTTCCCTTATATCCAATAGACCTCCTCCCTTGTTCATTCATTCAATGAATGAACATTGATTTATTTGTGTTGAAGAGGAAAAGGTATTTACAGGCAGGCACTGTTCAGCCTCTCAAACCCAATGGAAACCCTCCATATCCAGCAAGCAACACCAGAGCACTTCTCAGCTGTGAGCTCTAGCTGGCTCCACACCAGCCATCTTGGTCACGTCTTCATCCTGCTAATCCTGGGGATGATCTATCACAGGTTAGTTTGGGTATCTCAGTAAGGCAAGGTTCTTTGCCTCGTGATCCCATACAGAATAGAAAAGAATGAGCTCCTAAAAGGAGAAGCTGGGTAGTGTTTTGCCACCTAAGCACCGTCCCCTTTCTCACAGATGAGCACATCTCAGTGTCCTACCCTAAAGATAATTTCTGCTCAGGAGCAGCACACTAATTTTCAGGTCCCATTTTGCTTCCCATCAGGTACTTGACTTCCTCCACATCGCTTAGCTGTAACCCATGAAGAGGAGGACCGTCATCTGAGACTCCCTCATCACGGAGTGGTATCTGACATCAGAAAGAGAGAGGACATACAGAGAAAGAAATGAGCAAGCGTCCACATCCTCAGCTTTTCCAGATTTGCCTTCCCTCCCAAGCATTGCTCTGCTCTTGTCTGTAACAACTCCTACAGGGTCTTCCTCTTCTGCTAACTGTCCACATTGTTTCATGTTGCTTGCTGGAATCTGATGAGCCAAGTACACTCAGAATCACAGGTAGTGGAGAGTCAGCATTAATCCTATTCTCTCCATTATTAGTGCAGAGATGAAAAAGCCTTTCAAAAGATTTCAGATTTTCCCTACAAGTAGAAAACTCTCATTCTCCTACCATTCCCAAAGCAGTTTCAGGGAGTCAGCCCCAGATTGTCATCTGAATATACCTTGACTATGGTTCTCATCAAGAACCAAGCCTTTCTCCTGGTCCTCTTAACAATTTTTTTTTCGGTCATAGGGTACTGTCCCTGAGTTATTTCACTCAAGGGAAAGAACTCTACCACTTTACTCACTCTACTACTTTTAGCCACAGCTCCACTTCTGGTTTTCTTTTGTTTAATTGGAGATAAAAGATTTTCACAGATTTTTCCTGCCTGGGCTGGCTTTGAACCACAAGCCTCAGATCTCAGCCTCCTGAGTAGCTAAGATTACAGGCATGAGCCACTAGTGCCCAGAAACAAGAGGCATACAAAAAAAATGTGCATTTGAGTTTTACTGGACCCACACAGGAGACACAGGAGAAATGAGAGCTGGTGACTAGCTGAAAACTTCAGCAAAACTTAATCACCTAAATTAAAATAATGTGAAATAATGTAAAGGAGTTTTTCATGAGTCAGAAAAAGAAGAAGGGAAAAGGAAAAGGAAGGGCAAAGAGAAAAGTGGAGAGAGTCAGTATGAGAAGCATTGTCACTGAGGCAGACAGATATTAATCCATAAGTGACTATAAATAATCGGTATTGTTTCATCTATTGGGAAGTGGTGTTGTGGCTCAAAGTGGTAGAGTGCTAGCCTTGAGCCAAAGAAGCTCAGGGACAGCACCCAGGCCCTGAGTTCAAGCGTCAAGACTGACAAAAAAAATTCATTGTTTCATCTATCACCAATTCAGCACCACTTTTATTTTCAGAAACTGATGAGCAGATTGTAAAATTCATACAAAATCCAAAATAGTATTTTTTTAATTACAAATTTGTAGTACTCACACTTCCGGATTTCAGATTTTACTGTAACACTATCATGATCAAGACAGCATGGAGATGAAAATATAGATCAATGGAACAGAATTGAGAGTCTAAAAATAAAACCTTATGTTTGTAGTTAATTGATTTTGATGACGATGCCAAGGCAATTCATGGGGGAGAGGGTAATCTATTCAATATATGTGCTGGGACAGCTGGATCTGCAAAATTATGAACTTAGACCTTGGCCTCACACTCAAAAAACAACAAAAACAAATTGCTCTACATCACATGCAGAGGAATAGACTTTTTCTTTCATATGGTCCAATGGAATAAAATTTAAACATATCAATGGAAACTATAGGATGAATTATTGAGATACGGGACAAGAAGAACTTTCCAATAAAATAAGGAAGAAATGGCATCTCCATACTTGAGCTACTTCAAGAGACATCTGGCAATGACCCAGCAGAAAGCAAGAAAGCATCACATTTAAAACTTGTCAATTGTACTGATGAAATCTCTTACATACAGGTCAACCAGTTGACCTGTCAACTAGAAAGACATATATGGAAATTCCCCACAATGAGGATGGGTTTCCAACTTCTTCCGTATAGATTTGTCCATTGTTACTTTATGGTTTTTTAAGAGCTTGTGTTAGATGTGTGCACATGTCTGCTCTTCATCCCTAGAAATGTCTTAAAGTCTTCTTAAATCTTTTCTTACTATCTATGTGTTACCAAATGCACAAGCCAGTGATTTGTTCAAAGCAATCAAGCATCCACGTGAGACCAACTGCCGGGAGCCTAATCATTTTATTTTCCCAATAACCCACTATAATTCAATCAAAAATAAGAATGTATGTTTTCTACAACCCTTAAATGCCTGTTGCCTGTCACAAACTTGTTAGTTTGCAAAATGCTTAAAACATTCCTTCTTAATTGTGAGAAACACTCATCCATCCAACTTCAAACAACAGACTCAGAGACAAGAAATGGAGCAGAAATGAGACTTCTGGGACAGTCTGGCAAAATCTGGTGGCTTGATGAGTAGGCATCCCTCAGAGACTGTTACAGTAAGCAACTTATTCCTTAGTGAGCAAATCTCTCTCCCATTCCTCATAAATTGAGGGCCATGGTTTGGACAATATTCTCAGACATCACTTAAACTTTATTATTTTTCCATTGGATAATTTAAATATATGCACCTGAGCTTCTGTGCTCAAGGCTAACAGTCTACCACTTGAGCTACAGCTCCATTTCTAGCTTTTTGGTGATTAGTTAGACATAAGTGTCTAACAAGACTTTCTTGTCCAGCCTGGTTTGGAACCATGATCCTTAGAGCTTAGCCTACTAACTAGCTAGGATTACAGGCATAAGCCACTAGTGCCTGCTCATTGTATAAACAACAGGTCACTCAGGGTCAGATGCCTTGTCTTGAAAATGACCAATACTACTTTATTGTCCACATTAATCCCTAGAAATCGGCATGCTTGTCAACACAATGTTGTCTCCTTGGCAGCAATGCTGCCTCCATTCCATTCAATCCTTTTCCTTATCCACTTTGCTTTCTTCTCCATTGTCCTCAGCTACATCTTCCAACCCTAGGCTAAGTGTGAAAGCACTGCAGAAATAGGTGTACAAGTGAACTATGACATAGGACTACTCAGCCACTACCACCCAGAAATGCGTTCAGGCAACACCCAAAGTGAGCATTCTCTCCACTCACACTTGTCAAGCCTTTCAAAACCTCTACACATGATCTCAACAATTGTATTTAGAAATTAACTTCTTATTTTCACTGGAATCACTTTGTTAAAAAGCAAGTGGAGTGTGATGGGGATAAATATAAAATTTCCTCATATAACTTTGGAAGAAAATGTTATACTGAGAGGTTTGTGTTTTCCATAAAGTTTGGCTGATGAAAGAATTTTTCACCAGGAAGATTTAAACTGGAGAAAAAAAATTTGCAATTATGTCTGGATATTTCCTAGTTCAATCTATATTTGTCTCATATGTGGCTTGATTGGTCTATTCCTATTTATTATAATATTGATGTATTCAAATCCATTCCTAACATTTTTTCATTTTTTAACTTGTCTCATATTTTGTTTACTATTCTTTCTATTTTTGCCTTTTAAGAAATATATTTACCCTTAATTAACCAAAAATCTTTTGAGTTCACTCTTATATTCTTTGATATCCTTCCCACCAATTAAAATATTGATGTTATGGTAGGTATTTAATCCTGAGACATCATGTAAAAATATTCCTTCTTAAAAAGGCAACACCTAGATCTTTTCTCTTTTCTTCAATTATGTTTGGAAAATATTGTGGATTATTCTCTTTTACTATTATTTTATCCCAATCAGCTTTCAGTGAAGACCTACATATTACAAAACCTAGGATGGTTGAGAATATTTAATTATGCCCTCATATGTAAAATAAGTTGGCTAAATGTAGTTCTAAATTTGTTCTTTTCCCTATCAATACTTCAAAAAATACTATCCAGACTTCTGTTTTCTTGTCAAAGGTAGAGATCAGGAAAGACAACCCAACCACCCATCCCTATAACATTAACCAAAAGAATTAAGTATTAAGATGTTGTACAGAGGGGTAATCATTTCATAACTCAGGTAAGAAGTACATTCTGTTTTTGGACAATGTCACCCCTTCTTTTACTTTCCCCTAGTTTTCTCCTCTCACCCCTACCCACAAGTTACATAGGTCATTTTCCACATAGTGTTTACTGAATAGTATGATTACATTTATTCACCTTTCTTCCCCATTCCCCTCCCTAAAATAAAAGAAAAAGCAAAAACAAACACCGACAACAGTCACGACAGAAAAATCCCATCTTACCATTCCCTGGAATCCCTTTTCATAAATAATATTTTAAATGTTCAGAGAAGTTACACCCTCAGGTTCTTTCCCTAAGACTATCCTTTAGTCTGACTATTTGTATATGATTGCATAGAGTTCTGTATAAGTTATCAGATTTATATTTTAAGTCTACCTTCCACATGTGAGTGAAAACATGGGCCATTTGTCTTTCTAAGCTTGGCTTACTTCATTTAGCATGATCTGTTCTAGGCCCATCCATGTCCCTGCAGATAACATAATATTCTTTCTAACCATGAGTAAAATTCCATTATATATATATATATATATATATATATATATATATATTATTGATCCACCCATCTGTTGTAGGGCATCTAGGCTGTTTCCACAACTTGGTTATTGTGAATAGTGAAGCAATTAACATGGATGCACAAGTGTTTTTACCATACAGTAACTTGTAATAATGTAGGTAGATGCCTAAAAGTGGTATGGCTCACTGTTTGTCTTGAAGCAAGTGGGTAGAGTGTTTAACACACAGAAAAGCCAACAAGGTATGAGTAGTTTGCAGCTGCAGGAAAGAAGAAACACAAGAACTAGCTCACCTTGACAAGAGGCAGCCAGATACTAGAAAGAAATTACCAGAAGGATTAGCTAATTGGTAGAGGATGAGATATTGGTGATCACTCACCAAGCTTCTAGGGAGCTCAAGATCTAGAGGTGACACACACTCTTACAATGCCTTTGTGTACAAACCCTACAGAGTGTACACAGAAAAGACTGGAGGATTTCTCTTCATGCAGACCTAAAGAAGGGACAGGACAGAAATACATAGAAAGAATAATATGCCACTGTACCTTTGTTCTCTGTTCTATATGTAAAATAAAAGCACTAGCTGGTAGGCAAAAAAACACTGTCGCTTCTGAGATACTACTGGGGACCCAGTATCCCTACCAGTAGCTGGAAGAAGATTAATAGGAGACGAAAGCTTATACCCCTTGGTGGACCAAACGGGGAAGAGAACCAACATGGAAAAGGCCACATCCCTGAAACCCAGAAAAGCTGTGCCTGACAGAGACAGAAACTTAATCAGAACATTCCTGGGCTAGACTAGAATGTGGAGCAGCACACACATTACAAGAGAGACAAACCTCCTAGACACCAGGTATATAGAAGACCTCAGGTTGAAAAGTAAAACATACATTGAAAAATACCCCCTAGCAAACTAGCTCCCACCCTAAACACAAACTATTGCCAGGGAAATTTGAAGTCTGTAATTCACTAAGTATAACCATGGCAACAAGCAACCTCAAATCCAGCCCAAGTTCTAGCTAGGTTAACCCAAACTGCTGCTTTAAAGTCTTAGCAGAAGGAAAGATAAATCTCTTTTTCCTTTAGCCATGAAAAATATTTACCTCAGTCCCTAATGTCCTTCACAAGATGTCTAACTTTCAACAACAACAAAAACAATTACAAAGTACATAGAGGCAAGTAAAGCAGCATGATCCCAAGAGAAAAACATCATTGTCAGAACAGATCCAGATATAACTGTAAATTCACTGTATGGCAGTGAATTTAAAACAGATACAATGAATATATTAGGGACTCTAGTGGCAAAGGTAAGCCAGAGGCAAAGTTTGATGGGTAACATCAGCAGAGAACTGCAGCTGTTTTTTTAAAAAAAGACTGGATGGAAATGCTAGAAATGAAAACTGCCTTCAATAAGCTTAAATACATACATACATACATATATGCATGCATATCTACATATGCATGTACACACATATATATACGTATGTTCATACGTATACAAATGCCCCCCAAAACTTGAAGACTTCACTCAAGAAATCACTTAAACTTGAGGATCTCAAGAAATGACTTAAACTGAAACATATCTACAAAAAAGAAGAAAACCCAAGCAGGGTATCCAAGAGCTATGGAACAAATCAAGTGGTTTGAAAATAGGCAATTGGAAGTTCAGAGGTAACAGATACAATGCAGTAGAAAAAAATATTTGAAGAAGTAGTCTGGAGTTTCCCAAGATGAATGACAGATGTCAAATCACAGACCTAAGAAGTTCCCTGAGCACCCAGCAGCACAACACAATCACACATCTACTAATAAGGTCATCAAACTGCTGAAAATAAAAGACAGAGAAAGTGATGAAAGCAACCAGAGAAAAGAGCGCTGTTACATCCACAGGAGAAAGATTTTCCTAAGAAGCCCTGGAACCTGGAAAACAATGAAGTAACATTTTTTAAGTGCCAAAAGAATTTTTTTTAAATTGTCAACCAGAAGTTTACTCCAAGTGATATTATCTTTCCAAAGCGAATGAGAAATAAAGATTATTTTATATAAATGAAACCAGAAAATAGACTCTCAGCAGATCTATAGTTAAAAAATGTTTTCCCTCAAAAAGATTACAATCTACACAAAGAAATGGAGAACCCAGAAATAAAATGAGTAAAGATATAATATAATTTAAAAATTACTTTTCCTTGTTTTCACTGTCTCTAAAAGGTAATTAAAGCATTACGTAGCAATGTCATACTACTTAGAAAGCTGAGATTTGAGGATTGCAGTTCAAAGCCAGCCTGAACAGGAAATCCCTGGAGAGTCTTATCTCCAATTAACCAGCTAGAAATGGAGCTGTGGCTCAAGTGGTAGAGTGCTCTCCTTGAGCAAAAAAACTAAGCAACAGCCAGAGGACCTGAGTTCAAGTCCCAATAGTGGTACAAAAGAAAATGTGAACTAGACAATATAAAGGATATAAAGGAGGAATTGGTAATATGTGAATAAAGGGTTCTTATACAACACACAGAACAATATAATTTGAGGAGCATATCATGATTAATTAAAGACATATTTTATAGATTCCAGGGAAATCATATTTTTAACTTTTGGTAGATATAAATAAGTCAATAGAGACAACAAATGGCATAAAATGCTCAAATATCCCATGAATAACTAGGAAAAATATTGAAAGACAGATGGAACAAGATAGCAAAACTTAAATCCAAATATATCAGTAATTACATTAAACATGAACGGCATAATGACATACCAGGCAAAAGACAGAAATTCTCAGACTGGATTTTGAACAGGTAATAATGAACACCCAACGATATACTTATCTGCAGAAACTGATATTAAATAAAAAGACAAAAATAAATTAAGAATGAGGGTAAGATATTGCTACTTCTGGAAAGATGGAGTGAAATAAAATTGCCTCCGTTATTCTTTTCACTAAAAAGAATTTAAACCCCCTGGAAATCATAAATAAAGCAATCATAAGGAAACTCTACAAGGTGAAGAGAACAGCACAATGTAAAGTTCCCTGTGTTTTCCATTGGTCTTACTTGCTTTGGAGTTGAAGAAACCGGAAGCCCTGAGACACCACAGACAAAATAAACTCCATGCAAACCAAAGAACAAGAAAGATGGTAGTCTGGCAAGGCAAAACCCTTTTCTAGACACTGACCATCTCTAATCCAAGTAAGAATTAATTGAAAAAGATGCACACACAGGCATACACACACACCCCCACACACACCACAATATAGCTGTAGTCTAGAGGGGAGCCTACCCTCTACTCCCAGTTGGCTGTACAAAAACACCCCAATCTCCCTGTTGAAGTGATATGATATGTATCCACATATGGAGTCAGAAGTTCATCCCCACCAGCCAGAAAACCTTCTCCACCAGCACAGCCATCAGCTGTGTTGGCCTGCAGCAGCAAGGCATCTCTCCCCTCTTGCAAGAGTGTTAGCAGAAGCCTAGAAGAGAATCTGGACTGCCATATCACCTCGTGATGACAAGACCATACCTCTAAATTATCATGGGAGACCATATGGAGAGACAGAAAGTCCAACCCAAGCCCAGCAGGGAAGAAGTGCTCCATGCTGGATTTGGGCTAAAGGGGAGTTACCTTCTGCTTCTACCTGTCAGTTATGAGGCAGAAACAAACTTCTTCTCTGAGGAGCAGTGTCAGACAAAGGCACCTCACCTAAAACAGATACCAATGAGATTCAGAGTCACAAGCTGAGCCAGAAAAAAAAATGTGTGTTTGAGGCCACCCTAGGCTACCAAGATGCTGTCTCAAAATTATACATATATAAAAAAGCTTGCACAATATCGCCTAGAAATTACTGGTCATGCTGGTAACCAGAGAAGTTTACTACTTCAGGGGAGGGTGGAAGAGTGAGGGGGGGAGGGAAGGAATAGTGGGAGAACAACACAGGAGGGGTAACGATGCTCGACAAGATAGGTACTCATTGCCTTACTCATGTAACTATAGCCCCTCTGAACAGCATCTTTACAATAAAATAAAAATAAAAAAGAGTTAGTTATTGCTGTGGAAAAAAGTTGCACAATATCATCTGCTGGGAACCAGGGAAATTTTAACTGATTTTTTTAAATAAAAAAAGAAAGATTATCAATAGATGCCAGCACTGAGATAACAATTAGGCTGTTAGAATCTTAAAGCAGATGAGAAAGAAAGAAAGAAAGAAAGAAAGAAAGAAAGAAAGAAAGAAAGAAAGAAAGAAAGAAAGAAAGAAAGAAAGAAAGAAAGAAAGAAAGAAAAGAAAGAGAGAGAGAGAAAGGAAGGAAAGAAGGAAGGAAGGAGAGACAGAGAGAGAGACAGAGACAGAGAGAACCATCAGGCACTGATGGCTTATGCCTGTAATTCAAGCTACTCAAGAGACTGAAATCTGAAAATAAGTTCAAAATCAGCCTAGGCAGGAAAGTCCATGAAGACTCTTATCTCTAATTGCCCATTATAAAGTCAGAAGTAGAGCTGTGACTCAAGTGTTACAGGGCTAGCTTTGAGCAAAAAAGCTCAAGTATAGCTCTTGGGCCCTAAGTTTAAACCCAGAACACACACACACACACACACACACACACACACACACACACAAAATATCAATCATAAACATACTTGAAATAAACAAAATGCAGAAAGTTTCATCAAAGACATAGAAAATCTTAGGGCTGTGGTCATATCTCAAGTGGTAGAATACTAGCAAAGGAAGGAAGGAGGGAAGGAACGAATAGAGGGGGGAAGGGAGGAAGGATAGGATGGAGGAGAAAGAGGAAAGATAAAGCAGTAGACATTCCTGTAATCAATAAAGATAAAACAGATTAGAGAAAAGAGAATGCAGGCCTCAGTAATTTTTGGGACTATGACAACAACTACTACTACTACTACTTCTCCTTCTCCTTCAGGAGGATATTACCATTCTAAATATCTATCCACCAAACAACGGAGCACCCACATTCATCCAAGAAACACAACTTTCCCTCAAATCTCACATAGATCCAAAGACATTAATTGTTGTGGATTTTAACATGCCACTATCCCCACTACATAGATCAAGTCGGCAAAAACCCAACAGAGAAACGGCAGATCTAAACAGCTGCATAGATCAACTAGATTTAACAGACATCTACCGAACATTTCACCCAGCAACATCAGAATACACATTTTTCTCAGCAGCACATGGAACATTTTCTAAAATAGAGCACATTTTAGGTCACAAAGCAAACGTGTCCAAATTCAAAAGCATTGAAGTTATGCTTTGCATTCTCTCAGACCACAAGGACATAAAATTAGAACTCAACACCAAAAGCTACGATGACTACTACAAAAATGTAACATTTGTCTATCATGTATGCTACTGGAATAGTATCCTACTGCATTGTTGGTGGAAGTGTAAACTTGTTCAACCACTTTGGAAAGTAGTATGGAGGTTCCTCAAAAGACTTCACATAGAACTCCCCTATGACACAGCAATCCCACTTTTGGGCATTTACCCAAATGATCACAAACAAGACCACACTAAAGCTATCAGCACAACTATGTTTATTGCAGCATTATTTACCATAGCTAAGATATGGAACCATCCCAGATACCCCTCAGTAGATGAATGGATCAAGAAAATGTGGTATATATATATATATACACAATGGAATTCTATGCCTCCATCAGAAAGAATGACATTGCCCCATTTGTTAGGAAATGGAAAGACTTGGAAAAAAATATATTAAGTGAAGTAAGCCAGGCCCAAAGAAACATAGGTCCCATGGTTTCCCTTATTTGCAATAACTAGTATATGTCTGAGACAAGCAAAAACGATAGGATAAGTTGATGTTAGGTGAAATGAACCCAAGATAAGGACTAAATGTTTTTTTTTCTTTCTTGCTATTTTTTCTAACATGTTTATAAGATGATTTCTTTGTTGCTTTGTATGTCCCTCCCCCACGGTATAACCCCTGATTTCACTGTATTTGATGTTGATATAATTTGCAGAGGGGAAGGGAAAAAATTGTTTAAATAGGGATACAGGTGGACCCATTGCAACAATGAGATGTACAAGTCGTTATGTCGAAAAACAAACTTTACAACTTTGGCGGGGGGGGGGGTTGAGGGACTGGAGAAGATGGAAAGGGGCAGGAAGGGGAAACAAAGGAGGAGGCAACAATGCTTGATAAGAAATGTACTCATTACCTTACCCATGTAATTGTAACCCCTCTGTACGGTATTTTCACAATAAAAAAATATCATGGCTAAAACCATCCAAACCATGGAAGACAAAAGAAAATCACACAATGTGTTTAAGAGTGAAATGTATAAAGGCTTCATTTCAGGGTCCTTTACCCAGTGAAAATATCATTCAGAGATGAAGAGGCAGAAAAGATATTCTCAGATAGGGAAAGCCTAACAAAAATTTTATTGTATTAGTGGACATACCCTAAAAGAATGACTGAAGGTAACTTTTTTTTTTTGTCGGTCATGGGGCTTGAACTCTGGCTTGGGCACTGTTCATGCGCTCTTAAGCTCAAGGCGAGCGCTCGACCGCTTGAGCCACAACGCCACTTCCATGAAGGTAACTTTCTGAACAGAAAAGAAATGATGAAGAAGGAAACTTGGAGCAGTGGGAAAAAAGAAAAATGTAACTACATGGGTAAAAGAAATTGATTTCTCTCTCCTCTTGATTTAACTTATTTGTTGGAGTGAAAATAATAACATTGTCTCATGTGGTTCTAAAATATACAGCTGAGCACCAGCAGATCATGTATATACACTAGCTTACTTGAGAGGATAAGATCTGAGGACCATGGTTCAAAGCCAGCCCAAGTAGGAAAGTCCATGAGACTCTTATTTCCAATTAACCAGCAAATTCCAATTAACCAGCAAAAAGCCCAAAGTAAAGCTGTGCCTCAAAAGATAGAGCACTAGTCTTAAGCCAAACAAAACTAAAGGACAGTACCCAAGCCCTGATTTCAAGCCCTAGTAATGAAGAGAAAGAGGAGGGAATATTAAGACAATTTGATTATAAATACAGAGAGCGAGGGATATTAAAGGAAGAGTTTCCATATGAAAAAATTGTAATACAAGTAGACTGTGAGATTGTGAGATTTTACATACACAAAAAGATATGCTTAAATTTTGTAGATAAACCATAAATTCTAGAAAATGTTCAAGTAAATTTTAAAAAAAGAAACATGAAAATGGTGAAGCTGCGTGCCAGTAGTTCACACCTGTAATCCCAGCTACTCAGCATGCTGAGGTCTGAGGATTGTAGCTCAAAGACAGCCTAAGCAGACAAGTCCAAGAGATTCTTCTTTCCAACTATCAAAAAATAGGAAGTGGAAGTAGAGTTCAAGTGGTAGAGTGCTAGCTTTGAGTAAAAAAAAAAAGTGAAACTAAAAAAAAAAGCAGATTTAAAATGCCATATTTAAATCTTAGTATGTTAACAAATGCATTAAACTTAAATATACCAATTTAAAACAGATTAGCAGAATAGATATTTTTTAATGATCCAACTATTTTCCTTTTATAGAAAACACTTCATATGAAGCAGTGTAGGCAAAAACTAAAAGTGAAAAGCTAGAAATGATATATCATGCTGACATTAATCAGAGGATAGCTGGAGCAGCTACATTATAAAATAGGTATATTTTATCAGATAACATTGACGTCCAAGAAAGGGCAATTACTAGACAAAGAGAGGAACATTGTATAATGATAAAAGCAAGCATTCATGCCTAGCACAGTAGCTCACACCTGTAATTGCACCTACAAAGGAGATGGAGATCAGGTGGATGACACTTTGAAGTCAGCCCTGGCAAAATTTTCATGAGATCTCATCTCAACCAAGCTAGATGTATATGGTAGCATATACCTGCCTTGCCCAGCTATGCATGAAGTGTAAATTGGAGAACCCAGGTGCAGGCTGGCCTGTGCATTATATATGAGACCTTGTCTGACAACTAAATATAAAAGGACTAGGGATGCAGGTAAAGAGGTAGAATGTCTCTCTAATAGGCTCAAGGACCTGAGTTCAAACCTTAGTACTACCAAAAAAAAGGAAGAATACATGAATGAATTCACTAAAAATACGAAACAACAGAGCTGTAAAATACACACAAAACAGCTTATAGAAATGGAAAGAGAAGAAGCAAGTTCAGAATTATAGTTGCAGATTCCAACATTCCTTTCTCAATAATCCCAGAACAAGATGGAAAATCAGAGAGGACATAGAAAAAACCATAAAATTGTGAATTAGCAAGACCTAATAGAATACACTACACAACAATAGCAGGATATATGTTTTTTAAGTGCCCAAAAGCATATACAAATAGACCATATTCTGGACCACAAATACAACCCTCAGCAAGTTGAAAAGAATTAGAATCATACAGTTTGTGTTCTCTAATTACAATGGAATAAATCTAAAAATCAATAATAGATAAGAGTGTCTTAAAATATTAAACAACTAAAAGCCATACTTCTAAATAATCCATAGGCCAAAGAGGAAATCAAAAAGAAACTTAAAAAAATTAACCAAATGCAAAGGAAACTACAAAGAAAATTTGAGGTTTAGCTAAAGTAGCTGTGAAACACAAACAGATAGCACTCAGTGATTATATCAAAGAACAGAAAAAAACTCAGACAAATGATGAAAAAGAATAAACCATGTTGAATGTAAGGAGAAGGAAGGAAATAATAAAAAATAATATCAGGAATCAATTAAATTGAAAACAAAAACAATAGAGAAAACTAATGAAACAAAAATTTTGAAAGGGGCTGGGAAGGTGGCTCAGTGGTAGAGCGCTTGCCTTGCATGCATGAGGCCCTGGGTTCAATTTCTCAGCACCACATAAGCAAAAAGAAAAGTCAGAAGTGGAGCTGTGGCTCAAGTGGTAGAGTGCTAGCCTTGAGCTGAAGAGCTGAAGGACAGTGCCCAGGCCCAGAGTTCAGGCCCCATGACCGGACCCCCAAAAGAATTTTTTTGAAAATATCCATAAATCTTATAGACAGGACACAAATTACAATATAAGGTAAGATAGATATTTAAACACAGTCCTTGCTGATATCAAAAGGATCATAAGAGAATACTATTAATGACTCTATGCTATAAATTTGAAAAGTTAGATAAGATGGACTGATTCAAAATAGTAATCTAGCTCATTTCACCTAATTTGAGACAAATGATTTAAATATCCTTATAACTATTAAGGAAAATAAATCCATAATTTTTAAACTCTCAAAAAGAAGTCTCCAGGGTCAGATGGTTTGGGCATCAAACCAAATGCTTAAACAAGAATTAATGCTTAAACAAGAATTAAACACCCATTCTCCATTCTTGCTTCCAAAAAAAAAATAGAAGAGGGAGGACATCTCTATTTTATGAAGCTAATATTACCCTGATACTAAAATCAAACGTAATATAAAAAAGAAAGCTCCAGAATGATAGCTGTCATGAATGTGAATGTACAAAAACAAATCCTAACAAAACATTGGCAAATAAGATTTAACACTATATAAAAAACTATATACCATGTCCCAGGGATACAGTTTCCAAATTTTCAAAATCAATATTTTGTTCAATATTTTACAACCAATAAATTCAGCCAACCATATTGGCTGGCTAAAGAGGAAAACTTACATGATCATATGAATTGGTGTAGAAAAGGATTTGTCAGAAGGCAACCTCTGGAACGGAAGCATGACTCACGTGGCAGAGTGCCTGCCTAGCAAGCACAAGGCCCTGAGTTCAAACCCCAGTGCTGCTGAAATAAAAATAAAAATTATAACCCTAAAGCAACAAAGATATGAATGGATATGACTCCGAAAATAGAATGGGCCGTAGTACATCCAGACAATGAAATATTACTCAATGCTAAAAAGAAATGAGCTTTCAAACCATTGGAAACTATAGAGCAAGCTTAAAAGCATGTGAAAAGTCCGACTGGAAAGGTTGAGTACTGTTTCATTCTAACAATGTGACATTCTTCAGGCAAAAATAATAAGAGTAGTGAAAAGATTAGGGTTTTCTAAGGGATTGTTAAGGGAGAGACAGTGAATGAACAAAACACAGATCATTTTAAGGCTCTGAAAATATTCTGTATGGTGCTGTGAGGGTAGGTACATGCTGCAATATATTTTTCCCAGACTCACCAAGAATGAGCCCTAAATAAGGTGCTGGTGGCTCATCCTAGCTATTCAGAAGGAAATCTGAGGATCACAGTTCAAAGCCAGTCCTGTCAGAAATATCTGTGAGATTTAACTAGATGTGTGTCTCAAGTGATAGAGTGCCAGCCCTAAGGAAAAGAAAAAAAAACTAAACAGGAATATAAGACCCTGAGTTCAAGCCCAGCACTGGCACACAAAAACAGTATTGTAAACTCTGGACTTTGGGTGATAATAGTGTCTCATTGTAGGTTCACTGGTTGTAACAAATACACTAGTCTGGTAAGAGATGTTGGTAGTAAGAGAAGCTACAGATGTGCAGGAGCAAAGAGTAATAGGAAATTTCTGTCACTGTCTCTCAATTTGCTATGAAGCTAACATTTCTCTTTTGAAAAGTCCTCAAAAACAAGATGAATAAGACTTTTAATTCAAGGATCAATTGGAAAAATGGTAAAGGATATTTTTTCCAACTTTATAAAGAGTATGACAAGATACCTGCAGCTTACATTATATATAATGGTGAAAGACATTATCTCCTTTCTCCATTTTTATTCAATATAGTGCTAGAAGTTTTACCATTGTGGTAAGACAAGGAACAGAAATAAAAGGCATAGAGATCAGAGAGGAAGAAATACATTCTTTCCTATTTGCACATTATTAATCATTGTCCATGTGGGAAACCTAAGGAATCTAAAAGTAACTCCTATAACAAACATGAATTCATCAAGGTCTTGGGATATCAAAGCCAACTGTATTTCTACCTACAATCTATTAATACAGGGATACTGGCTTGAAATACAATGCCTAATGGCATTGCTTTGAATCTCTCTATGAACTAGGGATAATAACTATATTGTTATATCAATACTTCCATCACATGAATGTGAAACATATGTCTACCTATTTATATACATTTTAATATACTTCAATAGTTATATATTTTATCTAAATAGTACCATGTCATTATAATAATAAAAAGAGCCACACATAGCCGGGCGCTGGTGGCTCACACCTGTAATCCTAGCTACTCAGGAGGCTGAGATCTGAGGATCGAGGTTCAAAGCCAGCCCGGGCAGAAGAGACTGTGAGACTCCTATCTCCAATAAACCACCAGAAAACCGGAAGTGACGCTGTAGCTCAAGTGGTAGAGCGCTCGCCTTGAGCTGAAAAGCTGAGGGACAGCGCCCAGGCCCAGAGTTCAAGCCCCACGACCGACAAAAAAAAAAAAAGAGCCACACATAAATCAGGCATATATTCTGAAAGTCATATAAGTCAATGAATCTTTTTGAAGATCTAATACTCAACTATGTCAATTATCCCCAAAATCCTATGTAGATTTAATATGATGCCTAAAATAATCCTACCAAAATATTTAGAAACGTAGACAAAATTTTTCTGAAGTTTATATAGTAAAGAAAGGAGCTAGAATTAATTCTAATTTTTAAAGGAAGAAAAAAGCGATCTTTCTACTGCATTTCAAGGCTTACATAACTACAGTGTTTTACTCAGTCTTTCATCATTGAGCTAAATACCTCATGAAAACAAAGAAGGTCTGTTTTGCCTCATGGATTTACAGCTTTCAGTGTATGAATGTCTGGCTCCATTGCATTATGACTGAGGTAAGACAGACATCATGGTGGAAGGGGATGATGACACTGAGCTGTTCACGTTATGGCATCCAGGAAGCAGAGACACAGAGAAGAAGTTTGCCACAAACAAGTATATATATATATATATATATATATATATATATATATATATATATATATATCCTTACAGATATGCCAACAGTGACTACTTCATTCAACCAGGCCTTACCTCCAAATAGCCCATTCAGCATGAACTCCTTGTCAATGGATTAACCTACTGATAGAATTAACATCTTCAACATCCAATCCGTTCTCAATAGCATCTCCAACTGGGAACCAACTCTTCAGTATTTGAGTCTTGGGACATTTTATGTCTAAACCATATCATGCAGTAATCTACACTGCGATTATGGTGAGAGGGGAAAAAAGCTTATCAGTTTTGAGATGACAAAATTTGTAGAAATGAACAATAGGTTGGTTTCTTCTAGGGTGAGCACAGAAGGGTAGCAAATGTGGCTTACAGGAAAGATTTCTGTGCCTCTATGGATCTGTTCAGTATCTTAGCTGTATCAGTCTCAATATCATGGTTGTGACATTGTACTATAGTTTTGCCATATATTCCTATTTAGGAGAAATGTACAAAAGGGTACATAGAACCTTTCTGCATCATTTTTTAGAGTTGCATGCAAATTACCTTGCAACTTTAATAAGAGTTATTGGAAAAGAAAACATAGGCAGTCAATAACAACATGAGAACAATATACCAAGTGGGCTTCGGGGCCCAAGACCACCATAGGTCTGAAGAGTAAATGGATAATTCATGAACTCAGTACATACTTTACTCACAGCTAAGGTTTACTACCTCAAGTAACAGGGAAGGAAAAAGGCAGAAGCTGAGTCTAAAGGAATCCATGAACACACTGGAACTCAGGGCCTAGGCGCTGTCCCTGAGCTTCTTTGTGCTCAAGGCTAACACTCTACTACTTGAGCCACAGCACCACATCCAGTATTTTTTGTTGGTGGTGGTGGTCATGGGGTTTGAACACTGGGCCTAGGTGCTATCCCTCAGCTCTTCAGTTCAAGGCGAGCATTCTACCACTTGAGCCACAGAGCCACTACTAGTTTTCTAGTGGTTAATTGGAGATCAGAGTCTCACAGACATACCCAAGCTGGCTTTGAACCACGATCCTCAGATCTCAGCCTCCTGAGTAGCTAGGATTACAGGCATGAACCATGGGTGCATGACACATCCAGCTTTTTTAACTAGTTGATTGGAGATCAGATTCTCATGGGGACTTTTCTGCCTGGGCTGGCTTCAAACTGCAATCCTCAGATCTCAGCCTCCAGAGTAGCCAGGATTATAGTCATGAGCCACTGGCATCTAGCTTCAGGATTTCTTATACTCTGTCTCTCCTATGAGGTCATATGGTACACACCCTCCCCCAGCAAGAAAAATGCAACAACACAGGTGCAATAATTGTACCTAATGATGACTCAGTGTTTCTAAGGTCTTAACTGGTGGTATTTAGTATTTGCCTAGCAAACACTAAACTTCCAGACTCTTAGAGAAAATCAGGGCACCAATATAAACTACATTGTAAGAAAATGGAGGGAATACTCCTGAAATTTAACTTCCCTGATTTTCAACAAGGACAACCTTATCCATGGGCATTTCTAGGGCCCAAGACCACCATAGATCTCCCATGTGAACATTTCATTGCTCATTCATTAATCAAAGAAGAGCTAATTTAATCAGACATATTCAACTCTACAAATAAGGAATAAATAAGAGCATGACATAATAATGAAGAGTAGGAAAGGAAAGGAAAGGAGAAGGAGAAGGAAGGGAGAAGGAAGGGAGGGAGGCAGGCAGGCTATCTGCATCTACAACACAGCTTTAAACTATAACAAAAAACTTATATAACAGAAACAGAAATAACCAAACCCACAATTACTGTTGGAGTCTTCAACATTCTTTCCTAAATAATTAACAGAACACATAGGCAGAAAATCATGGAGGATGTACAAGTCTTGAACAATACTATAAGCCAAATTTGGCCTGACATAGAATATACATTCTTCTTAAACTTGCATGGAACATTCACCAAAATATACTGTATTCTTGAATATTAAACACACTTAGCTGAACTTAAAGAATGAAAATTATACAATAGAAGAATTAAACTAGAAATCGGTAACAAAAGATACTTGGAAAATATTCAAATATTTGAAAACTAAACACACTGTTAATAACCTGTCAGACAAAGAAAAATATCTCAAGGGAAAATAAAACAATGAAGTGGGGTAATACAGTGAAGAATTCATTGTACATACCACAAAACTGAGAAATGTAAGGGAAGGGGTGGTCAAAGGGAAAGGGTGGTCAAAGGTAGGTGATATTGTTGCAAGGGATAACACAGATCAAGATGCATTGTTAAGTGACACCTTCCTTGCACTACTACTTGAAGATAATAATTTTAAAATAAAAAAATTTAAACTGGATGAAAATAAAAATACAGCCTCTATAATTTGTAGGCTCCTGTTAAGCTAGTGCTTACATGGAAAATAGTGGCATTAAATGTTTATATTTAAAAGGAACTTAGAGTTAAAGTCAGTAGTGTAAGATTCTCTGGGAAGAAAAGTAACTTCCAACAAAAGTGAAATGGAAGAAAAAATGAGAAAAGAAGAAAAAAACACAACTTGTGAAATTTTAAGTGGGAAATAATAGGGGGAAATCAGTAAAATCCAAACTGAATTTTATGGTGGGAAGAAGCAATAAAATTGGCAAAAGTTTATCTATACTATCTAGTCAAGAGACAAAAAAGAAAGTATCAGTATCAAGAACAAAAAAGGAGATATCACGGCCACTCCTACAGGCACTAAAAGGATAAGAAAGATTAGTAGAAACAACATTATGGCAAATTTGAAATCTTAGATGAAATGGATCAATTCTCATTGAAAGAGACAGACGTTCAAGTCTCCCTCTAGAAAATACAGAAAACTTGGCTACCATATATTTTAGTTAAATTGGGGGGGGGGTCCGGACGTGGGGCCTGAACTCTGGGCCTAGGGCACGGTCCCTCAGCTCTTCAGCTCAAGGCTAGCGCTCTACCACTGAGCCACCTTCCGGCTTTTTTCTTTTTGCTTATGTGGTGCTGAAGAATCGAACCCAGGGCCTCATGCATGCAAGGCAAGCGCTCTACCACTGAGCCACCTTCCCAGCCCATACCATACAATGAAAACAGGGGCTCTGTCCTGCATCTTGTATATACATTTTGCTAATTTGGGGAAGGGAAAATAAATAACAAAATGCTGAAATAAGGATACAGGATGACCCATTGTAACAACGAGATGTACAAGACACTACGTTGAAAATGAACTTTACAACAAAGGAGGAGGTAACAATGCTTGATAGGAAATGTACTCATTACCTTACTCATGTAACTAACCCCTCTGTACAGTACTTCTACAATAAAAACATATAAAAAAGAAAAAGAAAAACATCCTCAAAAAAAAGAGAAAGAAAACCCCAGTTTATTTGGCTTACAAGTGATTTATCAAGTATTTACAAAAGAAATCATACCAATTCCCACACAACCTCTACTAGAATGTGGAAAGGGAATAAATACTTCCAACTTTTTTTCATGAATTACACTAAGATTAAGATATTATACTTGATAAGAAACGTACTCATTATCTTGCCCATGTAATTGTAACCCCTCTGTACAGTATTTTCACAATAAAAAATTTATATATAAAAAGGCATTATAAAAGTGTGACTTCAATAGAATCTGTTACTAATTTTTTAATCTTATGGATTGTACTTTCAGACTTGTATTTGAAAAACCTTTTGCTGAACTCAAAGTCACACATATTTTATCCCATACTTCCTTCAAAATCTTAGAGATTTATACCAAATGTGCAAGAAAGTTATAAATCACGTTTCTGGTTTATTTCCAGAGTATCTAAAGGACTCTCAAAGCACAAGGGAAAAAAAGTTCAATTTTTTAAAATAGATAAAATATCTGAACATATACACCAAATATATCACAAAATAAGCCCATAACCAGATGCCCAAAATGTTTAGCCATTAAGGAAATGCAAATCTAACCACAATCTAATGCAACAATACACCAAGAGAAATGTCCAAAATGGTTAATAATAGCTATATCCCCTGTCTGTGAGATTTTGGAGACCCTATGGTATAGTAAGTTCCAATGATGGGGATAATCAATGAGTATTTTTGTTAACTTTTTGACTCAAAAGAACTTTAGACTTACACAAGAGTTATAAAGATAGTAAAAAATTTTCCCTATACCCTAACATCTAAATCCAATTAAAGTAGCAAAATTAATACAGTATTAATGGTATGATGCTTTGAGTAACCTTCAGATATTATTCATATGTCTTGTATCTTTTGAGCTCACCTCTGCATAGGGTGAACATTTTGTGAGTCTCTTCTTCACAGGATTTTCATCCTTCTGTGGTTTTGTTCCACCTCTCTTTAGCTTTTCTGTTTCTTTATCCTTTTCATCATCTTCCTTAAAAACCTCCTAAATCCAAATCATTAATTATTTTAGTGCCATATCCATTTTGCTAAAAAATTCATCTTTCAACTATTACATATTTCAAATTTAAATTTTTACTCCGTGTTGTGGTTTTTTTTTATCTAGCAGTATCAGCTACTATACCCAACATTTAGTGTGAGAAAGCCAGCAGCCTGATCAGTACTCATTTAATCAACTCACATAGTAACTCTAAGGCTCAAGAATGTGGAGCCAAAAAACTGCAAGTCTTTCAGGAAGCAACTTTAATAGTTGCTTTGAAACAGATACTCAAAATGTTATATTTTATCCACCCAGAAGAAACAACATTAAAACAAGGAACTGCTTATGGAATGATACCCCATTATTATAATTTACTATTGAATTGTGAGAGAGTTGAGGAAAGAGAAAGATGGGAAGAAATAGGAGAATGTGAGTTCCCACCTACTTGTGGTAGTTACTAACAAGCATGGGGTGTTTCTGCTGCATGGACTTTTCCTACACAACACCTGAACTGGAACTTGAGATTCCTAATATTAGTACAGGATGAGACTGTTCTTCTCATAGCAGTGATGGAGGAAAAGCAAGAACAGCCACCATCAGTTCTTATCTTCCAGCAGTATCCAGCTGCCCTGCTCAAATTAAAGCCTTCATTTCTCCCATGCATGTTCTCATCTATAATCCTAGCTGCTTGGGAAGCTGAAAATTAACAGGAGGATGGTGGTTCAAAGCCAGCCTAGGCCAAAAAGTTCTCAGGATTCCATCTCCCTAGAGAGAAGCTGGATGCCATGGTGCATGCTTGTGATCCAAGCAATGATGAGAATCCTAAAAATAGGTAGATTTGGGATGAAGTGCCCACCCAGGCAAGAAACAAGACCCTCTCCAAAAATAACCAGTGATAAACATGGCTGAAGGCATGGTTCAATGTTATTTAGCTAGTTTAGCAAGCTCCAAGCAACCCTCAACTCAAACCTGTGCTCTACACACACACACACACACACACACACACACACACACACACTAGAATTTTCTGAATTTTCCTGTGAATCTCCTGTTTTCACTCTAGCAAGTATCTCAAACTCAACAGCTGACATTTGGGAGAGATAATTCCTGAGCATGGTTAAGATTTCCTACAGCTTCTCTGGCCTCTATCTACTAAATACAAATAGTAATCATTTTCCTAGATAAGACATCAACAAAAAAAGTCTCCATGTAATTAGCAAATATCCCCTGGGGAGAGGTGGATTATTCTTGGATGAGAACCACTGTCTTTCCTTTCCTCTGGGGTTGATCTTGGGACCATGATCAAACCCTCCTTGTAGTTTGGTGTCTTTGGAAACCAGTAAAAAACTTGTCTCTGCAATGTTAACTGCCTCTGATGGGTGAACAATAATGATTGCTTCTCTTCCTTCTCACTACCTCCCTGCCAAAGAGAAAAGGAAAAAAAAATCAGGCCTCAAACAAGCCCCCTTCCCCCCCCACCCCCGCCCTGCCATTGGCGCTTGGGCAAAAGAAATGGGACAGGGCTCAAACAAGATTCCTCCATTGGCTAGGGGCAACATGAGGAAGAAAGCGCAAAGGAGTTTGAGCCCTGGAGACTGGCCGTATGGTCCAAGCAGTACCTGGGGCCAGGGCTGCTGGTGATGGCTCACTACTCACTGCCAACCACACTTCCCTGGTGCTGTCACCAGAGCCAGGAAATCCGAGCTGGACAGGTCCAGGCATGGACCGATGAACTGTCTCATCTGGACCATGCATGGGCTTCAGTTCCCCTGCATTTAATTGGTATTAAAGATTAAAAAGCAAATTACCAAAGCAATCACACAGAATCCACTTGTCTATATCTCGCTCCGGCTCCCAAGCAGTTTGATATTTACTGTCAGCTGGCATTTAATTACTCAGCCAGATTTGGAGGCCGTAATTGACAGAATGCTGAAGACTAATTCTTTAAAAGGACGCTTTCCCCATACAAGAACACTTGGGCTCAGAGGTGGCGCCGCTTCCCGTTCCAAGGATCAGGAGACAGACATCAGAGCAGATTGGCTCCCTCTCCCATGCTCCTCCCAAATGTTCGCTAGGCTCCTTGACTTTAGTCCTCCTGCCTGCTGGAGTCAGTGGAGGAAAGCCAGTGAGACACACAGACTGGAAACACTCCCCTTCAATCCTCAGATCCAAACCAGCCCCAATTCTACAGAAGACCCTGGAGGAGCACCAGCACCCAAGGCAGACCACCACAGTCAACAAAACAGCACGATGAAGAATCTCCAGCTGCGGGGCAGTGTTGGAAGGACACAAGGCTGCCCCAAGAAATGTCAGTGATACTGTGAAAAGGTACAGCTCACCCTGGCTGCCCCTTCCTGTCACTGCCTGCTCTTGGTTCTGGCTTCCTGATCCAGCACCACTTATACCATGTACTGTTTAATAATTTACTCGCTTAAAAACTGGATTTGGCTCAGCTGCATAAAACCTAGAATAAAAGGACAAAGCAAGCCAGGTGCCAGTGGCTTGTAATCCTAGCTACTCAGGAGGCTGAGCTCTAAGGCTCATGGTTCATAGCCAGCCCAGGCAGGAGAGTCTGTGAGACTCTTATCTCCAATGTATTACCAGAAAAGAAAAAGAAAAAGCTGGAAATGGAGCTGTGGTTCATGTGGTAGAGTGCTAGCTCTGAGCACCTAGGCCCTGAGTTCAAGCCCCGGGATGGGCAAAGAAAAAAAGAAGACAAGGAAGGTCTGAGGAGCACTGAAAAAGATGAGAAAAGATCAGATATGCCTCCTCTTAGGAGTCTTTCAAGGTTGCAGTCTGTAACACACATGCTCAAGGCTGTGGGGAAGGCAAAGGAAAACTGACAGCATTCTGATTTGCTTTGGTTTTGGAGAAAGACATTTAAAAAACAAATCATCAAAATTCTCAATAGAATCAGTCTTAAAAAAAGAAATAGGGCCAAGTCGTATCATAACTACTTAGGAGGCTGAAATCCCAAGGATCAGAGTTCCAGGACAGCCAGGACTGAGAAGTCTTGAGACTCCATTTCCAAAGTAATAAGAAAAAGAAAAGTAAAACCAGACCGGAGGTATTAGCTGAAGAGATAGAGTGCCAGCAAGCAAAAGGCCCTGAGATCAAACCCTGATGATTCTGAAGGAAGGAAGGAGGGAAGGAAGGAAGGAAGGAAGGAAGGAAGGAAGGAAGGAAGGAAGGAAGGAAGGAAGGAAGGAAGGAAG
>NW_012267226.1:6324640-6388781 GCF_000151885.1 Dipodomys ordii
AGGAAGGAAGGAAGGAAGGAAGGAAGGAAGGAAGGAAGGAAGGAAGGAAGGAAGGGAAGGGAAGGGAAGGAGGGAGGAAGGGAGGGAGGGGGGAGGATATAAAAGTATTAACTGAAGCTTAAATAGATTCATGGTGGATCCAAACACCAACTGAGTGATATGATTTTTGTTTCTGGCTAGTTTACAAACATCCTACCTCAACCATTTAAGTCCAAGTGAAAAAGCACAGGTAACTACGAAGTAGGGCAGGCACCTAACTTTGGAGGAATTATGCTTTGCGTCTGAATTGCCCATCCTCTGTCCTAGCCCAGAGCTCACTCCTTGGTCCTCCCCAGAGATTCTTTGGCCTATGTCTTCCTTCTCAACATTAGGGACTGCAGCAGGTTCATTTCAGTCATATTGGAGTCTGTATAAAGCCAAACCCTCCATGCCTAGATGAACTAGCACAGTTCAAAATTGTATGAACCAGGTTTGCATACAAATGCACCTGGCTTTATGTGGAGAAGAACAGACCTCGGCTATTTTGGATGGTCTACTTAAATCGGGCAGAGGCCTGCCCTGCTAGCAATGAACTGTCTGGACTCTGAGCTCCCAGTGCAGCTGTCAGTGTACCTGGGCAGAGCAGCCACCAAGCATAAGTTGGGGTGGATTAGATACCTGGGTTTGCTCCAGCCATCCTGCCAGTGTGCATTCGGCCAGGATATTCCCCAACCCTGCTTTTCCTACTGAATCTCTTCCCAAAGCACTCTTCCAGAAACTTCCAGGGTTCTCTTCAATCCTACAAAAGCTACTGGAAGTTTATATCTGGCAGGTTGATAGCCGTTTTAAGAAATTAATGAAAAAGCTAGTATTGAGAGGATGTTAGGTCTCTCCATTTCCATAAAAGATGGTGGCAGGGATTGGCTTCAACGTGGGATGAATGACTTGCCAAGATTTATACATCCCTTTAAGGGGGGTGGGGTGTGACTCAGCAAGATGCTAGCAATTCTCGGGGCAAAAGCCTCAGCTGAGATAGGGTAACCAATGTTACTCCCTGATGCACATACTCACCCATAGCCAATCAAACCAGGAGCAAAACCTAAAGAGGAAGAGACAATGAACCCTATATGTAGTAGCCTTGGGAAAAAGACTGTAGCTATCATTGTACAAAGTGCCCTTTTACTGTTTCTTCCAGTGCTTCTTCACACTGCTACTTTCTCCTTTTAAATCCTCTTGTATCTTTTGGTAGCTGTATAGGAAGGAATTGCCATTTAACAAAGAGGTTTAGGAATGATTTGATCAAGCTTGATCAAGCATCTTGCTCAATCTCGCCTCTTTCATCACTCTCACCCATCCCTCCCAACCCACCCCTTCATTTACTTTTGTCTGCTTTAAATGTCATTTTCCCACCCTTTAATATGTTTTTATCAGCAGAGAAAATGAATTGGTATCACCTACTCTCTCAAAATCTCTCTGTGTTAGTATACTACATTTATTCCTGATGTGGCAAGGCATGAAGACTTCACCATTCTCTACTGGCCGACCATTCTTTCCTCATTGAATCTCTGAGTTTGGGGCAGGAAAAAAAAAATTTGTTTCTTCTTTCTTTCTATTGTCTAATTGTTCAAGTAGTTGTCATTTGTATCTCCAATGCTACTAGACTAGTGCACACAGAGACCTATGACCTTATCACAAAAAAGAATATACATGGGCTGGGAAGGTGGCTCAGTGGTAGAGCGCTTGCCTTGCATGCCTGAGGCCCTGGGTTCGATTCTTCAGCACCACATAAGCGAAAAGAAAAAGCTGGAAGTGGCGCTGTGGCTCAAGTGGTAGAGTGCTAGCCTTGAGCTGAAGAGCTGAGGGACAGCACCCAGGCCCTGAGTTCAGGCCCCACGACTGGACCCAAAAAAAAAAAAAAAGAATATACACTTTTTGAAAAAGCCACCATTTAAAGTATATGCATTCACTGATAAATAATGTAAAATTCAGCAATTTTGATTGAAAAAGTACCCACAGTCACCATCACTATTATCCTTTAGATGCATTTCCTTTCAATACTCCCCAAAATAAAATGTATTTCTTGCACAGTTATGATTATGCAATGCTTACTTTAGGACCTTGCACTTATTGCTTAATTTTTTATAAGCATTTCCTCATTGTGAAGTATTCAAAAGTTCCATTTTCAAAATGAAGCCCAGCAGTCTTGTAGTATAGAGGCCCCTCATTAATTTAATCATTCTCCTATTGTTGGGCAGTTAGATGTCTCCATTTGTTTTCATTGTGATAAATAATATAACATGAATGAACAATTTTATATATAAATCTCTGACTCCATCATTGATTGCATTCTCAGGTTTCAAAGAGTGGAATTATTGAGTCAAAAGATATGAACATTTTAAAGCTCTTAAAATAAATTGCCAAATTTATATCCAGGGACGTTGTTTCAATTTGTTCTTCCACCAACATTATTATCTTCATTTTTAAAAAAAACTTTAATAATCTGATAGCCTTAAAATTGTATGCAGTCAAAGTTATTGATCTGTTCCTTTGTGATTCTTTCACCATTCCAATGCTAAGAAAGGCCATTCTGCAGGCAGGAAAATAATCATCTGAATAGTCTTGTATTTCTTTTTTTTGGGGGGGGGGGTCCGTTCATGGGGCCTGAACTCTGGGCCTGGGAGCTGTCCCTCAGCTCTTCAGCTCAAGGCTAGCACTCTACCACTTGAGCCACAGCGCCACTTCTGGCTTTTTTTCTTTTTGCTTATGTGGTGCTGAGGAATTGAACCCAGGGCCTCAGGCATGCAAGGCAAGACTCTATCACTGAGCTACCTTCCCAGCCCCACAGTCTTGTATTTCTTTACAGGATTTATTCCAGTTTTCTTCCATATAACTCCCTAATCTGCATAAATTAGTGGATATAAGAAGAGAGGATTGTTTTTTGAGCAGCGAACATTGCTATGTCAGGCCTGTCTTCCTCAAGCTTCGTTTTAATTTTGTTTCAGCTTGATTTGATTTGGTTGATTTTCTTAACCTGAGTCAGGTAACTTACCTGACAAATGCATGGGGAAGAAGTAAAGTTCTTCTCTCTTTCTTCTCTGGATAGGTCCTTCCATGAGCTCTCTGTTCAGTCTGTCTTTCTGCCTTACAGCTTCAGAGAAGGAGAACTCTTGGAATGACCTTGTGTTTACTCTTCAGAATATCAGCTGACTGATATTCTCCATCCAAGTCTTTATCAGTGATCAATATAATTAATACACAGTCTGCCTTCCACATCCACAAGTTCGCATCCTCCAGCTCAGGAAAAAAATGTGTAAGCCCTGCAGATGTACCTCCTTTTTTCTTATCATTAGTCCCTGAACAATACAGTATAACTATTTACATTATATTTACATTAGTCATCTAGAGATGATTCAAAGATAAATGTTGTCTAGATTATGTGCAAATACTACTTTTTGAATAAGAGACCTGGAAGAAAGTCTCCATGTATACTGAAAAGGATACCTTTATTAATCTTTGGGCTCTGTCCTACCTCTCTGCTCATTTTGAAAAAGGATAACATAGAGGAGATTATTTATCAAAACCTCTAATTCCAACCATTTAAATTGGTTTTTCAAGATAAGTGGACAATATTTCTAACAATAGTGCCTTTCTTCATCAATCTGTGAATTTCCCTTACCTGGATACTATGTTACTATTTGCTTATTTAACTCTAGACTATTTAGTCTTTTCTATATTCTGCTTGTGACATGGATTTGTTCCATTCTATGCAGTGCTATAGGATATAGGATATAAGATTTATGACATTCTATTTGCAGTAGTAATTAAAAATCATTGTCACACAGATTTATGGCATTCCATTATTTGTCTTGAGACATATAATAATGATACTATTCCTGTGAGAGAGAAACTCTGAGGATGGTGATTCCCAAACTTTGTTGTACATTGGAATTATCTGGGGAGCTCATAAAAATATGATGCTGAAGCTGAAGATCAAATCTGGAGATCTGAAGGTGTAAATCAGGAATCTACATACTGTTGCAGTGTCTAGGTGATTGCAATGTGCACCAAATTTAGGAATGCCTACCTTAGGAGACATCTGTGGCAAGCCAGAAGACCAGGAGACAAAGATTTTATCCTTAGCTCCTTTCCTGCACCCTCAGTCTTTACTTGCAGATCCTGAACATGGTAGTACCTCCCACATTAGGAAGAATTTACATTAATAAAAGTGTCTTCTCTGAATCATGTGCCAGTAGCTCATGCTTGTAACTCCAGCTACTCAGGAAGCTGAGATCTAAGGAAGTCAGTTTAAGGCAGTAAAGTCAATGAGACTCTTATCTCCAATTAACCACTAAAAAGCTGGAAGTGGAGCTGTGACTCAAGTGGTAGCACAGAAGCCTTGAGCAAAAAATTAAGGGACAGTAGCCAAGCCCCAAGTTCAAGCTCCAGTACAGACAAAAAAATAAGTCTTCTAAATAGTTCACATTACCCAAAAGAAATATACTGAATTTTCTGTAATTATATGTTTTGTTAGCGGGTACAGAATGTATTGACATAGACTTGTTGCCTGTTTTTCCAGTGGATAATATTGTAGGACAATTGAAATGTTAACCAACCACAAACACAGACTGCATCACAAAAGCATGAAGCTTAAACCCACAAATTAAAAATAAACCACTAAATAACTACAGTTTGCATTGATTTTTATCCATTCAAAGAATTATGAAGTGGTTGGGATCATTTTTTTCTTTTGCTTTTATAACATTTGCGGAGCCTTGAACTTGATCCAGGCTACAGAAAAAAGCCAAGAATTTATATAGCATATTTTATCTCCACCCCCAACCCCAAATGTGCATCTACAGTTTTAGCTTCCCATGCCTCTCTATTAGTGCATCTATGCATGCCAGAGCCCACATTCCCTGCAGTTTCCTCGGTCCTCTAAGGCTCAGGGGTTATAACCCAGTTGGACCATGACTGCTCAGGTAGAACTTTGATACAATGACCTAATGCTATCTGGGAGCTTCTGCCGTGTCTGCAATCCTCCAGGGGTTTCATGCTCAAAAGGATTCCCAGCTCTATCACAATCAAATGGTTCTGAACTCTATTTGCAATGAGTCCCTGCCCCAATGCCCTGGGCTATCACACAGTCACTTCACTATAATCCTAAAAGCATGCCTTTGGTCTGCTTCATACCTCTTCCCTTTGCATTGCCTCAGAGTGCCAATATCCTACCCACTATTCAGCTTGGACTTCGCCTCTTCCTTTCCAGTTGCCCCACAGTGTCTCTACCTAGCCCTTATTTCATAGATTGTGTCTTCTTCTCCACATGTTGAGTTCCAATAAGCAGAGGTAGAGCAGAACCAGGTCCCCACAGGGGTCATATAAACAGACTTTGCCTAGTGAGCCTTCCTTCTTTGAGGCTTATGCCACCCAATTAGAACATTTTCTTTCACAGAAAGATGTGCTACCAAATGAGATGCTGCTGTCACACCTTTTGAACTCCCACATTCTTTACAGCTCTGGAATGTAGCTAAGGTGCACTCCAGAGTTTTGTGCACAACCATCATCTTCTTATCTGAAACCGATCCCACTTGCACTAGCATATACTCATAGCTTTTAGAACATTCTAGCTAAGTGTTCATTCCCCTAGCATTCTCCAAAGCTTCTGATCTAAACTTCTGCTGACTTTGAGACACCCTCCATGATCATTCTAAGGGCCTTGATTGCAAAGACTCCAAAGCCAAATGATTCAACTTTCTCTAGTTCTCTTGTGATGCTCTTGGCTCTACTTAGTTGCATCATCTGTAGCCAGAAGCACAGAACCATGGTAGCAAAAATGATCACATTCCTAAGGTATATATGTAGGAAGACCTAGGCCTCACACTGAAATTCACACCTGCATCTCATTTATTGGTATAGCCATGTTTCCTCATCAAAAGCCGCATCAGGAAGCTTTGTCCTCTTAAAGCTTCCAAAGCTGAAGTTTAAAGAATCTTACTACTTTCCTCCAAATAATACTGCTGATATCTAGACTGCCCATGCTCTGGGAGCCTTGTTTCTGCTGGATGTTGAGTTCCCCATTCCTCTCCTAGTATGCTGTGAGAAGAGTAAATCAGTCAGCACTGTGGACAGCTCCCTAACCCACTCCATCCTTGGTGACTTAGCCAATCAATCAGACCCTTCCATTCACAGTGTTTATTCCAGAAGTGGACCGTTGTTATTGGGATTGAATTATGTCTCCTGCCCTCCAAAAGATAGATTTGAATCTCAACCACTCCCACACCCCTAGTACCTCAGAATGGGCTCTTACTTGAGGATAAGGTCTTTGGAGAGGTAATCAAGGTCAGATTGGGTAATTGATCTCAATCCAATCCCTAATCCAATAGGATTGATTTCTGGAAACAGTGTATCACAGAGGGAAAGATCACCTGAAGTTGGGAAATTACCTACACACCCTAAAGAGGTACAAGAAGCTATGATAGAAGTCTAGAATAGATTCTTCCACACAGCCTTCAAAGGAACATGACTGGGCAACATCTTGACTCCAAATTTCTGGGCTCCAAGACTGGGATACAAGAAGTTCCCCTTGCTCTATGTCTTACAGTTTGTAGTACTTTGTGGTGATGACACAGAACTGCTTAGGAAACATCAGAGAAGAGAAGGTATCCCTCCCCTTACTAGTTGTGAGCCAAGAAGCATGTTGTCACCAACTGATGCCAGTAAGCATCTTACAAACACAAGGTGGACTAAACGCAAGAGAAAGGCTGGGGAGTGTGCAGAAATCTTGACTTCCAGCACCTGAGCTAGTGCCTGTCTGGAAGCTTCCTATCCTTTGAGGTGGTGAATCCTTGATGTTCAGTTTAAGCCACAGTTATGTCAGCAAGCACAAAATCCCCAATTTTTAGGGGATTCATGAGATGAGAACCTGCTGAAGAATCCACACTCAGTACAGAACAGAGGTTCCATACTGAGGGATTTCAATCACCAGTTCCTCCAGATGTTGGGAGTTTATTCAACCTCAAATTCAGTGCTCCTATCCACTAGGTGATGCTATCTACCATTTACTGATATGGACATCCTAAGCTGTTGTAGGCAGAGCAGCAATCAATCTTCATGTTTACCCCTCACCTTACTCTGTTTCTATTTTAGTCTGCTTATTACTTATTCCCATAAACTTGATTCTAACACAGATGGGGCACCTTCCTTGAGACATATCTTACTGAACTGATCTCTAGTCACCAGCACATCTGGAAACCCAGTCCTCACCCCAGTTCTAGATTTGTGAGCTCCCAGAAGGCATCCACATCATGGCCATGCTCAGCCAAACTTCCACAACACAATCCATTTCTAGCAACTTGGTTGATGGAGAAAACAACTTACAAGCCTCTTAGGCACTATAGGAACAGAAAACTTACAGCCCCAGCAAGTGAAAGCATTATGGGCACTATGCATTTATCAAGCTAAGGGTTTCAAGAAAAGACTCACAGCCTGGCGCCGGTGGCTCATGCCTATAATCCTAGCTATTCTGGAGGCTGAGATCTGAGGATCATGGTTCAAAGCCAGCCCAGGCAGGAAAGTTTGTAAGCCTCTTATCTCCAATAAACCACCAGAAAACTGGAAGTGGCATTGTGGCTCAAGTGGTAAAGTACTAGCCTTGAGCTGAAGGGCTGAGGGACAGTGCCCAGGCCCAGAGTTCAAGCCCCATGACAACCAAAAAAAGAAAAAAGAAAGAAAAGATTCACAGTAGATCAAGGGTAGTTAAAGCAGTAATCTTATGACATTAGTTTCAAAAAGCAGATATCTTGTCATTTGAACCATTTGCAAATCAAGGCAAAAACTCAATGCATTGCCATATTATAACTTTACATTCATTTAATAAATACTTTAAAATATTTGAATACCTCCTTATGTGAGGCACCATGTTAGACAGGGTGACTAGAGATTATGTCCATATTGATCTTTGTAAAGAAGGAAATAGGAAGAGAGAAAGAGAGAGAGAGGAGCACCAGATTTGTTTAAAGAAAAAGAACTGGTTGTGTGTTTGGTACATGGAATTGTAAAAGACAAAATTGGATGTATTTGTAAAAAAGAAAAAAAGGCACAGGTTGTCCATAAGCCATATTCATTGTAGAAACCTGACGGATTCGTATGCAACCACCCTTTCATGGACTAAGTATTTCTCACTCTCACTAAAACACGCATGCAGAATTTTACTTCACCATCAGGAGGTGAATTAATACCCCAAAGGCTCAAGAAGGAGTTGAATCAGTCAATGGGTAGATGCTGATTTAGAAGGATCTGTTGCTTTTCTGAAAACAGCCCTTTTCCCATGAGTCTGCTGTGATAGCTGAACCTAGGTGAAGGATAAAAATCTTACTCTGAAATTAAAAAAAAGAAAGAAAGAAAGCTGTTTCCCATCAGCGGGGCTGGAGTTGGCCCCAGCACTGCTAAGCTGCAGGGCACTGGGCTCTAAGAGCCTTGTTGGAAGTGACTCCTTTGATGTTTTCAAAGGTCGGAGCACATCTCTCCCCTTTTGGAGTGTCACTGGGCTGTAGGCAGAGGATGTTTCAGCTGCTGAGAGGTCCAATTAGAGCCAATTATAACCCAACTAACCTCCCATGACACCAAAACTTGTAGAACTTGCCAGCTCCTTGCAAAGAGAGTATGCATCTGGGCCTAGCTCCAGTATGGACAGTGCCCCAGACACTGAGGTTCATGGAGACTCAGCCTCTGTCTGTCATGGCTGAAAACTGTAATTACTTGGGCACATTTTAAATTATTGTCACCTCAGTCCACTTTAGATGGGACTGAGTTGCTTGTATCTAAATTCGCCAGAAGAAACAACTGGGTGGCTATGAAACCCAACACCTGCCCCTCCCTCCCAAGAACACATACTACTACACAAGTTGGTTAACATGGAGTCCTTAGTCCTTTACATCTTTCTTTCCTTCTTTCTTCTCTTTTTCTTGAATATTTACTCTGGTTAATCGTCAGTTCTTTTATTGGTGAGGAAAGGCTGAGCTTGAACCCAGATCCTCGCGTATACTAAGCCCTGTGCTGTACCCCTCAGCTATAGTACCAGGTTCTCTATCCACAACGCTTTCAGTTAAGTCAGTCCCTACTAAATCTGTACTTTATATATGCACTTATTTTCTTTTTTACACATTTTATATGTTTTTATCCTTTCTGTTTTTCTATGCCAGTAATAGGGGTTGAACTCAGAGTCTCATGCTCTCCCCTGGCTTTTTTCACTCAAGACTGGCACTGTACCACTTGAACCACACCACTATTTCTAGCTTTTTGCTGATTTATTGGAGACAAGATCCAAGACTTTTCTTCCCTGCTGACTTTGAACTGTGATCCTCAGATCTCAGCCTCCTGAATAGCTAGGACTACAGGTGTGAATCATCAGTGCCTGTCATGAATTTATCCTTTTCTGTTTTAGCTAAATAGATATCAGGCAGGTTAACTAAACAAGCAAATGAAGGAAATTTTTGTAAAATTTTCTTTGTGATATTGAACATTATTTTTATTAATAAATATTCTTATCGCAACATCCAAAAACAGATTCAGTCTTTGAAAATTACATGCACATGGTTTGACATGTGTATGTATTTTCCTATATTTGTGTACAAACATGCACTCATATTTCTTGGATATATCCCCCAAAGCACAAAGTTTTGTGTAAAGCACAGAGTCAGTAGAAAATAATCAATAAAGAGATACATGGACGGATGCACAGAAGCTGAAATTATAAGACAAACAATTTTTATTTGCACATATAGAGCATGAATATGTAGCTTATATGTAAATATAACCTTATTTCTAGTTGGAATCTGATAACGGGACATCTGTTATTAATTTTTTTAAATTTTACTCTATGTAAGTAACTGATCTAGGCATATAACAGGATGTGATTTTTAAATGTTAGTATTTCACATTAACGCTTTTAATAATGATTAAAACAAAGCTTAATTATATTCGTAAGTGGTGATTTTCAAAATGAATTGTAAAATGTAAAGTAGAATCACTCAATTTCATAATGTCAGATGTAAAGAAGTAATAATTATTTTTTTAAAGAATGGATTCCAAGTCTTGAGAATAATACAAAAAAAAACACCACAGACAATTGAGTCTCATAATTGGGATTTGGTTTGTAGTAGCAATTTTTCTTTACACAAAATCCTAAGGAAAACATACACACACACACACACACACCTGTGTCATCATGTGTCATGTATATATTATAAAAAATAGAGATACATGATTTGTATGTATGTTAATAATTTTATTAACAGCTAAGATGTTTCATTAAGTGTTTTACACATATACTCTCATTTAATCATACAATAAACCAATGAGTCCAATAATCATCTAGACAAGTCTTAACTCCTGAAAAGGCTTAGAAATTGGCCCAAGATCATAGAGATTTAATTGCCTGAACTAAGAGTTAAACAGGAGTCCATCAATTCAAGTACTTGGCGTTTTTAACTGCCACAGTATAAAACCAAACACATAAAAGTACTCACTTGCCTTGCTCTTAGAGGCCCTCAACTGAACTTCCTTAGACAGCATCCCCATCTCTCTCACCTAAACCTTAAAATCTCTCACAACCAGAAAGCAGAAAATTCTTCCAGCCTATTGGAAACACTGCTTTGATAGCAGTTCCAACACTGCTATAAATGAATTACATTAGTTCTTCTAGGTGTTGGATGGATGAATGATGGATGAACAGAAGGATGGATGATGGATGGACAGAAGGATGGACAATGGATGGATAGATGGATGGTTGCTTGATTGGATTTTTGAGACAGAGTCTCACTATAGACACGTTGGTCTCAAACCTGATCCTCCTGCCTCCACCTTCCTCCCAAGTGCTTGGATTACAGGCAGGCACCACCACACCCAGCTTACATTATCTCTTCTTGTTTTGAGTGTTTATTTCTTTATTATTTGCTCTCATTATCTAGAAATCTATACTTGAACCCTAATTGTCTCCCTGAGGTAATGATTAAAGCATGACTCTGAGATTTGCATTGCAAACACCATGAGCCCTCCAACAGGAGCAGATGAATTCTGAACTTGGCATCTAACACCACTTATTGCTTCATTTTCACATCTTCCTGGCTATACTCTGGGCCAAAGTTGTTAATTTTTTTAAGTTCCAAAAGGTTGGGAAGAGGTGGAGTTCTAGATAATGATTGCATGCCTGCCATTGACTCTGCCCAGTAGATCAAAATTGAACCTTTTATTGCTGAAATCAAATCTTTGAATAAAAAAAAGCCCATGGATCAGTGCCCTATGTGCATTTTACTAATGAATATTTATAGGCCTGCCCATGGAGTACATCCTCATACAGGCTCCTCTGTTTAGACAATGGTTATTTGGTACAAACCAGAAGGGGACTGAAAAGAGGCATTGCTGTAAATAGGCTGTCTTTTATCCCTCTCCGGGGGAGGTGAGAAGCCATCAGTGGGTATCTACTCCCCTTCAGTTTTGTGTTATCTTAAAAGTTTTATTTATTTTAGAAATAGTTACAACCTAGCTAGGTAAATATATCGCCATAAATCCCACTTAACTTTTTTTTCCCTTTGCTGGAATAGGCTCATAAAAGACAACAAAAACCTGCAGAAAATTCAATGAGGGAATAAGATTGTCGATACAGTGTGTGTATTTGAAAGTAAAATGGCACAATCAGGTACAAAGAAGAATTCTGCATTGAAGTTAATAAAAATCAATCTAGAAGAAACTGAACTGCATTTTAGTGTCCAAGTAATCTTATCTTTTCATGATAATAAAACGTCTTAGAGTCTTTTCTTTGGTGTCTCAAAGAGTTTTGAGAGCCAAACTAGGATAGATAGAGCATCTGGAAATGAAAGATCTGTCCAGAATCCTTCTTCTAAGCTTCAACCATCATTAAGAAGGTGGGGTCCTCATTCATGGGACATAGTAGACTACCCAGCACCTCCATATCTCAACTTACTGCCCAGGATGTTGGCACACCAAGTATTATTCTATCTACAAAACCAAGTATAATTAAGAGGAAATGGGCCTTCTGTAGAAAAAAATATATTTGTATTAGGCACATTTTGCTGCAAATCATATAAGGCACTTAATAAACAGTAGCTATGTCACATTAATAGATGACTCTAAAATACTCAAGTGAAAACTAATATATCTGGCCTCCAGAGCCTGATAAAAACTATTTTATTTTTATTGAACAACCATATTTTCATGTCTCTAAGAAGCCATTGATTGCAAGGCATGTCATCAATTTAATAACTTTCCAGGGGAAAAGGGAAGACATGGCCACACTGAATATATCCATTGGAAGAAACACACTGCTTTTGAAAATGTTATAACATCAGGGAAATGTTGTCTCCTAGGTGAGGAATACTGCAAAGTAAATTTATAGTTAGTGTGAAGAGTGCACGTGTGTTCATTTTGACAAAACTTTCAAGGATGCGTTGATTATCATTTCCACTTTTCAGATAGAAAAAGTCAAGCCTCTAAGATGTTCCTTGACTCACTCCAGAACACACAGTCAAGACATTTTGCATCTAAATTTCATATTATTTCCACCTCCCTGTCTCTATCTTAAAATAGCAATAACATTTTTGTCTAAATTGCATTGACGGCCACTAGTAAGCAAAGATAGATATTTTTATCCAAGTGCCAATGGTTTGTGACTACAATCCTAACTACTCAAAAGGCTGAGATCAAGAGGATCATGGTCCAGTATCAGCCAGAGTAGAAAAGTCTTTGAGACTCATCTCCAAAATAACAAGCTTGGAGATGTAGTTCAAGTAGTAGAGTACCAGTCAAGCAAATAAGCCATGTGAAAGCATGAGACATTGAAGTAAAGTCCAATACAAAGAGACAAAGAGACATGGACCGAGAAAGCTTCAGAGACAGAGACAGAGAGGCAGAGCATCTTCATATCACTGACCTATACCTATAACCATACCAATACCTATAACTTCAAAGTCAAGTCTTCTCTTCTCCTCACTGTTGAGCACTGACAGAGCAACAGCTGTTCCACAGATGTGTGGTCCTTCAAGAGGAGACTGGGTCACCAGTCAGAAAGCTCTGGTTCACTGCTATTGGCCTCATTACTCCTCTCTGGACAGAAGACACTTGCTTTGGAGATTACAGTTGTGCACTGGCTATACTCATCTCTCCTTTGTTGATTGTGAATCTTCTTTTGAAATACTTGGCTTGAGAAATGTGCAGCGTCCATAATGTCTTCAACTCTCTGGAGCTGTAGTCATCTATTTCTGCAGTGTGTCTTAGAGGTTTGTAAGTAGCTTTCTCCATCAACTGAATAGCTAAAAATGGATTGTATTGTGGAATTTTGGCTGAAACGGGTCATCATGTGGGTGCCTCTGGAGATCTCACAGACCTAGGGTTGAAGATACATTTACATTATATAGGCAATGTTCCTTAGTGGTTGGCATCCAAGGCCAGACATGGGGAAAATGGCACTGGGGGAGGTCTGACATCTACCACAGTAATTCAGGGGTCCATGGGGTGCAATGTATAAGCAGAGGAGTGGGCACATACCATTTTTTCAGCACAACAATGCTGCAACTGAGAGAGAGTAGATCCACTTGCAGAGAAGAAAGCTTGCCATGTCTGCCCCTTCCCTTTGAGCTTCACAAGCTGCTTCCTTCACCAGGAGATCACGCTATCCTGACAGAAGCTCTGCGTGCTACATCCGCACACAGCAGGGGTACTGTTACAGAAGCTATAGAAGTAAACAGGCAGCTTCTAATTCCATCCCAATTAGTATCCAAGGGTAAGTAAAATTAGTAAATTTATTAGAAACACACACCCCACCGAGACGACTAGTATTAATTATTTTAAGTTTGGATTTACCATTAATATTCAGAGGCTAGCTTGGTGCTTTCGCCTCATTTTCAAAATGAACTTAGGTATGCACAGAAGGTAAATACTGTGTGACCCCACCCCCTTAGATGTGAAGTCTAAATAAGTTCAAGTTGCAAAGCTCCACAGTAGAATGGTAGTTGCCAGTACCTGGGTACAGGGAGAAACAGGGGATGTTGGTCAGATACAAACTTTCAGTTATAAGATGAGCAAATTCAGAAGATTTAAGATAGCCCTTAAGTAGGACTGAAGGGTGTATTAATTTGACTATAGTTGTCCTTTCACAATGCAGATTTCTGTCAAATGCACATGTTCTAAATTTTGAATATGTACAACTTTATTTTCCAACTCAGTGCATTCTAATTTAATTTTCCTCCTTCTTCTTCATCTTTATCCTTTTCTTCTTGCCAATACTGGGGCTCGAATTCAAGTCCTCGGCACCTCACTTGACTTTTCCTTTGCTCACAGTGCCATTTGAACCTCTCTAGTCAAGCATTTTGCCAGCTAATTGGGAAGGACATCTATGTACTTTTCTGCCTAAACAGTCTTCAAATATTGATTCTCCAAGGCTCAGCCTCTGAGTGAGTGTGTGTGTATGTGTTTGTGTGTGTGTGTGTGTGTGTGTGTGTGTGTGTGTGTGTGTGTGCACGTGCATGCACATGCCAATTCTGGGGCTTGCCCTCAGAGCATGGATGTTGTTCCTGAGCTTCTTTGGTTCAAGGCTCTACCACTGGAGCCAAAGCTCTATTTCCAACTTAAGGTGGGGGTGTCCATTTATTGGAGATAAGAATCTCAGGGACTCTCCTGCCTATGTTGGCTTTGAACCATGATCTTCAGATTTCAGCCTCTTGAATAGCTAGGATTATAAGCATGAGCCACCAGCACCCAGTTCTAATATCACACTTTTATCATCTTGTGGCAAAAAGCAAAACTGTCCCCAAAGAGAACAACCAAAAGCTCACGACAGACTGCTGAACAGGAAACAGGAGCTGATGTGTTCGGTTCTCCTCAGGGGAAATGATAACTTCTTTGGGTTCTCAAGAGTCAAAGACTGAGATAATGGTAAACTAGGCTACCCCTGTGAATGGTTCAACCCTGTAATCCTAGCTAATCAGGAGGCTGACAACTGAGGAATTGTGGTTAAAGGCCAGTTCAGGCAAGAAATTCCTTGAGATTCATCTCCAATTAACCACCAAAAAGCCAGAAGTGAAGTTGTGACTCAAGTATTAAAGCATCAGCCTTGAGCAAAAAGCTAAAAGAAGAGCGCTCAGGCCCTGAGTTCAAACCCTAGTACTGGCAGAAAAATAAAATAAAACCAAGTTTCATGCCTATAAGTAAAATCTAAAAGAGACATATCCACAGAAAATACCTGTCCTAGAAGCCACACGGAACACAGCATATGACTCCATGCAGTGACCCTCATCCCTGTCCCTGGCCCCTCAGGACAACTAGATTTTACTCTTCTATGGCCTCTTCCCTCTAGTAGAAAAGAAACAGATGTCCCAACAAGCAATTTTTCTCCAAAGGACTTCAGAAAGCAGCAGCATCTGCTACAGGCTTCATCCTCCCTTAACTTCCCCCTCTTCCCCTCCCACCAGTTCCAGAGCTTGGGAAGATGAGGGAATCTCCTTCCTCCTGGGCTTGGCTGCCCCTCCCTGAGTCTCCACCCACAGAGCTGAGCTTTCCTGGTCTGCTCCACCACCACAGAGCATGAGGACAGATCTGATATACATAAATCAACATATTACTCATCTTCTAGCACTGCCTCTGACAGCTGTTCCATGAGCACATTGTTAGAAACTGTCAAGCAATGATACACAGTGCCTTTTACAACATATGTTGACTTTTATCTAATGTAGTTCCATAATTAGCCCCAGGGAAAGCAAATCCGGGCATCCACCTGGCTGTATGATCTCAGTTAACCTTCCCTTCCTTCTGAGGAAAGCTCACAGGGTGGAGGGGGAGACCCAGGCAGCTGGGGCTCAGGACTCAGAGGACATGCTTGAGCTGGATACACACTTTTTTATATCTTCCAGCTTTCTAGCTCATGTAAAGTATGTCAGTAATCAGAGATCTGGGCATTTGTAGAGCTGATCAAGCATTTTAAGGGCCCCAGACCCATATGAACTCTGGCATGGTGATTGGGAAACAAAATCTTAGACCCTGGACCATTGAACATGAAAGACACAAAAGGAAAAGATCAGTAGTATTGACTCAAACATTGTTCTTGGTGCATCTCTATATTTCTTGCTCAGAAAAGGACAAAACTCCTATTTCCCTGAAGTGCAGGACTTAAAAGTTATGCAAGACAGCAGGTGGGCTCTGGTGAAGGTGGTCTGGATTCAAGTTCTGACTCTTTCATGTGCTCCCATAGTAACCACTGTAATTTGTCAGGGCTTTTATCCCTCCACCTTCCAATGTGAATAAAGGCAGGTGCTGTCATCGTCATCAATAGCTGTTCTCTATGGCTCCTTCAGTGCCCGAGCCAGCACAAGAAACATTCTTACCTGTAATTTCAGCTACTTGGGAGATGGAGGAAAAAGGATTATAGTTCACAGCTACTCTAGAGGGAGAGGAGAGATAGTAAGAAATCCTGTCTCAATTAGCAAGGTGGATTATGCACACCTGTAATTCTCGCGACTCAAGAGCAGAGGCAGAGGCAGGCAGATGGTGGTCTAAGGCTGGCCTGGGAAAAGTGTGAGACTCTCTCTGAAAGGCAAACTAAAGCAAAAAGGAGTAGGAAATCAGGCCGAAGAAATAGGGCATTTTAAGTCAAGACTCTGAATTCAAACCTCAATACCACTAAATAGTATTGTTTCATTAATGAATTTGTGCAGATGAAGACCAACTGAGAAGACATAGAAACATTTTTGAAAACAGAAAATTGGTGTCCAAAGAGGAGTTATCTGTCGGACATTCCATGTTTGGGGTTTCAATTCAAATTCTAGCTTCAATTTCTAGTTATCAGAGAAGAAATGAAACTGAATAAATCTGGACACAAACTGGCACAAACTAAAGGTTCAATAGTTTTCTTAATATTCATTTTAAATAGTTGACGATGACTAATGTTCCCTAAGTCAAAAATGAGGAGAAAAGGACAAATTCCTAACAGGATTTTCAGCAGGCACTGGACCTCTGTCCCCATTCAATGCCCAGGAACCCTGGCCAAGCTGTCAGTCCTGTCTCCTGCCTCTGTGATACTGTACCAGACACTGCAGAATCCAAGCAACTCTGGAACCACCCAGGCTCTCCAAGCATCTGGGCCTGTCTCCATGAATTCGTTCTTCATGTCTCTGAGTTAAGTCCTGTGGATTCCATGAAGCAAGACATTACACTCAACCTCGGGGAGCTAACAGTCCAGTAGGAGCCCAAGTCCATCAAGTGCCAATAAAGCCAGAGCTATGATACAGAGACACAGAGAAGGGATACAGAGAAGGGAAAGAGAAGAAAGCTGAAGACAGAATCCTGAAGAACACACAGAGGGGACAGATGAAGAAGATGAGCCAGAGTCAGAGCTGGCGATAGGAAAAAGTAGAAGACAGATATACATTAAACAGGACTCTAAACATTCACACAGTAAAACCAAAGGAGGATATTCTTAGGAGAGGGTCACAAGGGCTCAATAGCTATGTGCATCTGATAACATAAAATGATACTTATCAAAATGAGCTCAAAGAAATGGAAATAAGAGGGTTTTCTTAATTGTTCTATTTACAGTTCTTTTTCTTGTTTTTTTTTTTCATTTTTGATGCTGTTTTTTATTTCTGTGCCTTTTTTTTGCATGTAAGTTTATCTGATTTGAGGAGGGAAAGGGGAAACACAGAAATGGTGGCACAAAGGGTGAACTAATTCAGCAGTGATACTCACCAGACACTATGTTGAAAATGAACTATACAACTTGGTGGCAGGGGGAGAGAAGGAAGGGAGAAAGAGAATGAGGGAGGGGTGACACTGTTCAAAAAATAAATGTACTCATTACCTGACTTGTGTAACTAACCCCTCTGTATATCACCTTTACAAGATTTTTTTAATATCCTAGAAAACAATAGAGAGGAAATTCCCAAAAGGACTCCTTACACACCTGTGAAAAATACAATGGAAATTTCAATTAAGATGAGAACTAAAAACAACTCACTGGTGTTCAAACCTACTAAATGTATGGAAAAAAAACTGTTAGCATCATACCAACAATCTCTACTCAGGTGGGAAATGGTAAAATTTTTATATGCTATAGGAATTCAGAAGAGGGAAAAAGAAATCTCTGTGGTGTAGGGAGATTAGGGTTTAATGGATTTTGAAGCTATAGACAGAAAGGGAATTGAAAGATTAACACAGTTTGGAAAGGAGGGGCAAGACTTTAGGAGAGTAGAGGTTTCAGTTAGGAGAAAAGGTCTGATCCCAGCATAAACCTCTATCTTAAGGCCAGAGAAGAGGATGTGGGAGGCGAACCTGGAGAAGGAATTTGGGATCTAACAGAGAACAGAGGCCAGTGTCCAGTCCATGCTTAACTAGGTTAAGGTAACAGTGTATTCAGCAGATCAGAGAGTTGACAAGTAGTTAAAAAGCAACAACCCTAGGAGGGTGAGACTTAGGGCTTAACCTGAGAACATATGAACATATGAAAGCAAAATTTCATAACAGAAAAAATAAGAAACCATTTGACTGTCTGTTATTCATGGAACCTTTGTCCCTTGCCCAAGAAGCAGCAAAGAAACTCAGAGACAGTGTCCAGGCTCTGAGTTCAAGCCCCAGTACTAACACAGAAGAAAGGAAGGAAAGAGGGAAGTAGGGAGGGGAAAGGGAGGAAGAGGAAAAAAGAGAAAAGAAGAGGAAAAGAAAAGACAGTGTGCCCCCCAAAAAAGATAGCATGCCCAAACTCCAGCTCAGGCAGAGTTGGATACCAGCTGGGTACTGGCACCTGTAATCCTAGCTACTCAAGAGAGTGAGACGTGAGGATCCATTCAAAGTCAGCGGGGATAGGAAAATCTGTGAAACTCATATCTCCAATTAACCACCAAAAAGCCAGAAGTAGAGATATGGCTCAAGTGGTACAGTGACAGCCTTGAGCAAAAAAAAAGCTAAGGAACTGTGCCCAATTCCTGAGTGCAAGCCCCAATACCAGCATAAATATAAATATATATATAGTGATAATTTATTAAGTAATAATAGAAAAACTTGTAGTCTTAGGAAACATTATTTACCAATTCCAGAAGTGTACTTCGATTCAGTCTAGAAAGCAGCTTGATGTTAGATGCTGAGGTTGAGATGCTCAGGAGAGCTGTCCATCCCATGCATGTGGTGGAGCATACATATGGATAAGTTCCTGTACATCTACAAGAAGACCCACAGCAAAGTGCTTTTGACAGTAGGAAAGTAGAGACAACCTAAATCAAATGACCATCCTAGTAAGAATAAATAAAGTAGCATGTTCAGAAAATAGCCACAGAAACAAATGAACTCTAGTTAGCTGACAATATGGACACAGCCCACAAAAATAATATGGATTAAGGAAGTAAGTAGCAGCACAGAAATGGGGGTACGAAGGGTGAACAAATGCAGCAGCAGTCCTCACAATTGAACTATACAATTTGTGGGGTGGGGTCAGGAGGGAAAAACTGGGAGAGAGTGAGGAAAGGGGTGACATTGTCCAGAAAGAAATGTACTTTTTGGAAGTGGCTCTGTGGCTCAAGTGGTAAAACACCAGGCTAGAGCTGAAGATCTGAGGGATGGCACCCAGGCCCCAAGTTTAAGCCCCATGACTGACCAAAAACAAAAAAAAAGAAATGTACTTTTTACCTGACTTATGTAATTGTAACACCTCTATCCATCACCTCTAAAATAACAATGAATTTTTAATATGTTTTCATTGTAAAAATACTATATAGGGGTTACAGTTACATGAATAAGGTAATGAGTACATTTCCTATCAAACATTGTTACCTCCTCCTTAGTTTTTCCCCTTCCATCTCTTCCCTCCCTATCTCCCCAACTCCTCCCTCCCCATCTCAAGTTGTAAAGTTTGTTTTCAACATAGTGTCTTGTACATCTCATTGTTACAATGGGATGTACATTGTATCCTTACAATGTAAGGATACATTGTTACAATGTATCCTTATTTCAGCATTTTTTAACAATCAATTTTTTAGAAGAAGATGCTAGAAAGACTATTTTCATTTCTATAACATTTGCAAATAGGTAAAGTGTGAACATCCTTATATAGCCACGTATTTAGTGATGTTAAAATACTACTAAATTATAGTTATAGCTGAGCACTGGTAGCTCACACCTGTAATCCTAACAAATCAGGAGGCTGAGATTTTAGGGTTGAGGTTTGAAGCCAGCTCCGGAAGTAGAGTCTGTGAGAATCTTATCTGTAATTAACCACCAAAAAGCTGGATGTATAGGTGTAACTCAAGTGGTAGAGTGCCAGCCTTCAGCAAAAGAACCAAACAAAAGCTTGGGGTCTTGTTTAAGATCAATCCCAGTACTGGCACAAAAATTAAATTAATAAAAACTAGGGGGATTTTAGAGACCAGGAAATAATTGTCATAAAGTTCTAGACAGTGATTATCTCCTTCTCGGGGAAGGAAGGAATTATATTTGGTAAGGAACAATGGAGGGTCTTCTGGGATGTTGGCAAGGTATATTTTCTAATCATGTTTTACATGAGTGTTTGCTGTATAATTTTTAAATTATCCACCTAAATGATATACATGAAGGATATATCTCACGATTTAAAACCAAAAAAAAAGGAGGGGGGTGTTAGGCCTCCAAATGACAGGTTTTACACACTTGACCAAGAACTTCACCTGAGGAAGTCCAGGGCACACAGATTTGGAGGCTCCCCTGATGTGTAGGGACCCCAAGTGGGAGGCTGAGGGAGCATCCGGGCCCCTCCCTCCCTCCCTCCCCACGCCCGCCCGCAGAGCCATCAGCTCCTTGACACCTGTGTCTGTTAACAGCTGTGGTGGGGAGGAGGGTGCTGTCAGGAGCTGTCACTAGCAGCAGACTAATAATAAGATTCATTTCTTTGAGACTCCCAGGACACGATGCAGGGAGACTAGAGAATGCTAATGCTGCCTGCAAGGACTCTGGGGAATGCTTACTTATTTTTATTTTTTAAGGTCACTTCTCTCAGGTTGGTACATTTGAGGGGAGGGATCAGTGGAAAAAGAAATGTGTTCCTCTGTGCTAAGACGAAAGGAGGAAAGAAAACAGAACGCACTCACTCACCAATCTGGCCTACATTCTCTTTTCTATGGGGCACCTGACAAGAATAGGGCAGAATCAGGACCTGTCATCTTTCTATTCTCCAGCCTGGAGCAGGGACAGCTGGGTTACCAAACCCAGGGGCTCTTTCTTAGCTCATGCTTATAGGACTTGTCTTTCCTCTCTTCCACCATCATCATCCCTGCAGTAGTTTCCTATTTCTATATAACAAAGGACCACGCTGAATGGCTGCATACAACATCCAGTTACTACCACAAAGGTTCTACAGTCACAAGTATGGCATGGCACAGCTAGGTCTCAGCTCAGGGTCTGACTATGCTCAGAGCTGAGGGCTGTGGTTCCCATCTGGGGCTGCTTAGGTTTACACGTAAGCTCCCACGGTTGGGCAGAGGTCAGGTCCTTGTAGTTAAAGCACAGAGGTTCTGGTTTCCTTGCTGCTGTCATATGCGAGTTTCCCATAGTTCCTAGTGGCTATTCATGTTTTTTATCACACGGTCTCCCTCCACCTTCAGGAAGCATCTCCTTTGTGTCTAATACTTCGACTGCAAATCCTTGGCTTGGTTTTTTTGTGTGTGACCAAGAAATGCTCTGTGTGTGTGTGTGTATGTGTGTGTGTGTGTGTGTGTACACAAAACCTCTACATAACCATACCTAATGTTTTGATGGAGAAACTCTGGATAGACCAGTGGCTGGGAATCTTGGAAGGCCTTAGAATTCTGCTTGCCTCAGTCACCAAATACTAGTATTAGACCTCTAACCACACTACTCAGTATACACTATGTGGAAAATGAACTATGTCACTTGTGGGCAGGGATGGGGAAGGGAACTGGGGAGTGACATTGTCCACAAAAAAAGAAACCTACTCATTTCCTGACTTATGAAATTATGATCCTTCTGTACAACAATAATAATTGTTAATAATAACAATAAAGTTATATTTTTAAAGCTAAAAATAAAAATAATAAAACAAACCCACTTTGGGAGATTATGAAACACAAGAAGGTGCTTTGCTCCAGATAGGAATAAAGGAAGTTGGGGAGATTTGGGAGAATCTTGAAGGGCAATGGAAAGCATTTACTGAGCTATAACCTTCACAGAGCTTCCCTCTGGGGAGGTCAATTTAATAACAACACCCATTTACCCCGCTGGTATTTATTGAAAATCCAGTGTGGAAACCCAGGCACTGTTTACAGACTACAAATTAAAGTCCCTGACTCCATGACATTTTCATTCTAGGGGAGGAGACAATAAACAAAAATATGAATAAATAAGACAACTCCAGACCGTCATAAATGTTATGAATAAGAAAATCAAGCAAAAGAAAAAAGGCAGATTGAGAATGATTTAAGTTGGATAGTCAGAAAGGGCTTCTCTGAGCAAGTGACATAGCGAGTGAACATCTGCAGAGAATAACAGGGGACCCAGGCATGAACAGCTATATTCAGGGGTAGCCAGGGACCAAGGTAGCTGAACACCAGTATTCAGGTCATAGAAGGTGACCTGGGAATAAACATCTGTATTCAAGGGGTTATCAGGTGACCTGGACATAAACACTACTGAGGAGGTAGCAGGGGATCTGGATGTGAGTACCCGTATTGCATGAGGTAACCTAAGCATGAACACCTACCTATATTTAGGGGCTAGTGAGTGACCTTAGCATGAACACCCATATTCCAAGAGATCATAGGTATACTAGCTATGAACACCTTTACCCAAGGGATAGCAGGTGACCTGGGTGCAAACACCTGTATTACAGGGACGAGCAAGCCATGCAGAGATCTGAAGGAGTCTTCATACAATGGAGCAGGAAGATGATACCTGGAGCAGAAGACACCTGACGGGTGGGAGTGAAGCAAGCAATAATGTGGACAGTGCTTGAATGAGTGGCTAGGAAGAAGTGAGTGGGGCAAGGAGGCAGAGGGCCTAGAAGGCCTGGAAAGTCATTTGGTGAAATGCCCTCAAAAGTGTCTGCAGGAGGCAGAGAGATGGAGTGATACCATCCCTCAGGATAATATGGAGGCCAGAAAAGCAAGAGTGAGATGGAAGGTTTAGGAAGAATGAAGGTAAAGGCCTACAGCTGTGGGCATGGCTGATGTGGTGGCTGCTGTTTGGGGAGCATACAGAGAGCCCACGGGTCTTACAGATAGACAGGAGAGCATTCAAGAGAAAGGAAAACTAAAACCAAAAGAACCAGCAGCAGGAGCAAAGATCCTTCCATTATTGGGGCAGGAGAGGAGGAGACATGAGGGGTCAGACCAAAGCAGCAGAAGAGAAATTTGGAGCCCTGAGTGTAAAATACACAGGCCTGAACGCATGCATGGGGGGTAAGGTCACAGAAAGAAGCAGAGGTGATGGGTTCTTCCAGCCTAAGTCACAGGGAATTGGAGAAAAGTAACACACAGGGGAGATAGGAAATCAGTTAGGGAAAGCAGACCTTGCGGGTAACAGGTTCTCTACTATGGTGCTTTGGAAGCTACCTGAAACTAAGTCAGAACCTGCTAGGAAAAGTGGGCTCCAAAGACTAGCACCCCTCATCCCCTGGAAAGACATTGCCCACTACAGAGAAGTTCTGCATGCCGGCTGCTGTTCCCCCACCTGGCCAGTCCAACTCCTAATTCCAGGATTGGAATCCCAAGGTGTCCACTCTAATCACTCCAGATCGTGCCATGCCAAGAGCATTTAAATTGTTCTGGTGTAAAGAGCCAAAGGGCAGGAATATAACCAGGCATTCTATTCTACAAGGAGGGGTCTACACTCAGTGACTCACATCACTGATCATGTGAGACCTATTCCCTATTGGCTCCAGGCCCTGTTTGACCTCTGACCCATTCCCAAGTTTCTTTGTTCTCTGTGTCTTACATTTCATTCAAAGGTGAGTTTAATATGTCACTACTGTTTCCACCTGCTGCCTTTGTGTCATGCCCACATTGCAACACACACACACACACACACACACACACACACACACACACACTTTTTAACCTTTGAGTTCTCATGCTAAACAATGTTGATAACATAGGCTCTCATTCTAATTCTTTTATAAGGAGACTGATTTTTCTCTCTGGTCATATGACATTTTTTGTTTTTACTTTTGTCACTCAACATTTTTGTTTTTACCTTTGATGTATTATTTCCCTGTGAGCAATACAGATGTTGATTTATATTTGTATATATTCTTCTCCATTTTGGGAACCATGTTCAACCATGTGCAGATATGCATGTATTAGTCCATTTTCTGTTACAATAACATTTCTGAGGCAGGCTGCCTTATTAAAGCAAAGATATTCATTTAGTTCATAATTGTTGGAAGCTGAACTGGCTTCTAGTGAAAGCCTTCACAGAAGATGACGGTATCAGAAAAGGGGGGGGGAACAAGAGGAGAATCAGAGAATAAAATCAGGGGTCTATGTCTAATCATTAGACTACATACTCTTGTGAGAACTAACTCAGAGGTCCCAAGAGAACTATCTTAATCCCTTCCCAGCATGTCACCCCAATCACCAAAGGACTCTGCACAAGGTCCCACCTCTCAAAGGTTCTAAATCTCCTAACATCACTCCATTAGTGCCATGTCAACTCTCAAAGAACACACCAAGCCATAACCAACACCTGACCAGAATCAATCATCATAACCATAAGCAGCACATCGTGTTTACAAGTAGAAATGTCTACATTATACTCTACATTTTCCTTGCCTACATATTCTTCCCTGCACTCAATCTCACTCCTGCTCCCTAGACTCCTTTTCCTTTTTTAATTAATCAATGTCACTTTTTAAAGCAAATCTGAAGGCCATAGAAAAGTAGAGCAGAAGGGACAGAGACTTCCCAAAACCCCCACCAACCTCTCTCCCTAGTGTATTGACCCCTGACTCTTGTTTTCCCAGGTGAATATCGACATCAGACAAGCCACCAAAGATATGCACAGATTGCCTGACACAGACAGGGTAGTCTACCGAAGCCTGGCTGTAAACATTCCATTGTGGTCCCAATTGAAAAGCCCCCCACCTCCCTTGACCTAATGGCTTTTTCATTAACCTCTGCCTCCTTGCCCAGACCTCTAAAACCCAACTCCTGTCCCAGCTCTTGGCACAGTCTCCAAGTTTGCGGGAAGGCTGTGCCCCCACTGCTATATCTCAATGAACAGTCTTCACCTTTGGAAGATCGGATCGGGCCTGTTTCCTTCCTTCCTCCTCCATTTTCCTAACAGTGGGCATGTGTTACAGTCAAATCTTCATGAATTCATCACAACTCCCAGGCTAGAGCACACACTGGGGCCCACTCTAGGCAGTGGATACTGTGTTTTGGAAATGTATCATGGTACCAGCATGGTCATACTTCACCAAAACTCTTCTGTGTTCTACTGTAGCATCTTTCTCTCTCTTGTCCCCCACCAACTCCTGACAAACCTTTGAACTTTTTTCACTGTCTCTAGTCATACACTTGGCATAAACAGTCTTTTCAGACTGGCTTCTTTTACGTAGTAACCTGTATTTATATGTCTTCCAGTTAGGTTTCATTCCTTTTTAGTGCTGAATAGTATTTCATGATTCAAATGTGCCATTTGTGTACTAAAGGAAATCCTTGTCCTTTCAACTTTAGGCAGCTGTAAATAAGTCATTAAATATCAGACACAGATTTTATTGTTCAAGGATGAGTTTTCAGTTCATATGGATAAATACCAAGGAGGAGAAACTGCATGATCATATGGGAAGAGAATAAGCTGCAAAACTCCTGAAGAGTGATCATGAAATTTTATGTTCTTATCAGCAATAAATGAGAGTCCTTTTTGCTCTCCATTCCTTGCAATTACTGGGGCTTCATTGTTTTAGACACCCTACTATGTGAGTGTTGGTATTTCAAAGTTGTTTTAATTTACAGTTCTCTAATGAAATATGATGTTCAACCTCTTTTCATACGCTTACTCGCCATCTGTTTATCTTCTTTGGTGAAGTGTCTGTTGATCTCAAAGACATTTTTCAGTCACGTTGTTGCTTCACTGTCTGTTAGGTTTTAAGTATTCATTTTTCTTTTTCTTCTTTTAATGCTAGTACTAGAGCTTGAACTCAGGGCATAGGCACTGTCCCTTAACTTTTTCACACAAGCTAGTACTCTATCATTTGAACTAATGCTCCCTTTCTGGCTTTTTGCTGGTTAATTGCAGACATGAATCTCATGGACTTTTCTGCCTGGGCTGACTTTGAACTGCAATCTTCAGGTTTCAGCCTCTTGTATGGCTAGGAGTACAGGCCTGAGACATGGGCACCCAGCTAAGAGTTCTTTGTATGTCTAGACACAGTCTCTCATTAGTAGTTGGGTTTGTTTTTGTTTTTGTTTTTGTGAATACTTTTTACTTATCTGTGGCATATCTTCTCATTCTCTTGGTATTATTTTTTACATGGTGGAAGTTTTTTATTTAATTAAATGAGGTTCCGTTTATCAATGGTTTCCTTTTCAATGTTTATTATTCTAGTTTGTGATTTTGATTATCTTTAAACAGGTATACAGAGGGATTTAAATTCAATGTCAGTTTATTAGCCCATCTTGATCAGTATCACTCCTCCCACCACCTCTACCGTACCCTTTTATCCTCACCCCACTTACCCCCTCAAACTACCTAGTTCCCACAATTGAGATTGGGGGGGGGTGCAAATATTGTATTTTTTATTGAAAAGGTGATGAGCAGGGGGTTACAGTTACATAAGTAAGGTGATGAGTGCATTCATTTTTAATCATTATTACCCATCCCTCATTATCTCCCTCTCTCCCCTCCTTATCCCCCCCCCAAGTCATAAGGTTCTTTTTGGGGGGGGGTCTGGTTGTGGGGCCTGAACTCTGGGCCTGGGCACTGTCCCTCAGCTCTTCAGCTCAAGGCTAGCACCATAGCAACACTTCCGGCTTTTTTCTTTTTGCTTCTGTGGTGCTGAGGAATCGAACCCAGGGCCTCAGGCATGCAAAGCAAACACTCTACTACTGAGCCACCTTCCCAGCCCCCAAGTCATAAGGTTCTTATGCCACATAGTGTCAAGGGAGTATCATCCCTTGTCCTGCTGTTTCTGTGATTCCCTTTCACATATCGAACAGTCTTACATACAAAACATATGGAACTGAAAGTGAAGAAAAACCAGAAAAAAAGAATAAAACTACATACAGGACATAGTAATAGACTCATTTCCACATATTGGAGTTCGTGTTGATATGCTTCATTAGATATGGTCCTATGCACAAAGGAACTGGGCCTTTTGGAGCCCCTGGTAAGAATATTTTGGACAGATTCTGGGTTCTTACAAATGAGAGATATCATGCATCCTACTTTTCTTTGGGCCTGGCTTACTTCACTTAGTATAATTTTTTCCAAGCCTTTCCATTTCCTTACAAATGGGGCAATGACATTCTTTCTGATGGAAGCATAGAACTCCACAATAGAGTTTTTATAGAAGAATTAAACTATGTCACTTGCAGGAAAATGAATGGAACTGGAGACCATCATGTTAAGTGAAATAAGCCAGGCTCAATGATTATTACCACAGGCTTTCTCTCTGATGTGAATCTAAATCTATAACTACAAACAAAAAGGCATGAACTTAAACTGAGGCTTGTTTGTGGGGGGGGGATCAATCAGGGAAATGAGGGAAGGGAGACAAAATGAGAAGGTGCAGGAAGATATTAAGATCAAAATATATTTTATGTGTAGAAATGTCATAAAAAAACTTATTCTTATCTGGATTCTGGTGATTCACACCTGTAATCCTAACAACTCAGAAGACTGACATCTGAGGTTCAAAGTTTAAAACTAGCAGAAAGGTCTATGAGAGTCTTATTTTAAATTAACCAGCAAAAAGCCAGAAATGAAGATACAACTCAAGTGGCAAAACACCAGCCTTGAGCAAAAGAGCCAAGCAAAAGCGCAAGGCCCTGGGTTCAAGCTCCAGTATGAGCCCAAAGAAAGGAAAGAAAGAGAGAGAGAAAAAAGAGAGAGAAAAGAAAGAGAGAGAAAGAAAGAAAGAAGAGAAAGAGAGAGGGAAGGAGAAGGAAGGAAGGAAGGAAAGGAAGGAAGGAAGCAAGGAAGGAAGGAAGGAAAGGAGGGAAGGAAGGAAGGAAGAAAGGAGAGAGAGAAAGAATGAGAGAAAGAGAGAGGAGGAGGGAGGAAGAATGTAGAGAGGGAGGAAGGGAGGCATTCTTTTGTACAATCAGCAACTAGACAAGATGTGTGCCAAGTCACAGCACATCCATATCATTTTGTGTACACTTATAGTGCTGTAAATTGTGACTGCTTTTAAAAGAAGTAGTTGATGTGTTCTGAAGAGCTTAACTCCCTGGCTTAAGCCATATAGATTTTAAAACACTTATCCTATCCTCTTGATAAGAGAACAGCGAAGATTGCCCTCAAAAGCTATGCATGGCACAACCTTCTGGTTGTCTTTTGGTTTTTCTCAGCTGATGTGTGTAACCTAATCACATTTGCAATTTCTTGTACAATTATTTCTTTACTGTATTATGTCTGGGATATAGCATCTAAGAAGTCCACAACTGGGTCTGGGAAGGTGGCTCAGTGGTAGAGTGCTTGCATTGAGTACTTGAGGCCCTGGGTTCGATTCCTCAACACCACATAAGCAGAAAAAGCCAGGAGTGGCTCTGTGGCTCAAGTGATACAGCACTAGTCTTGAGCTGAAGAGCTGAGGGACAGCGCCCAGGCCCAGAGTTCAGGCCCCCAATCAATTTTTAAAAAGCCCACAATCAAGCAGCTGTTCTATGCTATCTTCTATGGTTTTGCAACCTTGCCTGTAGATCAATGGCCCATTTTGAGTTTGTTTTCATGAAGAGTGTCAAGTGTGTGTCTACACTCACTTTTTGTGTAGGTAAATGGCCAATATCCTTCATCAGAGCTTGTTTCCCTCATATAGATTGCGTACATATTTTGTTAGATTTGCATCCCAGTATTTCATCTTGAAAGACTTTTTAAAGAAATGTTAAATTCAAATACTTTTGCTTTAAATGTAGAAAGCTATACTCAGGAAATTCGATCATTGTGTTTTTTCTCCCGTTCTTCAATGACATTGGAATTGGAGTTCAAATTCTGAGTCAACAGTGGCTATTTTCTTAAACACTTTCAAGATGCTATCCCACTGCCTTTCTACCTCTGCTGAGTGGCAGGTACCAGAACACCCCACCATTCCCCTTTTGCAAACATCATAAGGACCAGATGCTAATGCTTCCCTGCTACATCCATTTAAGAGATTCACTCTTTGCTGGGAAGACTTGCCTTACCCAAAGTGACAAATATAATGTATCATTCCTACATTCTGCTGCTCATCCCCATATCCCCATCAATGACTGGCTTATACAAAATACAAAAGCTTTGCTCCGTGGACCCAAAGTTGGACAACTCTTGATGCCCTTCCTAGACCCACATAGGATCAGGCTGAGGTTAGAATCAGCTTTCATCTAGAGGTAGACTTTTCATTCTCCCCAGGTCCCTTGCTGCTTCCTCTTCCCTTATATGTTCTACTTCTTAAGGCCTAGATGGCATAAGAAACTTCATCTCAGGCCAGCTGCTGGTGGCTCATAACGGTAACCCTAGCTACTCAGAAGGCTGAGATCTGAGACTTGCAGTTCAAAGAAAGCCCAGGCAGGAAAGAAACTCATGACACTCTTACCTTCAATTAAACCAGCAGAAAGCTAGAAGTGGAGGCATGACTCAAGTGGTAGAGCACCAAAATTGAGCAAAAGAAGCCAAACAAGAGAGGGAGACATTGAATTCAACCCCTAGAACCAAGACAACAAACAGGATTTCATCTAAGATTCTTCTACACAACTGAACCTAAAACAGTCTTATTGATAATAACAATCAAAATAATAATAGGCCAGAAACTCTGTATATTATCTCTTGTGTATATTATCTCATTTAATGCTCACAGTAGGACAAGAATACTTCAATTGCGAGTTGTCTTCATTTCCTATGATGCAGTGCAAATTCTCACAAAGTGGGCAGCTTAAAACAACAGAAATAAAAACCAGACAAACAAAATTAAGGCACTGCAGGGCCATGCTCCTCTGGATGCTCTAGTAGAGAATTTGTTCTTTCCTTCGGTAGATTCTGGTGCTCATTAGCATTTGTAGACCATGTCTGTACCACTCTAGTCTCTACCTCCTTTCTTTTGTGTGCCTGCCTTCAAATGATAGGTTTTGTTTTTGTTTTTTTTTTTGGGGGGGGGGGAATCCAGTCATGGGGCCTGAACTCTGGGCCTGGGCGCTGTCCCTCAGCTCTTCAGCTCAAGGCTAGCACTCTACCACTTGAGTGACAGCACCACTTCTGGCTGGTTTTTTTCAGCTTATATGGTGCTGAAGAATCGAACCCAGGGCCTCAGGCATGCACATGCAAGGCAAGCACTCTACCACTGAGCCACCTTCTCAGCCCCATGATAGGTATTTTTGCAGGTAGGGCCCACCAGGACAACACAGGATAAACATCTCTTCTCAAGATACATACCTTAAACCCATCTCCTCCTATATAAGGTAATATCCATTTCTTTACATGTATGGAATCACTCACAAATTCTGGGTTTTAGGAACTGGCTTATCATTTTGGAGATAACCATTCACCCCACTATGCCAGCTTATATATGCAGAAGATGGGAAAGGCAGAGGCAAAGAACAGACAAAAATCACAAAAGGAGACAGTAGAAACACACCAGCAAAAACAATACATTTAAATGGATAGGACATCTCAGAATAGAGTAAAAAGAATGGAAACACCATTTAACTCAATGTGGTTTACAGAAAATTATTACACGGTTAAACAAAATGTTAAAGAGTTAAAGATTTAAAAGGACATAACAGGAAAACACTATTTCAAAGAAAATCAGAGTCAGACAAAATTGACCTTGAAGGAAAAGAAAGCATAAATTGTATTAGTCGTGATAGGTTAGGCTAGAACTTCACTAACAAACAACCCTCAAGATCTCCGTAACTTACTCAAACAATGGCTCATTTTCACATAACATGACCATGACAGACAGAGGGCGGCTCTGTTTTATATTATGTCACTTTGTGGCCCAGGCTGATAGATTAGTCTCTAGAGCACTGCTGGTCCCATGATAGAAAGAACACGACATTATGAACTATGTGCTGTAAGCAGAAGATTGAAGAATGATACCTCTCCTTTCTACTCAGACTTCATTGTCTCAACCAAGTCATACAACTAAAACTTATGTCCAGTAAAAAACAAAAGAAAGAAAGAAAGAAAGAAAGAAAGAAAGAAAGAAAGAAAGAAAGAAAGAAAGAAAGAAAGAAAGAAGGAAAGAAAGAAGGAAAGAAAGAAAGAGAATATTCCTGTGAATGAGGGGAACTGCATATTTTAACAATAACACAATCTACCCTCCTGGATCACTACATAATTAATGATCAACAAAATAATTCACCAGGAAGTTTTCATAATTCTGCTACTTGGTGAAAATAATACTGTCACCTTAAAATATTTTTCTTTTTTTTATTATTGTCAAGGTGATGTACAGAGAGGTTACAGTTACATAAGTAAGGTATAAGTACATTTCTTATCAAACTTGCAATATTTTTAGCTGACAAAATTGGATTTAGAAAATGATAATTGCATACTCATCTTTGGATATTTTATGATATCTCTAGCCAAAATGGTAAATAATGTAGATGGAATTAATAAAGATACTATAAGCCAGACACTATTGGCTCATGTCTATAATCCCAGATACTCAGGCAGCTGAGATCTGAAGATCATGATTCAAAGACAGTCTAAGGAGAAACTCTCATTTTCAACTAACCAGCAAAAAGCTGGAAGTGGAGATATGCCTCAAATGACAGAGTGCCAGCCTTGAAAAGGTATGCAAACGTGTGAGACCCTAAGTTCAAGTCCTATTACAGGTACACACAAAGGAAGAAGGAGATTATTCAGCCTTAAAAAAAGGAAGGAATTCTATCATTTGTGTTACTTTGGGTGAACTTGGTATATATCCTCCATAAGAAATTAAATTAATGAAGTAAACTAATCACAGAAAGAAAAACCTTATGTAATCTTCCTTACACACGGAATCTAAAAAGTTGAATTCAAAGAAGCAGAGAGTAGAAAAATGCTTTCCAGGGGCTGGAAGGAGAAGAAAATTATTTGTTATTCAATGGGTATAAAGCTTCAGTTGTACAAAATAAATATCAATTATGAAAGATAAACACGGCCTAGAAATATACTGTTCAACATGGTGTCTATAATCAACAATATAGTATTGTGTGCTTGAACATTTGTTATGAAAATAAGACTTATATTAACTATTCTTACCACCCACAAGCATATGCACACACAAAGGAACACAAGAACGTTCTAGCTAGTATATCATTGCCTGGCTTCAAGCATTAGTATCATGAATATAAGCACATGTTCAAACTCGCCAAATCGTATCAGTTAAACTGTGTGAGAACTTTCTATATATCAATTATTATTCAATAAAGCTGAAATTGTTCTGTGCTGGTATTGGGGCTTGAACTCAGGGCTTCATGCTCTTGCTTGACATTTTTGCTCAAGTCATTGCTCTACTACTCAAGCCATACCTTCACTTCTACTTCCAGCTTTATGCTGATTAATTGGAGATAAGAGTCTCACAAATTTGATTTCTCAGGCTGGCTTTGAACCACGATCTTCAGATCTCAGTCTCCCAAGCAGCTAGGATTAGAGGTGTGAGCCACCAGAGCCCAGAATAAAGCTGAATATTCAAAACTCAAGCAACGAAACAAGAAAGTTTGACCCAACAGACATGAGTCTAGAACGTGGCATACCCAGAATGTTCATGAAACTCCACTTTGAATGAGCACAGACATCATCTCAGAAATTTTTCAAGGATCAATATCTTCTAGGGCAAATTTACTTACAAATTGCAATTGAATGAAAACTAATAATAAAGAGGTAATCAAGATGCCTCACAAATACATGTTAGAAATTCCAGTTATTTGCTGTTTATGCGTGTATGTATGTACATACGTGCATGTGCACGCACACGTGCACACAGTTCATGTATATGCTGTTACCAGGTCTTGAACTCAGGGACGCAAGCTTTCACTTGGCTTTTGACTTTTTTGCTAACAGCTCACCCTTGAAGCATGCCCCCATCCTGGAATTTTGCTTGTTAATTGGAGATGGAGTCTTCAGGACTTTTCTGCCCAGTCTATTCTCAGGTCTTATCCTATTGAGTAGCTAAGATTACAGGCATGAGCCACCAGCATCCTAAATCCTTCATTTATAGTAGCTCACTTGTAGCAAAATATTTAGAATTGAACAGAAAATTAATGTATTGAAATTTATAGGCTGTACCATCATAGTTAGAGGTAAATGATGGCCTTCAAATACACTTACTAGACAGAAAACAAAGATTGAAAAGAAATACCTAAATATCACAATTAAAAAGTAATAAGATAATATCTATAAGAAAAAAACTAATAAAATAATAGAAAAGAAGAGTCAAATTACTAAAGAACCGAGAATCAGAAACAATAAGCATTCCAGCAAGTATTGTACAATAATCAATTTATAAAGTTGTAATTAAGTTATAAAATCAACTGTATTGCTATCTAGCAACAATGGTAGTTTAGCTGCTGCTTTTTTTTTTTTTTAGTCAGTCATGGGGGCTGAAATCTGGGCCTATGTGCTATCCCTCAGCTCTTTAGCTCAAGGATAGTGCTGTACCACTTGAGCCACAGTGCCACTTCTGGCTTTTTTCTTTTTGCTTATATGGTGCTGAGGAATCAAACCCAGGGCCTCAGGCATGTGAGGCTAGCACTGTACTTCCCAGCCCCTAGCTGTTGTTTTAATTTTCAGTATCTTGCTAGATTGCACATCCGTGGCCTCCAACTCACAACCTTCCTGCCTCAGCCTCTTTAGTAGCTCAGATTACAAGTATGCAACACTAGGTCTAAGTCAAAAACATTTTTAAAAGGAAAAAACAAGATAATTTTAAAAAGTAAGGAATTGTAAAAGCTTAGAAAACTAACAATACACACTATATTTCTGAAGGAACCCAGTTTTATTGAAGGAGAATACATATCTTTCCTATGATCCAGCCCTATCACTCCTGAGCATCTACTCAGAACATTACAAGCCAGATACTGTAAAGACACTTATACATCCATATTTAGTGCTGCACTATTCACACGTCAAGTTGTGGAAATAGCCCAGATGCCCTACAATAGGCGAGTGGACCCAAAAAAAATGTGGAACCTATACACAATGGAATTATATACTGGCATTAGAAAGAAAAATAGTATATCATTTGCAAGAAAATGGATGGACCTAGAAAAAATCATGCTAAGTGAGGTAAGCTAAGCTCACAGTTGGCACTATCTCTGAAGTACACTGGGCAATGATAAAAGTATACAGGTATCTAGGCATTCACACAGAGTGAGAACAAAAGAGAGGAGTACCAAGGAGCAATGCCTATGTGCATCTGATCATACAACATAATAGATATCGAAATGAACTCCAGGAAATGGAAAATAAGAGGCTTTCTCTTTGTTGCTGTTTTTCTATTCATTTCTTCTTGTCCTATTTGTTCATTTATATGTCTTTGGGAGAGTAAGGGGAGGCACAGAACTGAAGGACAAAAGGGTGAACCAATGCAGCAATGGTACTCACTAGAAACTATGTTGAAAATGAACTCTATAACTTGTAGGTGGGGGGGGTGAGAGGAAAAAAATCTGAGGTATCAAGAGAAGGGTGTCCAAAAAGAAATATTCTCTTCATCTGACTTATGTAACTCTAACTCCTCTGTACATCACCTTGATAATAGAAAAAAATTAAAAAAAAATAAATGAATGAAAAGACATGCGATGTCCAAAGGTAAGAAGGTCATTAATGAAACCATCAGTTCTCCTCCATTTAGTCTCTAACAGCTGCTCTTAGGTTCAAATTCAGAGTTTGGTGCTTGCAAGGCGGTGTAATCATCATTGGACCATACCTCCAACCCATTTTTGCACTTAGTGATTTTTGAGATAGGATCTCATGGTTTTCTTTTATTTGTTGGGGGGGGGGCGTCTGGTCATGGGGCCTGAACTCTGGGCCTGGGCCACAGCGCCACTTCCAGCTTTTTTCTTTTTGCTTATGTGGTGCTGAGGAATCGAACCCAGGGCCTCAGGCATGCAAGGCAAGCGCTCTACCACTGAGCCACCTACCCAGCCCCAGGATCTCATGTTTTGCCTTGAGCCTGTGCCTGGACCACCGCCTGCCTATTTTATGTTTCCCATTGTAGCTAGGATGTCACACACCCAACTTCTTCCACTGAGATGGAGTCTGGATAATATTTTTGCTTGGTCTTCTGGTCTGGTCTGGAACAGCAGTCCTCCTGCTATCAACATCTTGCATAGCTGGAATGACAGGCATGTGCCACCATGCCCCGGTATGGTTAAGAAGGAATCTCCAGGATTGTTTTATTGCCTGGGCTTCTCATTAATGGTAGTCCTCTCAATCTGAACCTCCTGAGTAACTAGGACTATAGGCATGAGCCACTGCAACCAGCTAATTTTGTGTATTTTAATTAAAATTGGACAAGTTTCTCCAAGAACCATGACAGGCTGATTCCAACATATACAGAGAAAAATCAAAGGCCCAAGATGGACCAAAATACTTGAAAAAGTGAAAATGATTATCATTTTATCGTGTAGCTATAATACAAATTTATAGCTAAGATGATATGACGTTGGAGAAAAAATGGATAAAGCAAAACAGATGGAGCAGAGATCAAAGCTTTGGTTTGAGTATACTGTGCCCAGAACTGTAACACCATAGGCTCCAGGGACCTAGGAGAGGGGACACAAACACATTCCTCATGCCATACAACATCAGTGAGCTAGGATATGGCCCAGGCATTCAAGAGCACCCAGCAAGTGCAAAGCCTGAGCTGAATTCAAACCCCAGCACCACCAAAAGAAAAAATACTTGGAAAACAACAAACAAAAAAACTTCATAAAGAAGTTCAAGAAACTATGTGGCCTCAGGGTAGGGAAAGCTTTGGTGTTGTTGGTTTTGTTTCTGTCTGGTTTTGTTTCTGTTTGGTTTTGTTTCTTGTTGCTGAGGTGCAATCCCAGGGTTTTGTGCATGCTAGGCACATGCACTAACACTGAACTGCCTTCCAAGACAGAATAAGGATTTCTTTTATAAACACATATAGTAATAAAACAAAACCGGATAGGCTTTTTCCCGGAAAGGGATAGAGGAGTTTGATCAAGGTACACTGTATACATTCACAGAAACATCATGGTGAACTCCTTATGTGCAATTAATATATGCTAATAAAAATCTGGATACTGATGGCTCACACCTGTAATCCTGGCTACTAAGGAGGCTGAGATCTGAGGATCACAGTTCAAAGCTATAGCAGGCTAGAAAGCCTGTAAAACTCTTATCTCCAGTTAACCAGCAAAACAGCCAGAAGTAGAGTTATGGCTCAAGTGGTAGAATGACACTCAAACAGAAAAAAAAAAGGTAAGTAACAGCACCCAGTCCCTGAGTTCAAGCTCCAGGACTGGGACACACACACACATACACACACACACACACACACACACACACACACACACACAAGTAAGGTTGGAAAAAGCCAGATGGCAGTGGCTCATGATCATAATCCTAGCTATTCAGGAGGCTGAAATCTGAGGATCACAGTTGAAAGCCAACCCAGGCAGGAAAGTCAGTGAGACGCTTAGCTTCAATTAACTACCAAAAAGCTAGAAGCAAAGCTATGGTTCAAATGGATAGAGCCTCACTCTTAACCAGAAAAAGCTAAATAATAACCCTCAAGCCCTGAGTTCAAGCCCCAGTATTATCAGGGAAAAAATTTAATTGAAAACCATCAGGAGCCATAAAGGCTAGCAAATTTTTCACTCCCTTAAACCTGGAAATCCATGAAGATGGAAAGTGATACTTGAGCAATGTACACCACAACTGGAGGTGCCCTTTCATAGGAAAAGATAGGAAAAGATAAAAGATAAAGGAAAAGATAAAAGATAAGGAAAAGATAAAATGCCTGGTGTACTAGAAGCTGAAGAAGATATGTAACAATTAGAACCCACTGTAAGACAGAAGGGCAACAATCACTGGAGAAAGTAATGTGAAAACTATGTATATCCCAAAAATCTGGCAATAGCAAATCTAAACACATCCCATAGAGAATGTGTGTACATGTGTATGGATAGGTGTGTCGTATATGTATATTAGGAGGATTACATGAAGAGGTTTGCTGTCATTTTTATGTGTGTGTGCCAATACAGGGGCTTAAAGTCGGGACTTCACACTCCCACTTGTTTTATTTTTGTTTGTTTGGTTGGTTGGTTTTTGCTCAAGGCTGGTGCTCTGCCACTTGAGCCACACATCCACTTCCAACTTTTTAATAGTTAATTGGACATAGGAGTCTCACAAATGTTTCTGGCTGGGCTATCTTTGAACCACAAGCCTTAGAAGTCAACCTTCTGCATAGCTAGGGTTACAGGCATGAGTCACAATGCACCTGTCAGTGTAACACGTTTTTTTTTCTAGTTGTAGAAACTCAGGGCCTAGGTGCTGTCCTGAGCTTTTTTGCTAACATTCTACCACTTGAGCCACAGCTCTACTTCTGACTTTTCCTGTGATTTAATTGGAGATAAGAGTTTTACAGATTTTCCTGTCCAGGCTGGCTTCTAACCACGATCCTCCGATCTCAGCCTCTTGAGTATCTAAGATTAACGGCGTGGGCCACCCCCACCTAACAATGTAACACTTTTTATCAACTAAAAAAAGCATGGGAAAACAACCTGGAAGACCACAAATAGGGGAGTGGGGAGTTGTGATCTAGCACTATAACAGACTACTCCACAACAGTAAAAATAAAAAATAAAAAGCTAGATGTCCAGTTGATAAGTGGGACAAGTCTAAAAGGTTGAATGAAAAAAAATAGGGAATTTTTTCACAGTGTAAAACCAATTATATAAAGTTTAATCACAAGAAATAACATTTTATAATGTCATTGGGCATATTTAATACAGTAAATTATTTTTCATAATTTCCAAAAATTATGAGCAGTGGGTACCTCTGAGGGAGAAAAGGAAGAGAATGGACTGGGAAATGTACAGGGTCCCCAACAACATTTAGTAAAGTGAAAACACTAAGACTGGGTGGATCTCATCACTAAGTACATAATCACTCTACTCTTCTCTTCTTTTTAATTTTTGTGTTCTTTAAGTAGTCATACAAAGGAATTCCTATTTAACAAAGCAGTTTGTGAATATAGTGTATCTTGATCCATGTCACCCCTTTGGACAATATCACCCATCCCCCCCCACCCTTGGCTCTTCTTGATTTTGTAGGATATACATTGGATTCTTGACTGCATTCTTCCCCTTTCCATCTTCATATTTTCTACTTCTTTCCTCTTGATCCCATCTTACCCCTTTCAAGTACCTGCTTGATGAAAATTATTGAACTTTGACCTTGCCTTTCTAAGGAATTACACTATTTGAGTTCTCCCTTGAATCCACCATATTTCAGTTAAGCCATTTGTATACACTTCTCTTTATTGGCATGTATATCTGGAAACATATTAATATATAATTTATATATACTATAATAATATGTGTAAATTTTTCAGATACTCACATATGCATATATATGATATACATCAATACATAGACACAAAGAGTAGAAATCTCAACCCCAACTTGCTCCTACATAAAGAGGCAAAATTCCCATGCTTGTGAGCTATAGTCACTGCAACAAAGACAAATTAAATAAGGCTCTGTCTACCTCTACTGAAATGGGAAACAGACGTATCTTCCAGTTGCTCTCCCATCTGTGTTTTTTAACCTTTTTTATGCTGGTCCTGGGGCTTGATCTCAGAACCAGGCTACTGGCCCTTAGCTTTATCACTCAAGCCTGATTCACTACCATTCAAGCCACACCTCTAGTTCCAGGTTTTTGCTGGTTAGTTGGAGATAAGATTCTCTCAAACTTTCCTGCTCAGGCTGGTTTCAAACCTATATCCTCAGATCTCAGCCTTCTGAATCGCTAGGATCTCAGGTGTGAGCCACCAGTGCCCAGCTAGGCCTCTACCTTCTATGTGTCTATTTCTTCTTCTGTCACCTCATCCTGGCCCACAAAGCACCCCGATCCCAAGTCTACATAACTTGTCTGCTTCAGCACCTATACTGGCCACATCAGCAAGCCCCTTGCCTACAGGGACTCCAACAGATCCAAGAGCAAATGCCTTCTTCCCACCTCCTCCTGGCCCCTTGCCTCATCTGCAGTTTCCTTGAAGGTCATTCCTGGCCTCCCTGCCCTGAAAGTCATTCCATAGTGTCCAAGATTCTCACTTTATAACACTTCATTTTCTTCCAAGAATCCCCTTTCCAGGCAGCACACTGTCTCTGCTGTGCTGGCCAAATGCCCAGTGAAGCCCTGGGCTTCTTCTCGGCACTGTGATCTCTATTATAGGAAATTAACAAAGACCCAAAGACCATTACACATGCGTGCGTGCGTGTGTGCGTGCACATTCATGTGTGTGTGTGTCTGTCTGTCTGTGTGTGTGTGTGTGCGTGCACACACACACCTATCAGCAAGCTCCAGAAATGGAGTTCGCTTCACTACCCAATCTTTAGGGCAGCCTCCAGCTCCAAGTCCTTCACTTTTGGCAGCAGCCTTTGCCTTTGGGAGAAAGACAAGCAACTTTAGAGTGATATGGAAATCACTCCCTAAACATTTGCAAGCCTTGCAGGATTTGGAGCTGGTCCCAAAGCAAATTCAATCAGCCCTTTCTCCCCCACCACACTTGCTGCTCCAGCTGAATCGCGGCTCATACAGTGAGGGCCAGTGAATGAGGTGCACCTGATGAGACCCAAGAGGCCCAGGCCCCACAAAGTCACCCCAAAAAAGCAGGAGTTGGGGGTGGGGAAAGAAGGCACACAGCCAGGCCTGGGACAGCTGCCATCCCAAGTTTGCTTTCAGCAGAGGCCTCTGCCTGCACCAAGAAGGACCTTGGGGGCTAAAACATGAATTTACAGGGCAAGGAAGTGGTGCTGGCTGCCCTGTGGGACCCAGTTCCTGAGCTTTTAAAGACTGAAGACAGTCAGCCTCTCCGTGTTTGGCTCAGAAAGCTCTTGCCAATCCTCCTGGCTTCTTAGGTTAATAAATGATATTTGCAACGGGATCCTGTGATACCGGCTCTTTCTCCCCTTCTCCTCTCCATAGAAACCTAATAGTAAAGCATTCATTGGGTTCGATCCTCTGATGGCACAATGGCATGTCAAAGGATCCATAAAGAGAGGCTGGAGAAAGGCCTCAGCACACAGTCCAATGTGCTCTGCACACATAATTGTGCCTGTGTGTAATCGTGCCTCTACCCTAGCACTAGGAGGAGTGGGGGACTTGAGGGACACAGGATGGGGAGAATTGGAAGGAGGAGAGACAGGGCAAAGTAATAGAAGGGTAAGTGCTGAACAGGAACTCCATGAGGCAGCTACCCAGGCACTATGCCTTCTTACTATTGAAGGCTAAGCATCATCCTCTACCCACCACACATTCCAAATGCTCCCACTGCCATGGGCCATGGGGATCCCAAATGTTCCTACCAAGGCCTCCACCCAATTCTGTTGGGTCAAACTAAGGACCAAAATGTTCATTTGCTGCATGCTGGTTCCTCATGACTATAAATCCTAACTACTCAGGAGACTGAGATCTGAGGATCATGGTTCAAAGCTAGCTCAGACCAGTAATGGTTCTCATCAAGGACATCTGTGATTTGTGCAGACTGCCATGTTCACCAAAGACCCTATGACAGGTGAGCAATGTCACCGAGCTGTCCTGCTCAGGTAAGGCAGGGCAGCACAAGGACTTACATAGCTGCAAGAATGGCAGCATGTTTTCTGATCCCTGCTGGTAAGTGATACAAAGCCCTCACGAATTACGTCACATACCTCATGTATAAACAGAGCTGTCATTCAGAGCAACGATGTCCTTACTGACTTGGACTTCAGTGCGAACCTGTGGATTTCTACGCAGTGATTTCTTCTTCTGATTTCTAACTAACTCTCCTCTATCCCTAAAAGAAGACCAGAAGACCTTTCTACTCCTCGTGAAGGACAGTCACCTCTGAGAACAGACACATGAGACTTGAGAGCTCAGATCATCAGAACTGTCCCACAAAAACCCCACCCCCTCTGGTGCATACTCCTAACGATTGGACACATTGCTCATGCCAGGTCCACGCAAGGTGAGCACTTCCTGCCTGCAGACTGCCTTGCTTGGTCTGGACCCCTTCTCCTGCTCTGTCTAACCCAAGGATGCAGTTGGGTGTGTAGTGACTGGCATGCCTGTAAGGTAGCGGGGGATGGGGGAATGCAACACTGCTGTGAGGTAATAAGACAATGACAGTTAAACAATCAAATGAAATTTTCATCCGAATTTTCAAAACAGGTCTTGTTGACCAACCATACTTTACACAGAGTCAGGGCAATTCCATTTAAAGAGGTGCCCTAAATCTCTCAAGTAAGGAGACTATCCAAGTACCTTTATTGTGTTGGTTGTGGGGCTTAAACTCAGGCCTGGGTGCTGTTCCTCATCTCTTTCACTCAAGGCTAGCACTCTACCAGTTCTTTGAGCCACAGCTCCATTTCTGGTTTTCTGGTGGTTAATTAGAAATAAGAGTCTCGTGGACTTTCCTGCCCTGGATGGCTTCAAACCACCAGATCTCAGCTACTCAAGCTAGGATTACAGGCATGAGGCATCTGGACCCAGCTTACCCCAGTACTTTCAAGAGAGGGGTCTGTCTGGACCCTCCTGTGAGCTGGCTGGAAGAACATGCACTGCTCATGGCCCAAGTCTTCCCTTTACTGAGAGACTTAGTTTTTGCAAGCTCTGCATATATTCAGCTTCTAAAAGAAATAGGAAGGAGTGAGGACAGTCCTCTGGCTGAGTTGAGCCAGCCATTTATGCTTTGGAAAAAAAAATCAGACAACCTAAAAGAAGATCCAGGCTAGACCAGACAAAAGCTAAGAATTCAAAAGGCACCCAAGGGTCAGCACCACCTTCAAAGCTGGACAGCCAGTCTTCAGAAAAGCCAATTAGGCCAGAGAGTAGAAATTCCAGGATGCAGAGCAGAGGTGTAAAAGGGGAGCTTGAAAAAGGCAGAGTAACCAGATAGCTTAAAGAAGACAGAAACAGCAGACTGCCTGGATCTTCCAGGACAGTCTTTGGTGATGACAGGAATGAAGTGATAGGACAGGTTGCCACAGTTCACATTAGGCCCAGTCCGGAGGAGGCAAATGTTGACCTTCCAAAAAGCCTGAGGCTTCAGCCACAGAACACGGACCCAATGCACAGCTGTGAAGAATGGAAGAGAAAATGTAAGCGACACATACCCAACAGAAAGTCTCATACACCGAATTTTGACATGGTATCCTCCACTGTTTTTAGATTCATTTTGTATTCCTCAATTTCCTTCTCAGGCACATTTTGGATTTTAAAACCTGGGTGTTTTTTTTTCCCCTGTTGCTAAAACAATACATGTTCTCCACAGGGAATAGAAATATAAATGCTCAAAGCACAGAAAGATTAAACCCTACCTATACTTTCTCCCACAGTCCCAGAAATAATCGCTATTCATATGCTGATATTTACTCTCTATTCCTTATTTATCTGTATAGTAATTATTGCCACAAGATCACAATAAACTGTCTATTTTGTAGCCCATTGCGTTCACCTGCAATACCATGAACACCTTGCCATACAGCTTGTCTCAATCAGCAGTCTTTTATGATAAATGGAACCCACTAAAGTGAGTTATAGACATGGAAAATATTGCATGAAGCAGGAATCTCCCATAGAATGCAAGAAAAGATGGCTAAGGTGTAAGGGACCAGCCACTGAGATCCTCTCAATCTCATACACACAGTGTTCTCTGGGTTCTTTGCAGCTTGATTTCCTGTTTCTATGCTCAGTAGCCAAGCAGTGGCTACACACACACACACACACACACACACACACACACACACACACACACAGAGTTCTCAGCCTGAGTGCATAGCATTGCCCTACTAAACTTCCAACCCCAAACTCCCATGGTAGCCAATCCGCCCGCCTCTGTGGCTGTCATCTGTGCACCCTTGAAGTAATCAGCATCGCTGGGAAGTAGGAAAGGCAGGAATGGTGTGCCAGTGCATTAGAGAAATGGACCGACTTACAAATGTTATTTACTGTTTCTTCAAAGGATGTGCCAAGAAAGCAGCCTGTATTCATCAGGGGAAAACGAACTGCTATTTACAAAAACCCCAAAGGCTCATTTCTTGCTCATATCCCAGTCTACTGCAGGTCAGTGGAGCTGGAGAGGCTGGAGCCAGCAAGGGGGTGAGGGTCATCCAGAGGCTATGGCAGATGGAAAGATTCACATGCAGCACCCCCTCCCTTGTCTTAGAGGACTCACAAGTGCTTCCTACCAGACTCTCTGATCTCAAAAACATAGCAGCAACTCATCCATCTGCTTCAAGGCAGCTCCATTTGTAAAACAAGCACATTCTCGGTGCTCTCCTACACATACTGTAAAAATATGCTTGGTTCCATTGTCCCGCTTTCCCTTTCCCTTTCCACAACTGTCCTGAAGCTGTTTGGACTTAAGGGCTCTAACTATAACCATCATACCCCATCTAACTTTTTACCAGAGGTCCAAGTCTCTGGTTTAAATGGGACGTTTCGGTGGGCGTTGGTCTGAGTCGAGTATCTTCCTGTTTGGGAAACATCTCTGAAGAAGGATGGTGTGTTCCCAGAGTGACTTATCCATCCAGCATGATCTCTCAAGCACTTTGACAGTTAGTCCATCAAGGGGTGGAGTGCTAATGCCCTCCCTATGATTAAGAGCTGGCCTTAGTGAGGAGTGGCATGAAGCAGATGTGACCCCGGGGGACACTGAGGCTAGATGATAACAGTGATGGAACTTCAATCAGGATGTGAGCCATGTGTGTGGAGCAGCAGCAAGACCCCTGGGCAACCACCAGACTCAGCCAGTTAGATGAGAGTGTACAAGCCCCCAAGATGCCAGTCTTTCAGCTGAACCCTAAGCATCATGGGAGAGAGGCAACACATGCCTGCCATGTCTTGTTTGATTTCCTAATGCACAGAACCTAGGAGCTTCATACATGGCTTGTGCACTATGTTGTAGGATAATCCATTACACCACTGTGCTTGCTAGAAAACACAGTATGCCCCCTTTTGTGCATTCCCTCTATTTCCTCTTACTTTTCTTGCAAATCAGCTATTCTTTCCTAACTTCCTTTCTCTCATCATCCCTTATAAAAGGTAGCCAGTACAAGCCCACCTTATCAAACATGCACACACTGCTCGCACTCTGTTTTCCCCACACTTGTCTAGACTTACATTGTTCCTTACAAGTTACCACTGAAAAGTCCTACCAAAAGCTTTACCTCCACAATGCAGGGCTTTCCAGCTTCCCAGGCACCTACCTGACTGGGAGGCCGATGTCCCATGTTCTAGACATTTTCATTAGGGAAGCTACTTGAGAAATCAGGAGATTAAGATTTGAAACCAGCCTAGACATAAAAAGTTCAGAAGACTCCATCTCAATTGATGGCTGAGCCCAATGGCACATGGCACCAAGTTAATTCATAAGCACGGTGACTTGATACAGTGGCACCGGCCTGTCATCCCCAGTGACATGGAGAAACATTAAGTAGGAAGACTGATTGCAGCCCAGACCAGCCCTAACACAAAATGAGATCCTCTTCTGAAAATAATCAACAGAAAAAGAGGCTTGGAGATATGACTCAAGTGGTAGAACACCTGCCTAGCAAATGTTAGGTCCTGAATTCAATCCCCAGTACCACCAACTAAAAAAGGGATCCGATTTTAGACAACAAGTGGACGGAAGGAGGCCTGTTCAAGTCGCTAAGCTTTTTCTGGATGCCTTGCATAGCCCATATGCTACCTGATATGGGATCTGGTCCAGCCATAGACATGCACAAGGAAGAAGAGAAGGAGAAGGTAAGAATTAAAGACATGGGTGTGGAGCTGGATAACCCTCCAGCTAAAACATGGGACCTAAGCCTACCAGGGTCAAAGGGTTTGGGAAGGCAGAGGGGAAGAGCAGGGCTGAGTGACATCCTTGGTGTTTCTATTGCCCCTATTAGTGAATCAGGCTGTAGTTCCTACCAGCCATGCAAGGCCAACAAGAACCCCAGCACATTCACTGCTGGACCTACAGTCTCTGAAAGCCACACACACATCCCTAAATTCTCCCCTTCTGTTGCCTTCCGAGTCTGTTCTCTTTAGGAGCTTTTCCCCCCAATTTCCAGGACCATGAATCATGCCACAGGATGGGGTTAAGTGGAATTCCATGACCTCTTGGAGTGTTGTCCCAACAGCCTCCCAAGTCCTGGAACCGCCTTTCCAGATCCTCTAGGGAATTCCTGACACAAGCCCAATTGGGATTCCCTCTGATGAGCCATAAAAATTGATTAGCATAATTAGATCAGACATACTATGATAGCATTACAGTCTTCTCTGCTGTCTTCCCCTTTCATTAATAAATCACACACTCAGAACATAATTGTCTGGTCCTGTCTTCGCTGACCCTGAGTGAGCTCCCAGATAAAAGAGGTCAGGGAGAGAGTAGAACTAGCAAGTGACTTTAGATATTCACCACCACACCCCCCACTCTTCAGCACCTGCACACTACAGCTTGTTAGACTTGCCGGGCACCAGGTTTCTGCAGGAAGAGAATCTGCACACTGAAGTCAGAGACCAGAGCTGGTTCATGAGACAACCTGCTCAGAGCCAAAGGAGAGGAGAATCCTGCCTACACAGGTGAGGGTCAGCAGATACAGATAAGCAGGCAGAACCTAGAGCAGGGGCACCAGAACAAAGCTAGCGTTTCAGTCCCTCTAGCTGAAAATTACTGATGGGTCTTCAGGCCTCAAAGCACCTTTTGATTTCATCTCTATCCCAACCTTTTTGATTACCCCAATTTTCAAACTTGGTTCATATTTTTGGATAAAAAAAAGAAATCCCATTATTCCATTCCAAAGAACAAAACCTGAGCCAGAAGTCAGTGGCTTAGGGTTGTCATCAGAGCTACTTAGGAGGCTGAGATCTGAGGATCATGGTTCAAAGCCAGTCATGGAAGAAAGATCCATGAGATTCTCATCTCCCATTAACTAACAAAAAGCTAGGAATGGAGCTGTGGCTAAAAGTGTACAGCACCCAGCCCCTGAGTTCAAGTCCATGACAGGAAGAAGAAAAAGGAGTAGGAGGAAGAGGAGGAGGAGGAAGAAGAGGAGGAGGGGGAGGAGGAGGAGGAGAATGAGGGGGAGGGGGAGGATGGAGGATGGAGGAGGAAAAAGAATAAGAACAAGAACAAGCAGCAGCTGAGCCCATGAACATCTCCAGACTCCAGGATCACAGTGGTAGAGCTGAGCTGGGAGCCAGCTGAACCACAGCCCAGATGTGTACAATTATCTAATTCAAAGTTCTTACCTGTATACACAACAGATTTATTGTCCAAGGAATCTGGCAGAAAAATGGGATATACCTGGATATTTTGCAGGAAAAGCTATTCTCTGCTTCCTTTCCTACGAAGATATCATTTCATGACTTCAGCGATAAGAAGCACATGACCCCGAGTGTGTCCTCCAAAAGGTTCATGGACTTGAAAGCCTGGGCCCTAATTTGGTGGGATGAGGATGTAGTGGGACCTTTCAGAGGAGGGGCCAAGGGGAAGTTGTGGGAGTAAGTGTAAGTGCCATTCCTGGAGGGGAGGGGATCCAGATCTCTTGGAATGAACTATTTCTACTTGACCAACTTGTTAAAAAGCAAGTTTATCTCTCTTTTACCTCTCTCATCTCCTCTCTGTCTCTGTCTCTCTCTCTCTGTCATCTATCTGTCTCTCTCTCCCTCTCTGTGAGTCACTTCTTCTCTCCTTCTCCCTCCCTCTTCCTCACACACTCCTGCCATTGTAATGTCATCTTCGTAGGTCAGGATGTCATATCAGAGGTAAGCAGATGGCTGGCACCAGGCACTTGAATCTCCTAGAATTGTGAACTCTTTTCTTTATGAAGTGTCTAGCTTCTGGTACTTTGTAGTAGCAAAACAGAAAATTGACCAAGTTAAAATATTATCAACAGTACAAACCCACAGAAAGGATCAGATTTGTGAGAATTTGTGTTCTTGACAACCACCGTCAGTAAAAGTAGCATGTACTGGGCCCTTCCACCGTACAGACCTTCTGCTAACCACTTCGGCATTGCAATCATGAATCTTCTTCACCATCCTAAGAGATAGACTGTTATTGCAGCTGAAGAATAGAAAGATAAAATGCTTTCCCTCATGCTGTCCAGTTGGTAAAGCACTGAGCTGGGATTCAGGCCAGTCCATCTGCTTAACTTCACTTCTGACTCAACCCAGGGCACCTGTCCTCAGCCCTGTGGTGTCTTCCAGATCCCTTAAATCATTCCTCCCACAGGTGTCCACAGCACTGTTCTCAGCACCGAAAAAACATGGCATGGAGCAGGCAAGATCTCTGCTGTCTCTGTGGAGCTGGGAACATGAGAGGTGGATGGAAACCATGAAAATGGGAAGATCACACCCTGTGTGAGAAGGTGGTGGAGCCGAGGTCAGCAGAGATGCTGGGCCATCTGATTTACAATGGGGCATCCAGGGAAGCTCATTCAGACTCCATAGGGTGTTTGGGAAGGCTCCTCTAGAAACCAGCTTAGGAATAGAAGCAAGGAAATGCTGGGGAGTTTGCACACGCTGTGGAAGCTATTCTCCTCTCAGGCATGGGAGGTCCTAATTTCACAGAATCCCCATGTGTTTAGTGAAAAGAGACACAAGATCTGTGAGAGGGGCTGGCACAGAGTAGGTATTCAACATGTGCTCGTTTCCCTTTCCTTGTAACACAGATGGGTTTTCTTTCTAGGAAGAGTATTTGAAAAGAGTTCAGAAATTTGGGTCACTGAAGGGCTGGCATAGGGAAGAAACTGAAAGGGACTCTGAGAAACAAAGGCCCATGAATAATTCAGTTACACAGAGGGACCCGGCTCTGCCACAAGAATCCAGTGAAAGGTGACGCCTTGGCCTCTGTGCTCAGAGCGACTTCACGTGCTGACATCCTACCCCCACGTCTCATAGTGTGGCCTCATTTGGAATCAAGGTCATTGCAGAGGTAATGAGGTAAAATGAGGTCATCCTGGAGTAACATGGGCTCCCGTGTAATACGCCTGCTGTCCTTTGAAAAGAGAGAAATTTGGACACAGAAACATGTACACAGACCTTGCCACATGAGAATAAAACAAGATGCAGTGACCGAGCAGAAGCACCAAACACAGCCAGCAAGCCTCCACACCCTAGGACAAGGGCATAGAACCCATTCTCCCTCAGCAGGGAGACGCTTTGAGACACTTAGTTCTTAAACTTTCAACCTCCTGATGACTTTGGTTGAAACCATCAGAATGACATTCTTAGTCTTGACCGCTCTAGAAAACTCCTATTTCTTCTAAGCCTATTATGTCAGATGTCTCGTGGTGGCTATTATTAAATTGAAAGAAAGGCCTGGAGCAGAAGTTAACATTGAGGAGCAAATCTTGGAAAGAACTTCAAGTGCTGATACTTACAATTTGAACTAATTGGGAAGAAAGTAGCTCAGGAATCTATTGAGTATTCGGGGAATTGAGTACCAAAGAAATGATAGGCTGGCTTACAAGAGACCTGTGTGAAAAGTTCTCCCCAGTAGAAACATACAGATTGCCTAGGCCCTCCTCACCAGTAACCCAGAGGTTGATGAGGAAGGAAAAATTGCCAAGAGGTAGGGCAGATTCTCATAAAAAAAAAAAAAACAACAGATGAGGACATTTCTCTCTGAATCCAGAAGCAAGGTTTAAGCATGGAATAACCCCTTGCCCCCAACCAGGTGACATATCCCCTGGAGAGATCTGCCCACACCACACAACATTTCATCTTCTGACTTCTGCAGAAAAAAAAAAAAGAAAGAAAGAAAGCTACCCTAGGAATTCATGTGTGGACAGGCATGGCACCTGTGCATATACCACGTGTGTGGCACTTCCAGTGAATTCGGGCATCCACAGAGCTGGATCTCACCCTTCTGGAGAGGGGACTTCTTTAATCCCCAGCCACTCTTCTGGTTGGATGTGGCCACCACGGGAACGCTCGCCAATGAAATGTGGGGCCTTTTTCAGGACAGAGCTTCTCCTGGCGTTTGCTCCTTCCAGCCTGAGGCAGCCAGGCAGGCTAGGAGCTCACAGAACCAGGCAAGGAACGACTTTGAGTTTGTGCATCTTTGTGGGATGGAACGCCATCTGCTGGCCAGAAAGGCCACACCGGGCTTTTAAGGGAGCAAAAAACGAGCTGCTCCACCCCATCTCACCCCACCCTCCACCAGCCACTGATTTTCCAGAGCAACTAGGAGTTCCCTGACCCAGGGTTATCTGACCTAGGGTTACCTGCTATGTTTTTAATTCTAGAATCAGCTCTGTCATGAAGCGGCTCTGTGACCAGAGATCTGTGACCCATCTGAGGAAGTTTGGTTTTCTAAGCAAATGGATCCTAGGCAGCCAGATTATTAGGTGTTCTGGGCTGTCACAAAGGACGTTTGTCTGGAATCATGAGAATATAAGGACTATGCTGATGCAAATTCATCCCAGGATTGAGGACTCCATTCGTTCGCTGCTCTAGGTCCCCCAAGCCCCAGAGTGAGCCCAACTCAGAGTCGGGATGCAATCCTAGATCCCTGAAAAACATCCCCAAGCATGGGCTCAACTGGTCCTCCCAGGCCACCTCTGAGGGATGCTGGGTACTCAACCAAACACAAGGGTGGAAGGCTCCGTGGGAGCCAGACACCCTCCTAATGTCACAGCTGTACAACTCCATTTAACCCTAGCATGCAACACTGCAGGCAGAGGATTCCCTTCATGCCAAAAGCAAACCTATGGCTGGGAGAGGGATGTGATCTGCCAGAGGTTGCACGTGGGTGACTGGCCTGAACTGTAGCACACACCTGTAGTACTCCAAAGCCTCTCCAATCAGCCCAGTGCCACGTCCATGTGCTCTATCTGCTCTCAGCTCCCCCCCCCACATTTGTCCTGTTTACCCCCATGAAGGCAAGGGACTTCTCTTCCCTGGCCTGCCAGAAGCTACCCCAAGGAGATAGAGCCCACCCTAGGCAGGACAGTCCTTCCTCCTTCCTGGCCAGTAACAGATTCTCCAGAGCCTTATTCCTCCTTCCATAGAAAAGTGGCCCTACCTCTCTGCCCTTCTGGGTGCTGGCCTAGCCTTCACACAAATACCTAAGTATTTCTCATGGATGACAGTCAATGTGTGTGTTCTTGATAATGAAGCCACCCCACATTATTACCACAGAATCTGGGCAAACTACCCTCCAGGCTGGCTCCCTCTCTTTCTGTTTTATTTATTTATTTATTATTTATTACTATTATTTATATTACTTATTCTCTTACTGTTTTATTTTAATTTTGTCACCATCAACCCCTGAATCCCTTCCATTACCACCTCCATCTAAAGGCTTAGGCAACACAAGTCAATTGTAATGATAAAGTACCTCCTCCTCCTCCTCCTCCTCCTCCTCCTCATCATCATCATCATCATCTTACATAGTTGTACAAAAGGTTTCAACTCAACACATGAGAACAATGCATCTTGATCCATATCAAACCCCCCCACCTCAGCATTCTCCTCCATCTCTCCCAGACACACTTATCCCCCCCCCTCCTTAGCTCTATTTCCACATATTGGATGCTTGAATAAAGAAAATACAAACTATTTTCTGATCCTCTAGTTTGTATTACGCAGCAGCAATTGCAAACTGACCCTTACATGAGAATGGAAATGCCCAATCCTGACAGGGAGTTGCCCGGGTTATGGCACACAGGGACATGCAGGGTTTGCTTCCAAGGTCACAGCTCTGGGCCATGCCTGGGCAGCGGCCACTATCTCCCCATCTGGCTGGTGAGAACAATGGGTCTGGAATATGTTACATGAATTTCTTAGGGGTGCCTATAGCTGTGGCAAGGACATTTCCTAACCCCATGTAGCCTCTTCCACTGTCTTCCTACCTGCCAACATCCAGGGCCATGTCTGCAGATGATCGCACAGTTCTGGTCATGCAAAGCTTGGCCATCTACTTATATGGATAGCAGTGTGGTGTGTGTGTGTGTGTGTGTGTGTGTGTGTGTGTGTGTGTGTGTGTGTGTGATGGGGATGAATCTTTAGGAGCCCAAGATTGAACTTGCATGTGGGCTTTTGCTTCAATATTAATGTCAGAGGTGGGGATGGAAGGGAAGAAGCAGAGAAAGGCAAAGAGGAAAAGAGCTGTCTCCTTCTGTCAGCCGCCAGCTCCCAAGCAATAGAGATATACTGGGAGTTCAATTTCTGTTTGCCGGAGCCAGGGAGAAAATCTAATTAAATATGGTGTCTGAGTTTGGAGAAGCCAGTATGGGGCTAGAATATAAAGTATGGCAGCTACCCGTAGATCAGAGGGCAATATTAATAAACCCAACAGAAAGGGACAGCAGGATCCACAAGGGGTATTGATAAAATGCAAAAAAAAAGACAAAGCAGCCTGGGAATATTGCATGATAATACCGATAAAAAGCGTTCCATGGATGCCTCCCCCAGCCAGCGCTGCCCCTGGTCTGGGTCTGCTTCAGAAGGAGACAAGAGGACTCAGACACTGGTCTTTCCTCTTTCCTCCTTCTCTTCACCCTGACTCTCACTCCTGTTTCCCACAGGCATGAGACAGCAACATCAATGAGCTGTTCTGAGACAGGCGATCAGGAATGGGTGAGAGGAATAACTGCATCTCCGTGCAGCTGAGAATCCAGGAGAAAGGAGAACACTGTAGAAGGCCCTTCTGTGCCAACATGGAGGAGACTTACCTGTACACCGGAAGTTGCTCTTACGTAACTCCTATAAAGATGTCTTTTATCTTGATAGCCAAAACGTGGGGACCATTTTGCAGCATCTCTCAGCTCTCCGGCACTTCCAAAACCCAAGTGCTAGTTCCCAGGACTCCACATTTATCAGGAAGTATAGGATCTCCTGGAAAATGTCTGAGTGTAATCATGGGATGTGGGGGTGACTCTAGAGACTTGTTCCCACACTTTCCTGGCTTCTCTGGCTCCTTAAGATCTATGCCTAGAGCAGAGAGGATGAGAACTTTCCCGGTGGGTGGAACCCCCTGACACCCCAAGTCTCTACATCCTGGTATGTCCCCGTGGCCCCTCGCCATGCCTGCAGCCCTCTCTCCCAAGACTCGAAGCTCACCAATCCCAGCTGAACAGCTGAGCTACCCTCTCCCTCTGTCATCTGTGTGTAATTGCCATCAGCTGGTATGTTATGATGACTTCTAACTCTCCTACACTTCTGTGTCACAGCTAGCAGCTGCTCAGAGGACTTGGGACCATTTTTATTGTGTATTCATCTGCACAGTCTATAGTGCTGCATTGTTTTCTGAGGATTGGGCCTGGGACTGTAGCAATAGTCATCACTCAAAATCTCTAGTTAAATCCAATCCAACTTGAAATCTACGGTGTGACCTCTCCATACACCAAGCGATCCATTCTCTCTTCTTGGAGGCTGAACTTAGGATAAGGTGGTTGTTAGGGGAATCTCCTCTATGGCCCTGGCCAATGTTTGCGTTCACTTCTCTGAAGTCCTTGGACTCAGTTTCCTTTTCCAATATAATGGAAACAAAAAGTATTTCAACTTCTCTGGCTCCAGTGTAAGGAAATCAAAGGGATGAGTCTATGAGAAAAGTACCACTGGCCCACCATCAAGAAAGAATCCAACTCCTCTAAAAGTGGCTTGTGTGGTGTATATCTCAGACTCGGGCAGCCCCTTCCAAACACCACCCTTGATCTTGTGAGATCAAGGTGTCTTGTGAGATCTGTCTGCAGTGTCCTCCTTTTACAGGTGTGAGTGCTGGATCACAGAGGCTCAAGAGAGAGAGAGATCTCCAGACTTCGAGCCGATGGGCTCATTCTGCTCCTGTCTTGTGCACCTGGAGAACATGGCAGCCACAGTCCTAATCCCTAATCAGAGCCCATGGCCCATACAGCCTGACTAAGAACACACTGGCTGGCCTTCTCCTGTGCCATTTTCCCTCCTCTCCACACCAGTGGGGTTGCCTTGTCCTTGACATCTGTCCACTAGGTCTCCCTTGTCCACATTGCTCTGCCACATCAAGCAAAGCCCATCTATGCTTCAGGGGATAGCACAGGATGTTTCCTATGCCCAGAACCCCCTTGCTCAGATACCTGTGACAACTTCCTCACCCCCTAAAATACCCCTTAACACAGACGCCAGGGCTGCATCAAAAAAAAGAGCTTCCCTCGGCTGTGCTGTTTTCCATTTCCTTTCAAAGTATGTGGAACTACTGGCCTTCTAGCCGTCACTCATCTCTCTACCTCTTATCTATCTACCATCTATCTCTATATACCATCTATCATCTATCTGTCATCTATCATCCATCAGTCAAACATCTATCACCCATCATCTATCTGCAGATTTGCTTATTGTCTCCCCATGCCCTCCAGAATGCTAGAGCAGGGCTTTATGCAATTTTATTTTTGGTGCCAATCCCGAGGCTTGCACTCAGGACCTGAGCACTGTCTCTGCTATTTTGTTCAAGGCTGGCACTGTACCACTTGAGCCACAGCTCCACTTCTGGATTTTTTCTTCTTGGTAGTTAATTGGAGGGAGATAAGAGTCTCATAGGCTTTTCTGCCCAAGTGGGCTTCAAACCATGATCCTCAGATCTTAGCCTCCTGAGTAGCTAGGATTGCAGGTGTGAGCCACCAGCACCCAGTGAGTAGAGCTTTCTTTAACTCCTGTGACCTCAGAGCCTATAGAGAGTCTATGCTCAGTATCAGCAGAAGGACAATCCAGGAACTCGCACCATCCTCAGTCATTTATTTCAACCACCATGAAGTGCCGTGCTTCATGGTCACAGGTGCAGGTGAGCTAAAATCTTGGCTCCTACACTGACCATCTACATGATCTTACCCCAGTTCCACAGCCAACTTCCCCCACCCCAGATCCACCACTGATGGAATACGAATGTGGAGAGCACCAAGGGAGGAAGGGAGAGTGGGCCTCCTCTCTACTCTTGGACAGCCCAGGGTGCATGTGAACCCCTGTGCTTCTCTCTGTACCTAGATCATGAAAGGTGGGTGTTCACCCCCAGCAGTGGGTAAGGGTCCTCCTGGGATTCTGAAGGGGATGGTTGATGAAAGATAGAAACGTAGATAAAGAGATTGAGAGAGAGAGAGAGAGAGAGAGGGATGGAGACTGGAGGGATGAGAGCCAGACCAGTAAGCTAAGATAGACAGACAATAGGTATAGACGATTGGTAGATAACAGATAGAGGAGATGGATGATGATGATGAAGATGATGATGACAGACAGATATAGATGATATTCAAAGAGTAGAACAGTAGATAGAAAAAGTAGATGATGATGACAGATGACAGACAGAGGTGTATGATAGGAAGATCGTAGTAGATATGATAAATAGATTATGTACAGATAACAGAAGATAGACAGATGATAGATAGATAAATAGATAGATAGATAGATAGATAGAATGATGATATATGATGATGATGAAGAAGATAGATACATAGATAGATACATAGGTATGTAGACATACCTGACAGGTAGTAGATAGATAAGATAGATGATAACGATGATGAAGATAGATAGATAGACAGACAGACAGACAGACAGACAGACAGACAGACAGACAGACAGACAGACAGACAGACAGACAGACAGATAGATAGATAGATAGATAGATAGATAGATAGATAGATAGATAGATAGATAGATAGATAGATGGTCTTTCTTTGCATACACCTCATACCCCAGCCTTGAGTCCCTTGGAAGGGCTTGTGTTTTCAATCATAAGCATGAGCAGCAGCCTCCAGGGACCATCCTGACAGAAGTTCCAATGGCAGCGCGCTGGAGAGGGATGCTTTCCACGGCCAGAGCCGCCGGGGAGGGGCCTCGCCCTGGTGGTGACAGCACCCCACCCAGGGAAGGAAGCACGGGGCTCACAGAGCAGAATGCGGGAACCCTGGCAGTGGGGAGGAAGAGGTGATGGCAGCCCGGCTCTGAGGACGCTGCAGGCAGGCCGGGCTCACTCAGGCCACGCTTCATGGTCCCCTTAGACAAGGCTGAGACCCACCTCTGCCCAAAACATCCGTGCGGGCCTATGAATGCAAAACAAAAAGAATTGCACATTACCTTAAAAAAAAAAAGAAATGATGCTCCATATACAGAGACAGAGGAATATGGCGACAGACTGAACTTGATTCGTGCTGGAGACACGGGAGCAAGGAGAGAGAAGGTGTCTCAGAGTGACAGCTGTGTTGGGGTGGGTCTCAAAGGGTGAGCAAGAACATTCAGCACAGAGGAAGGCCTTCCGGTCTGATGACCCGGAAATTCCCACAACCGTAGGTAGAAGAGGGCTGAGAGGGCAGGCGAGCCAGACTCTCTCTACTGGACACCTTGGCAGGGATGAGATCAACTCTGTAGACATCATCTGGTCACCTCCCACGGGCCAATGCACAGGCACCGTGTCCAGATGCGCACCTGCAACCCCGCCCTCCCCTCTGCCCACAGGGGAAGCAATGCACCCATCATTCAAAGGGAGCATCCACGTGTCCACCTGAGGCTCCCGGGCTTGGCAGGAAAGCATCCCAGATTTGGGGAGCCTGGCAATCACCAGCATGGTGCTTTTCTGCTGTTGCTTTTTTCATTGTGGAAAAGAAAGGCAGGATTTGCATGTGTTCATGAGCATCATTGGCCATGAGACTTTTCCTTGGTTTTTCAAAGCACAAAATGGAGAAAGTCTGCCAACCTTCCAAAGTTAGACTGACCAGTCACATTTATTCCCGGGGATACTGCGGAAGTGTGCAGAAGCATTGTTTGAAGCAATACATAGATTGGCTCAGTCCCTGCTGAGTAAGTAGATGATGGTAGTGGCGATGATGATTCTCATTTTATCTATGAGCTCAGAGAAGTCAAGTGGCTTGAGAAGGCCACACAGCCAAGGTAAGATGCAATTCATTGAACAGAAGTTATTCAAAGACCATGAGGTGCTAGATGAATGATTGCCAAAGTTGAGCCACCAGTGGTCTGCTACACAAACACACTTTGAGGACAGGAAGACAGAGAAGCTCCAGAGGCTGGACAGAGACCAGCACAGACTGATATCAAGGACTTGGTCAGATCCACAAAGCACAGGAAAAAAATATCCATCACAGGAAAACAATCCCCCATCCTCCAGCCCCTTCAAAGACCAGGCCAGAGTCAGCCCTGGGTATGAGGGCCTTCACTAGTCCCATTTCCAGAAGGGCAAACTGGGATCCAAGTGCACTGAATGACTTGCCTGTTTTCTTTGGAGAAAAGGGGGCCACGGGCTAGTGATCCTGAGGAGCCGCAGCTCTGCCCGGCTGTGCTGGGACCCCCTCCCCCAGCAGCATGACAGTTGAGTGACTGAGTCCCCGTCCCACGCCCAGGAGAAGCAGAGCTGCCTGTGCACGGGCCCTGAACCTTTTCTCTCCCCACCTCGCTTCGTAGATGTCTGCCAACCGAGAGAACCAGAACCAGACAAGTTCAGAGAAGCACCTTTTGTCCTTTCTCCAGCCACAAGGCTTCATTCTGTGCCCAGGACAGAGAGCCAAACCACGCACACACACACACACACACACACACACAGAGGCACACAATACACTGGCATGCACACATACACATGCATGTGCACACACATTTCCTTACCCTCACAAGCGCACACACATACAGACTCACATGTACACACATGCACACACCCAACTTGCTCTCACACTCACACCTGCTCACACCCATGCACACACATATGCACTCACACCCACACATGTTTGTGTGATGGAGGAGGTGGACTGAAAGGGGATCTCTGAACCAAGGTATCCACAACTTGTTCCTTGTTTCTCCTTACCTTAAACCACAGCCAAGCAGGACACCCAGCTGCGGGCTCAGCTGTGCCTGACAAAGACCAGTTGAAGGGCTGCAGGAGCAGAACCAGTGTCCTCCAGCTGTGGGGATGGGGGTAACTAATGAGGGAACCTAATGAGGGAATCTAATGAGAGCAACGTATTTATCCCTGCATCTCAGTCCTGGTCCGGGGACGCTGTCTCAGCGCCACCTGGAGGAGGGATGATAAAAATGCAAGCTCACCAGACTGCATCAGGGCCTGATTTCCAGCGGACCAAATGCCAATGGGGCAGCGCTGCTTCCTAAGCTCTGACAGGTGGACCCAGGACACGATCCCTGCAGGATCTCCCAAGCCCTGGGCTATCCCTTTCCTAGATACACCTGCTCCGCGTGACCTCTCCCACCCCGCTGCATGCATCCCAGCCATAGAGCTGTGGAGTTACATTTCCCTCCCCTCCCCCCAAGTCAGGTGTCAGGACCAGCTGCGGCCAGTCCAGCAGGGCACTTCTCCCCAAGATAGAATATCCCTGGATCCTCTCAAAGTCTGCTGTCACTGACACCCTGCCTGGACACGGGAATCTCTAGGAGGACAAGGACAGGGTGAGCTGTACGTGCTGCCCAGGAGCGTGCTGGTGACTTGGGCACTGGACACTGGGTGGAAAATAATCTGGGCAGTCAGCAAACAGTGGAGGGGACAGCATTGGGTCAACACCACCATCTGCTGGCCAAATGGTGCTATAGCACTCCTTAGGAATGAGCTAGTTAACCCAGGCTAGAGTATAGATCCTAGAATGTGTGGGGGTGCTGGGGGACAAGTCTTCTCAGGAGCACTTTTTCAGGGTCTTCAAGGTCAAGACTCAAGGAAAGGAGAGTGCTGACCCCATCCTAGTTAAATACCCTCCTAGGCTGGCTCTGAAGCACAGAAATACAGAGATTTATTTGTGGAACTGGTGATGGCCGGGGGTCCCCAGTGTACTAGAACCCCGCCTCTGCCCAGACCTCCAGTCTTTCATGTCTCTGGCTTCCCATTATCTTCACAACCTCCCCGCCATCTAAACTTTACCGTGTAAGTGCAAGGGTCTAGTGGCTAGTCTCCAGCTCACACAGCAAAAGTCGCAAGGGAGAGCCGGTGACTGAAGGATTAACACCTCATCTCTAGTTCTGCTGTACCCCACTGGGGGCTCCTCATCTTCCCAGCATAGGAGCCGGCCTGCACACTACTCCACACGGGTTCTCTGAGTCTGCACAGGGACTCCAAGAAACTGTGCCACAGAGGGATCATGCAACTTGCCCACGATCACACAGCCAGGATTCCAGCCTGAGCCATCCCAAGCTAGAACCTGAGAGCTTAGCAGTTTTGCTGTCTGCCATCTCAACAAGAAATCCCTCCCCTCATGTGTCCTCCTTCTGAAAATTGAGCCACATGTGTACTGAGTTCCTCTAAAGTCTTCCTGCCCCTTAGCTACAAGGTGGGTGCTGCTGTGCCTGCCCTTCTCCCTATCATCCCTCCTCTCGAACCTGGACATCTCTTCATGATCCATTCAGCCTTCATGTGCAAATCTGCAGCATCCCTAAACACTGAGAGAAAGTATATGTGGGGAGGGGGGGTGTTCCCCCAGGAAGACACATAGGGAAGGGTCCGGAGAGAACTGGGAAGAAGAAAAAAAAAGACCTCCAGAATCAAGCCTGAGACTCATCCATCCTCTCTTCTCTCCTTCCACAAGTACTCACTGAGCCTCTGTGACAGAATGACAGGAGAAAGAGCCATGAATGAGGAGCATCGCCCATCCTCAGAGGGAAGCAACTCCCAAATAAAGGGATGGCGGACACGGCTTAGGAGATGAGCTCATTGGGATGTACCTAAGCCTGGCCACATCTTCCCCCCAGTGCTAGGTCCCCAGTTCCCCAGCAGGTCCCCCAGGATACTTCCCCAACTCCAGCAGCAGCCACCACACTCTCTCCTGCCGTCCTCCCCTCCCCTCAGCCTCGCTCTCAGGATGGAAAATGAATCCCAGGCATTGCTGCCGCAGCTGCCACACGTAATGGGAACACTTGTCTGCTTGCTGGCTCAGCGAGGAGTGGGTGCCCCCCATTGCTCAGGCCACGGTCCCCCTCCCTGCCCCTGGAGAACAGAGGCAGCCTGGGAGAGGGATGTCCCTTGGGCATGTCTTTAAACTGGGATTCCCAGCTGTGCAGCAGAATGGAAACCCAAGTATATTGTACGTTTTGGGGGGAGAGGGGGGAGGGAGGTGCTGGGCTTGATCTCATGGCCTGGGTGCTATCCCATAACTTTTACATTCAAGGCTAGAGCTCTACCACTTGAGCCACACCTCCACTTCTGGCATTTTGCTGGTTAGTCGAAAATAAGAGTCTCCCAGATTTTTCTGCCCCGGTGGCTTTGAACCTCGGGCCTCAGATCTCAGCCTCCTGAGTAGTTAGGATTACAGGTGTGAGCCACCAGCGCCCAGCTTCCAAGCATACTTACACATGGTGGTTTGACCTTCTCTGGGGATGGGCCAGAGCCTCACCTAACCTGGCAGTGGCTACCCCGAGACACTTCATCTTAGGGGTCCCCACAGCATATGTGCAAGTCCTGAGCCCAGCATTTGTCCTTATTTTGTGCAAGTATTGGGGTTTGAACTCAGAACTTCCCTCTTGTTTAGCTCGCTTGATTGACTGGCATTCTGCCACTTGAACCATGCCTCCAGCCCTGCTTTTTCTGGTCATTTTTTTTCAATGATGTCTTTCAGATTTTTCTGCTGGACTGTCCTCCAAATTTCTCCCAAGTAACTAGGATTACAGGCATGAGCCACGAGCTACACACTTCACTCTGCAATGACTCAGAACCCTCTGCTCAAGTATGTGTGAACAAACCCTTCCAAGCTGGGAACCGGTGCCTCATGCCTGTATTCCTAGCTATTCAGGAGGCTGAGATCAGAGGATCACAGATCGAAGCCAACTCAGGTGGGAAAGTCCATGAGATTCTTATCTCCAGTTAGCTACCAAAAGAAATTAGAAATGGCCCTATGGCTCAAGTAGTAGAGCAAAAGAACACAGGGACAGCACCCAGGTCCTAAGTTCAAGTCGCAAGACTAGCACCAAAATAAGAGGAGGAGGAGGAGGAGGAGGAGGAGGAGGGGGAGGAGGAGGAGGAATCCTTCCACCTGATGTCTCAGATGAGACACTAGAAGGCTGAGAGTGGGCCTGGGTTCTTTTCTCCTCTGTCTACAATCAACAGGGGCCCACTGAAACTCAGATGACAGGGATGATAAGCCAACACCGTCTCTCAATCACAGCCATCCCTACCACCACCACAGCTCCCTCCAGTCCCTGGGAAGACTTCTCCCCAGCAAGCCTGGGGCGCCCCCCCCACATCCACCTGCCCACCCCGCCCTCCCCTCACGTGGGATCTGTGACCCACGAAGCGGTCATTAGCTTTCGGTTCCATTTCACTACGTAAATGGCTTGGTTACAGCTGAGTGGGCCCAAATTTGCCAGTGATTTTCTTTTAATTCACCGTGGCTCTGTGCCCGTGTAAGACAGGTAGAGGAGGGATATTCATTCCCAAACCGACCACCCCCCCACCCTCCCTGCTCCCCAGAGGTTCATCAGGCACAGAACAAAACTCGATTTGAGCTGCTTAATGAGTTCATTTCCACCCTAGGTTTGTAGGCGCTGTGATGACAATAATAATGCGGCAGTTCCTCAACCATTCCCTCTATAGCCAGAACTGCAACCCTGGGTCCCCGCGCCCGGGGAAGCCACATCCCAGGCCTTCCTGTACATTTCCACCTGCCTCCTATGGTCCCCTCACTGCCCTTTCCCCAATACCCAGCCTCCCTCTGGGCATTCAAAGCACTCTAAGCCCAGTTCCTTAAAAAGCTTCCAGGATGTCCACATGGATATTCTCCAAACCCAGCCGACCCCTCCTCCACCCTCCCAGTCCCCAGCCCTTCCAGAACTCTACATAACTCCCCTCCTCCAGCAAAGTCAAACCAGCTTCTCCACACAGATAATCTCCCCAGCACCACACCCCATCTACACTCCTGTGTGTTGCCCCCATAGTATCCTCTGGCTGGTTTGCCTGGAAGTCCCTCCTTGGAGCTCTCTCTGAGCTCCCTGGGAGATGGCAGAACCCTTACCTGGGTGTGCAATGCTCCTAACCCAGGGTGGAATAAAACTGCACAATGTGTCTTATTTGAACGGGTCTCCCCGATGCCGTCTCATGTGTGTGAATGCTAACTGTATCTTTAAGCTAAGACATCAAGGACATTGATCAGTTTGGGCCTCCCAAATAATGCTAAATCTATTCTGGGCCTTGTACAAGAGTCCACTCAAAGGAAAGCAGAGATTTTTTTGGTGGGGAAATAGTGACATCTAGTGGTAGAAGGTAAACCAGCCATTCCGGCTGCAAAGGGAAGGCCACCTTCTGCATAGGTGCTTGGTGCTTGCTACCTAGCATTCTGTCTCCTGCCTAGCTAGGCCATGGCCCTTCCCTGGGACAGCGTTACAAATATGCTCTCCAAATAGACAGGCTTGGAAAAAAATTATATTAAGTGAAGTAAGCCAGGCCCAAAGAAACATAGGTCCCATGGTTTCCTTTATTTGCAATTACTAGTATATGTCTGAGTCAAGCAGAAAAGGTCAGATAAGGTGATGTTAGGGAAATGAACCCTAAGATATGTATTCAAATGTTTTTTGTCTTTCATGCAATTGTTTCTAACACATTCATAAGATTATTTCTTTGTTGCTATGTATGTCCCTCCCCCACAGTATAACCCCTGCTTTCACTGTATTTGAGGTTGGCATAATTTGTGGAGGGGAAGGGCAAAAACAAATCGTTTAAATAGGGATCAGGTGGACCCATTGCAACAATGAGATGTACAAGTAGTTATGTCGAAAACGAACTTTACAACTTTGGGGGGGCAGAGAAGATTGGGGGGCGGGGGGAGGATGGGAAGGGATGGGAAGGGGAAACAAAGGAGGAGGCTACAATGCTTGATAAGAAATGTACTCATTATCTTGCTCATGTAATTGTTTTATTTAATTTTTATTTATTTATTGTGAAAATACTGTACAGAGGGGTTACAATTACATGGGCTAGATAATGAGTACATTTCTTATCAAACATTGTTGCCTCCTCCTTTGTTTCCCCTTCCCATCCTCCCCCTGCCCCCCCACCCAACCCTCCCCACCCCCCCCACCAAAGTTGTAAAGTTTGTTTTGGACATGCCCATGTAATTGTAGCCCCTCTGTACAGTGTTTTCACAAAAAGAAATAAATAAATATGCTTTCCAAGAACAAGCCACAACAATGGCAAAGATGACGATCATAGTCACGAAAATAAAGTACTATCTTAGCAAGGCAAATTTTACTTTTGCAGAAGTGTGTGCCATTAGCCAAAAATCTGGCAAGAAAGCACACAGGAGCAGCCCCTCCCACCTCCCCCACTATGTGATTTGTCCCTCCCCTCTGCTGAGATTGGTTGAGCTCAGGTTCAAATATGCTCATGACTGGCTAGTTTGAATAGGGTAGAAAGTATCTACATAAGATGACATGGAAATAAGAGTCACAGTACACAGTAATCTCAAAATATGCCCGTACCCTCTGTGACTTCTTGAACTCCTGAGGTGTGTCTTAAATGCATCTTGAAAAGAAACCAGTTTAAGGCAAAAATCTTACTTTTCAAAAGACCCTTCCTGATCCCAAAAAGCGTTCCCCCTTTCCTTAACAAGAGCCAAACCACAGGCCAAAGCTTGAACTTGTGAGCAAAAGATGGCTTTGCTCCCAATAGGCAGCACTCCTGCCTGCCAGCCGCACACACGGGAGCCCAGGGCCCAAGTTGCATCTCATCTTGAAGCTCAACTCTTCATCTAACATCTCTAGGACATCCTTCAGGAACCCAGTCTGAACTGACCTCCCCACCTCAACCCCTTCCCCTTAGCTGACAGGGTGCCAAACTTATCCCCAGCCACACCTTGGGGACCCTTTTCTACCCTCTCTACGGGACATGTACTGCCAAGCCTACCTCAAACTCTCTTCTCCTCATCCCCCTACCTCTGGCCCGGGGACCCCCAGGCCTCCTGCAACCACTACTTGTACGCCCTCTTCAAGTGCCAAATGATTCTCTGTTCACTAGCAAGGAGGTTTATTTTGGCTTTGGCCTCAGAGACAGAACTGGAGCGTGGCTTGTAAGCTGGCTGAGGGCCTAAATAGGCTCAAGTCAGGGGACAGGGTTACAGGGAGCTTGAGAGTTCAGGACCCAAGACTGACAGGTCCAGCAATCTACTGTCCAAGTCCCCACCCCAGCCTCTAAGAATTCAGGCACGCCCATCACCTGGAGGTGGGACTTCCCTGTCGAAACGGTGCCAATCACCCACCACATGGTAAAGATGGCACCAGCCAGACCTGGTCTTTTCACTCCCAATCTCAGCCTCCCAAAAACCCTTCTTTTCTTCATGCAATCTATGCCTCTTTTTATTCATAGCAGCTTTTTTTAAATCTATGTATTAGTAACGCATAAAATAATGGGGTATTTTACACTAGATAAAGTCTTTGGTTTTTGTTTTTTGTGTTTTTTTTCTCTAACACATCTTTTCCTCATATGAGGGTAGTTGTACAATGTAGGGAGTTTCATTGATATTTTCATACTCATGCAGAATGTACTTTTATCATAGCTAGGCACTGGTGGCTTATGCGTGTAATCCTAGCTACTCAGGAGGCTGAGATCTGAGGATCATAGCTCAAAGGCAGCCCAGGCAGAGAAGTACCAGAGACTCTTATCTTCAGTGAACCAGCAAAAAGCCAGAAGTGGTGGTGTGCCTCAAATGGTAGAGCACCAGCCCTGAGCAAGTGAAGAAGCCAAGTGAGAGTATCAGTTTCTGAGTACAAACCTTAGTACCAAGGATGGAATAGGAGAAACCCTAGGTCTCCTTGGCACAGGCCGAAATTTTTTGAATAGAGACCCGGAAACACAACAAATCAAAGAAAGGTTGGACAAATG
>NW_012267226.1:6389956-6488508 GCF_000151885.1 Dipodomys ordii
GTAAGAAATGTACGCATTATCCTGCCCATGCAATTGTAACCCCTCTGTACAGTATGTTCACAAATAAAATTAAATTAAATTTAAAAAAAAAGAAAAAAAAACCTTAGTACCAGCACACACACAAAAACCAAAAGCCAGAATGCACGTTAATCACATTTACCCCCTCTATTATCATCTCTGACTCCCTTAGTCCCCATTTTTACCTTGCAAGTTTTCAATGGAATTCATCATAACTTCCGTACTGCACACAATGTGTTTCGGATATACAGATCGCAGCCTCCTGAGTAGGAAGGATTACAGGCATGAGCCACTGGCACCCAGCTTATATTTTCTTGCTGAATGTCCTTCTGACTGAAATGAGATAGTATCTAAAGTGGTTTTGATTTGCATTTCCTTTATGGCTAAGGATGTTGAACACTTCGTGTATTTATCAGCCATCAGCAATCCTTTTGAGAACTGTCTGTTCACTTGCCCATTTATTACCTGTGGTTTGTTCTTTTAACATTTAATTTTTTTAGCTCTTCATACACTCTGGATATTAATCTTCATCCAATGAATAACTTGCAAAGGCTCTCTCCCATTCTGTGGGTTGTCTCTTCATTCTGGCAATTATTTCCTTTGTTATGCAGAAGCCTCCTAATTTGACTCAAACCCATTGGTTAATTCTTGCACTCAGTTTCTGAGTTGCTAGATCCTGTTCAGGAAATTCTTACCTGTGCCTGCATCTTCAAGTGCATTTTCTCCCTGCTTTCCTACAGTAGTTTCAGAGTCTCTCTGAACTTATTGTTCCTCATCCAGAAACAGAGGTAACAATTTAAAAATAAAATTTTTTTCTATCCAGGTACCAGTGGCTCATGCCTGTAATCCTCGCAACTCAGGAGGGCCAAGATCTGAGATCATGGTAGAAGCCAACCCGGGCAAAAAAAAAATCCATGTGAGACTCACATTTCCAATTAATCACTCAAAAGTTGGAAATGGTGCTGTGGCACAAGTGGTAGAGAACTAGCCTTGAGCACAAAGAGGCTCAGGGACAGTGCCCAGGCCCTGAGTTCAAGCCCCACAACCAAAAATAAATAAATAAATGTTTCCTTTTCTGATGAAGTTTCCATAATATCTAGTAGTCCTTCTTGAACGATGAAAATTCTGACTCATAGGGTTGTCTTATTAAATTCAGCTCCCCAGTCAAAGTAAAGTTGCATTGTTGTGAGGTAAGCCACCAGGAAGACCACACAGAGTACAGCCAATAGAAAGCCTTTATTAGCCGTCCAGTAGGTCAACGATTGACCAAGTACAGTACTGAGCCTGTTCTGAGGGCTGCTTTTAAGCAGAAAATGTACATTCTTGTTTGCTCTGGGGTGGTGGTGCTCAAGCCCCTAACAGTTCTTTCCTGCAGGTGCAAACTAAGCAGGAAGTTTCAGAAGCCAAACAGCACTGAGCAAGGGCAGCATGACTGTGACTTAGGAGCATAAACGGGACAGGAGGTACATATATATTTTAAATGTCAAACCATAAGAAACTAGTCTCATGGATGGAGGTGCTTTTTGCTTCTAAAATGAAGTCATAAAAGGAAAGTGGAGTTACAGAAGTTAAGGGTAAACCCTAGGATTGATATGTGCTATCATAGCATTGGGGATGGGCCTGGGCAGGACCTATTGACTGCGGCCTTTCCAGAGTCTAAACCCAGGGCCCACATATAGTATACATGCTTGAAAAAGGACCAGAAGGCCAAGCTAGAGACCCCAGCCATCAAAGTGACTTTGGCCTCCTCAGTTTTGTATGACTTTCTGAGTCTAAAGGATGCTTGGACTGAGCATTTGGGTAGATTTAAAGTGCTAGGTAGAACCAAGGACACATAGTAAGTGCTCAGTACATAGTAGTGTACACAGTAGCTGTGATAGAAGATACCAGTAGTTAAGTGGAGCTTCCAGTTTCTAGTCTGACATGTAAAGAAACTTGGAAGTCATTAACTTTCCAGTGTGAAAACAAAAAAACAACATTCTAAAAGCCAACAGTAGATCCAGCAGAGAACTGAGTTTACAGGACAAATTGCTGGCCTGGCAAATGGACAGACAGACAGACAGATCAGGCCTGGGACAGGAACACTCAGCCCTGGGCTCAGAGCTGGCTGGCTAAGCATGGACATGCTGGGCTATTGAAAGCACAAAAGTCCTGTCATGGGGTGTGGGGTGGGGGGGGGGGAGGGACACTCACTTTCTTTTTACCACTAGGAGTTTTACCAGGTCTTTACCATGAAGACCAAAGAAAACTCCCCCTTACACTTCTGAAAGGGGGAAGAGCAGCCATTTTTAATTATGTCCAGAGCCTTCTGTTCTTCGTCCTTCTGTTCTTTCAGCCTTCAGAGAAACTGGGAGGGAAATATCCATCCCGCTAGACCGTCTCTTTCCAAAGGTTGGTAAGAGGGTGGAAAGCCCTTATGGAGGTCACGGCTTGGGGCACAGGCTGGCTTAGTAAATACAGAGACCTTGTCCCAAGGGCTGTGGAGCCCCTATGGGTAGTCTAATACCCATAGTCATATAGGGTCTCAGATCCTTATTTAAGGAATCTCTAGGGAAACCCAAATATCATAGGAGATTCAGAATCAAGGTGTCAGAGGGAATCCTAAGCACTGATAACTTCACTGCAAGCTCTAAAGTTCAGCCCAAGCTCTTAACGTTTATCTGAGTTCCTATTCCCGATACCTCAGATCTGCCTTTAGCAGAAGTTTTACAAGTCATACCAAAAGGCAAAAAAGAAAAATGCAGCCTGGAGAAACAAAGAATCAGAATCAGACTTAAACACGAAGCTGTGCTGAAATGATTAGACTGGAAATTTATGATAGCCTGGCACCAGTGGCTCATACCCATGATTCTAGCTACTTGGGAGGCTGAGAATAAGGATCATGGTTTGAGGCCAGTCCAGGTAGAAAAGTTCACGAGTCCCTTCCATCCCTTTCTGAACCCTTAGCTATGCAAAGTGTTTTACAGCTGTCATCTCAAGCTATGTGGGAGGCGGATGTTAGGAGGACAGCCAGGCCAGAAAAGTCTCTGAGACTCCACCTCCATAGAAGAGAAGCTGCACATGGTGGCACATGCCTGGGACCCCATCTTTGTGGGCTCATCATGGGGTCATAGGCTATCTTAAAAATAGCCAGCAGAAAACAGAGCTGGAGGCATGGCTCAGCAGCTTCATGCCAGACTAGCATGAGCAAGACCCTGAATTCAAACACCAGCACTGCCAAGAAAATAACAGTAAATACAACTGTGATAAATATGCCAGTCGCACCCATGGGAAAAGTGGAGAGCGGGCAACAGGCAGATGATATAAGCCGAGAGAGAGAAGCATGAAGAAACACTCTAAAGGAAATAAAGCACATGTAAAGAATGTCTTAGCAGTTAGCTGTACAAGGCTGAACAAAGGATCCTTGAGCTTCAGGAATCACCGATGGGTTGAGGTTGTAACTCCATGGTAAGCAGAGCATGTGTTTAGCACGCATGAAGCCCTGGGCTCAATCTTCATCTTAAATAAACAAGAAACACTCACAAGAAAATACCCAAGCCATGAGAAATGGAAGTAGTGGCACTATCCAAAAAGAAATGTACTTATTACCTGACTTATATAACCGTGACCCCTCTGTACATCACCTTTACAATAACAATTTAATTTTTAAATAAAAAAATAAGCAACAACATTAAAAAAAGAAAATATCCAAACTGAAAAGCAAAGAGGAAAAAATAGAAATAGAACTTCCAAGAACTGTGTGCCAATTCCAAAAGGTATAATACATGCATAATGAGAATACCAGAAGGAAAATACAAAATCTCATGACAAACACCAAACAACAGATCCAAGGCAACTCAGAAACACCAAGCAGGATAAATACCAAAAAGAAATCCATTCTGTCATATCTTATTCAAGCAGTAGCAAATCAAACACAAAGAAACAATCCTGGAGGAAAAAAAAACACTGGGTATCTATAAAGGCACACAAATATCTATTACATCCAACTTCTAAGAAACCTTGCAAACAAGATTAACATGGAGCATGACACTGGTGGCTCACATCTCTAATCCTAGCTACTCAGAAGGCTCAGATCTGAGAATGCTATTCTCAGTCAGCTGGCGCAGACAAATCTGAGCAGCTCTTACATCCAACTAACTAGCAAAAAGCTGAAAGTGGAGGCTTGCATGACTCAGGTGGTAGAACACCACCTGGTGAATGGAAAAAGCCAAGCAAGAGTAAAAGGCCTGGATTTCAAGCCCCAGGACACACACACACACACACACACACACACACACACACACACACATATGAATGCATACACACAAACGCAAAAAAAGGGGAAATATTATTGAGGAAAAAGAAGCTTGTTGACTTAGAATCCCATGTCCTGCAAAATTATCTCTTTACAGGTGACAAAGAAACAAGGATTTCTTCAAGCAATCCAAACCTAAAGGAGGCCAGGTGCCAGTGGCCCACAACTGTAATCTTAGCTACTCAGGAGGTTGAGACCTGAGAATCTCAGTTCAAAGTCAGTGCAGGTAGGAAAGTCCATGAAACTCTTACTCCAATTCACCACCAGAAAATCAGAAGTGGTTCTGTGGCTCAAAGTAGTAGAGCTCTAGCCTTAAGCAAAAGTGCTCAGAGCTAGTACACAGCCCTACAACCAACAAAAAAAAAAAAAACTAAAGGAAACCATCACTGGTAGACCTGACCTGGAGGAGTTACTTGGAGGAGTTCTTCAGGGAGAAAGTTGTAAGCAAGAACACGAATTCACATGAAGGAAGATGCTGGAGAAGAACTAGCAGGGATAAAACAAGTACAAGAAATACCACAGCTGTCCTCTGAGGAAGTCCTCCCTGCCCCAGCCCACAGGAGTCCCCCACTCCCCTTAAATGTTCTAGCAGCATCACCTCTCCCATTTTCAATACCCAAGACCAGAACAGTCTACTCCCCTGTAAGCTGACAACTGTGGATGCCCAGAGCCAGGCCTGGGATGCACTGAATGAGCGAATGAAGGCATGCATGAAGGACAGAGCACCTGCACTGCCTGTATGAGTTGTTAAATAGCGTGTCTCTTTATTAGCAGTTCAGCAAAACGAATCCAGTGTTGTCACAAGGAAGGGCTGAACCATTGAAGTGTCTGCCCAGGTCCAGTCAGCCTGCAGGTGGAGTGGCAGGTGGATGCTGTTCTGACACAGGCTGCTCCTTCACCCTGGAGGCCTTCAACCTGGGAACCAGAGAAAGGCCCGGTGCTATCATGCATGGAGAGGCCGCGCCACACCACTCTAAGCCCCTGCCATTGACCTTCTTGCTCCTACAGACACATAAACAGCCCGTTTCAGCCACTGGCTTGGACTGAGCAAAAGCAAAGAGGTCATGTGACCCACAGTCACGTGCATCCTGATATGGGGTACATCTAAAAATCTACCCAGCCTCACTCCTGACTCTGGGCTCTTGGGAGGCACAGTAGGATTGAGTGCAGCAGCAACTCTGCTGGCAACTGGTGGCCTATGCAGCAAAGCAGGCCCCGCACAGCCTGCCCACCGCAGCCTGCGGGGCACCCGGTCCTGGGCCACCAGGGCAATCATGGGGAATTGCTACTCAGAGATTCCAAACTGTGCCTGGCTGCAGATCCTTCCAGAACATGGAGAGAAGCACTGCAGGAGCCCAAGGCAGCCCCTTCTCCTCCACTCTCCCAGTGGCTCTGAATGCAAGCACCCCTCAGAAAGCACCACGGTTCAGCTTCACGCTCTCTATCCCAGCCTCCCTCTCCTCCTTGCTCAGGACAGCCATCTTCCCTGCCCAGTAACTCACCTGCTGGCTCTCTCACCTGTCTTAGCACTCTGAGAAGGAAGTTCTACAGCTGGAACGGGAGTCGTTCGTGATATGGGATATGCTGCAGGGGACAGAAAAGGTGGAGGGGAAGCTGCCTGATGGGCAGAGCACCAACCAGATGTCACACCCAGACCCGAGACCCCAGACCACAGCACAAGGACAGTCTAGGAAGGGTCTTAGGAAGATGCTCACCACCTGCAGCCCTTCAGGGCCCTGTCCGGAGGCAGGGAGAGCATGACTAGTTTGGACAGGCACCTCAGCAGTCCCCTCCACCCGCATGCCCCCGGCAAGGAACAGAAAGCATCTTGTCTCCAGCAGCTTACCTTCGCCTCACTTGGTTTAGTCGGTCTTGCATGACATCATCCATCATCTCACTTGGCACTTGGAAGATGCGGGTGTGGCTGCAAAATGCCATTCAAACAGGGGAGAACATGAAAGGGGTGATATTGGTTCATTGTACTTATACACTGATTGGTTGAAGGGTAATAAGTTTTAAAAAAAAGAACAGGGTTCTGAGTTTTTGGGGGGAGGGAAGATGTGCTCATGAATGTAAGTCAGTGCCCAGAGAGGAAGATAAAGCCAAGAGGGCAAGACTGTTGGGCATGTCAGAGAAGAGACACACACAGAACAAAAACCTTGGTCTCCCACTCTCCCTGTATAGAGTGTGTCCCCCCCCCCAAGACACCCAAAGTGAGCAAAGAGACAAAGAAGATGGGTAATGGGTCTCTTGGAGACTGCTTCCTTTCTAAATACCACTCTAGCTTCACTCTCAGCTCTTAGAATCAATACCATACCACACTCACTATGGTTTCAAGAAGCTTCTGGAAATTTCTTTCACAAGGTTATCTCCTGGGCCTGGCTGTTATTTGTGTCTTATTTATTCATTGTCCCATGTCTGGGCCACTCTGTGTCCTTTCCAATTTCATGTCCTACTCATCCCGTCCCTTCCCAGGAGCCCTGTAATCTGTCTACTTCTGTATCTGTGGAAATTGCCCTACTTGGATAACACCCTGTTCTCCATGTATTGTTTAGTCTTTGTCAGTCATGGGGCTTGAATTCAGGGCCTAGGCACTGTCCCTGAGCTTTTGTGCTCAAAGCTAGCACTCTGCCACTTTGAGCCACAGCGTCACGTCCAGTTTTCTGATGGTTAATTGGAGATAAGAATCTCACAGACTTTCTGTCTTGGGCTGGCTTTGAACCGGTATCCTCAGATCTCAACCTCCTCAGTCTCTAGGATTGCAGGCATGAGCCACCAGGGCCCAGCATAGTGGGGCTTGCGGGACATGACCAAGGACAGGGAAGGTAGGATTGTGAATATGAGTGAGTGCCCAGAGAGAGGAAGATAAAGCCAGAAGGGAAGAATTATTCCCCAGCCCAGAAGGGCTAGGAACCCCAGCATGGGCCTCAGAGGCACCCAGAATGGCCTGGTTCCCCAGGCTCTCCTGCTAGCTCCAGTAGTGGCCAGGTAGGAGCTGGTGTGGCACATGGCTCTCTAGGAACTTTAATTGGGGATACCAGGCAGCAGCGTCCAGGATTTGTATGACCTGTCTCTCCACCCTGAGCTTCTCTAATGCAAACTTTCACACACCTTACTCATCTGGCTAACTTTAGCGTTTTGCAACTGGGGGTTATATTATGCCCTTTTCTTTCTTCTGGGGAACTAGAAAATACCAGATTTCTTTATGTCCGCTGAAGGAATGAATGACCAGAGCTGTAACACATAGAGACTCTATGACCTGACTGCTTACTGGCTAAAACTAAGAGGACACTCAAATCAGCAAGTCATGGGGAAAACAGGTAGCTTGTTGGTTTAAGATCTCCATAGAAAACGCAGAAGAGAAATACTATATAGTCAGTAGAAAATTGACTAACCCCTGTCTGCCTATTTCAAAACCTTAAACCTCATTAAGGTGTACAAAGTTTAAATAACATTGGAAGATGCCAATGCATTATTTACAGTTCTATGATGTACCTCCTTCAGGTAACCATCAACACTAAGGATGTAAAGTTTCTCATCCAAAATCCTCCTTTCCAGAGAGGTCTAGAATTCCACCATTAGTGATCTTTCCTCTATGGCGCCACTGGAAAACCCATCAATACCCAGTGTCCCAAGGCAAAAATGTACATTGTGCCAGGTACTGGTTCAAGTCTATGATCCTAGCTATTCAAGCTGAGTTAATGGGTTCTGAGAATCATGGTTCAAAACTGGTGAGGGCAGGAAAGTCCATAAGACTCTTATCTCCCACTAACCAGCAAAAAAAGCCAGTTAAGTGGAGGCATGGCTCAAGTAGTAGAGAGCCAGCCTTGAGTGAAAAAGCTAAGGAAGAGCTTGAGGCCCAGCACCAGTGAGCATGGCTGTGGTTGTGAACACACATATACACACACACACCCTTTGAGAAATGTAGCTTCCTTGAGCAAAGAGAATAAAACAGACAGAAGACAAAATGACAGGAAACAGAAGATCTGAGAGATAGTGTTTCCTTTAGCTTCTAAGGGAGCAGTTTATGCCCACAGCCCTCTCCTAGGAAGGGATGTGGTGGTGATGTAGTCCAAAACTCTGGATGGACCTGGGTACCATAAGGGGAACCCCAAGACTGGGCAGGCCAGGCTTGTGAAGCCCAAGCATCTCCCCGCCACCAGAGGCTGGAGAAGAGCGGCACTGTGGTGAGTTCAAAGCAGATAAGCACCACCATCCCGTGGCGTCACTGAATTGTAGCCTCAGGTTTTAGAAGACTTCCACACACCTCCACTGCAGAGGAGGGACTTAGCTTTCACATTTTAAGGGCTTCTTTTAGCTCTTCAAAGTGCAAACTGTTTCTGAACAATTCAAGGGCAACAATGATAGAAACCTGACATGGACTCAAAAACTTAAGAAATGGAGAATAAACCCAGTTCCCCAACCCCTACTCCCCTCCCCATACAAGTCATTAAAAATATAATAATGAGGGAAAAACCTGTTCCCTTAAGACTTGAGATTTCTCAGTGAAAGAAGAGACGACAGTAGCGGGCTTAGGAGGCCCTAGCCCTCAGATGATGCTCAGGGCCAACAGGACACTATACCTCCATCTTATGAACTGGATTCTTGTTCTCTCCTCCAGGAACTCTTGGTTTGAGTTTGATTCCAAATCACACTTGGAGAGAGGGTACTTCACCTAAGAATTTAGGAGAAGGGCCAAATGGTTACTGGCCAGTATGGACCCCGTAGCTGAGGTGGGCAGGGCCCTTACATAGCATGCTTCAACTTACCCAACATGCTTCCTTTTACCCAGTATGCTCCCCCTTACCAACACGCGGCCCCCTCTCCCCGTCCCTAAGGGAACTGCCTCCAACTCTCAGTTACCACATCTCTGGTCACATGAACGTCCTGGCCACGAGAGGGATAGGAACTGATGGACAACTTCTCCCTGATGCATTGGGAAGCCTCTTCTTCTGTCTGCAAGACGAGTAATTTTCCTCTGAAAGTGTCACTCAGCATCTGACCTCAAGTCGTCACCTCTTCCCTTCCCCTCTTTGTAGGGAGTACACAAGCACTCCCTTCATTTCACTCTTCCTGCACTCCGCTCCTGGATGGCAACCTTTCCAAAGAACTCCTGAGCTGCCCTGGAGCTGAAACCCTCCCTCCTACCCCCACCATGAGGCTTGACCAGCAGGGCTGATTCATAGGGATGCTGATGCCTCTCTTATCAGGATAAGATCCCAGCATCCTCTTGGACTTGCAGGTGAGTTAGAATCAACTCTACACTGGGTGCTTTTGAATTTCCCAGATGTATGGAGAGGAGAGTCTCGATCCCTGCCCCCACTGTGCTCTCTCGAAATTTGGGCACCACATCATACTCACTTTCTTCAACCAATGTTGTACAACAGATACAGCTTCACTTTCTACAACATCAACATCCTGGAACAAATGGGTAAATTGATGATCTCAAAAAACAAAAACTAGGAACCCAGTTCTCCCACCCACTCTTATCTAGATTAATATGTGGTGAGATGGTTCTGAAGTACTTACTACAGCACAAAACAGAGAGCAAATGGAAGGATACCATTTGACACAGTCGCCAACAGTGACACTCACCAAACTCATCTTTGGTGGGAAGGGGAATCCTGCAGCTTTCCGGGAGAGGATGTACACAATCCATGTTGTAATGATCATCTTTGGACTTATACCAGGCCTCCCTCTTGACTCCCTCCTTCCATTGAAACTGCCTGAGAACTTCTGTGGGACCAGGAAGTCATCCAAGGGAGGTGCCCTCCTGATTGGTTGGTCATTGATGATGTGACAATGAGCTCCCTTAAACTTCCAGGGTCAGCATGGAGATGGAAAAGAGGGGTCCAGAGATGTCTGCCTCAGTGATAATCATAGCTCAGATATTAAGCTATAACCAGTGAAATCCTAAGTGAGACACAAAGGGTAGCTGGACATAGTCACACACACTTATAATCCCAACACTAGAGAAGCTAAGAAAGAAGAATCACACTTCAAGGCCAATTAGGGTTACACTGCAAGTTCCAGGCCAGCCTTGGTTATATTGTGAGACCCTGTCTCATAAAACAAAGAACAGCAAAAGATGCAGGGTTAGCTGAAGTGAAGCACACCTGTAAATCCAGATACTGAGATGGGAAAGCTTCAAGAGTCTAAGAAACAAACTAAAGACCTGAAGTATGACTCAAGTGGTAGAATGTCCAGTAAGTCAGAGGTCTAGAGTTCAATCCTCAGTCAAGAATGGGTTTTTAAGCCAGGTGCCAGTGGCTCATGCCTGTAATCCTAGCTACTCAGGAGACTGAGATCTGAGGATCGAAGTTCAAAGCCAGCCCGGGCAGGAAAGTCTGTGAAACTCTTATCTCCAATAAACTACCAGAAAACTGGAAGTGGCACTGTAGCTCAAGTGATAGAGCTCTAGCCTTGATCTGAAGAACTGAGGGACAGCACTCAGGCCCAGAGTTCAAGCCCCACAACCAATAACAACAACAACAAAAAAAGAGAATGGGTTTTTATGTTTAATTATCTTTAAAATCATTGTACAAAGCAGTTTCTGTTTAATAAAGTATTTTATGAATATAATGCATCTTGATCAGAGTCATCTTTTTAATATCTTCATTAGGCTGCTTCTCTGTTTTGTGAACTTTCTCTTTTTTTCCTTCTTCTTTGGTGTCAGTAATGGGGTTTGAACTCTCATTTGGCTTTCCCACTCAAGCCACAGTTCTACTCCAGCATTTTGCTGGTTAGTGATAAAGAGTCTCACAGACTTTGCTGCCGGGACTTGCTTCAAACTTCAATCTTCAGATCTCAGGCCCCTGAGTAGCCAGGATTACAAGTGTGAACCACCAGGCCCAACTTGTGAAACCTATTGATCACTGTCTCCAGAACCATGGTGTAAGTTTTGCTTGAGCTCCTGGTTTTCATATGTGTATTCTAGTTGGCCCATTTCCCACCATGACTCTATGCTTCATCATACCTGAACCTTGGTATTTCTCTCTCTGCCACATCACCTTCCATGGAGCTTCCTTCACAAGTACCCCCAAAAACAGAGAGGGCAAAGGGGGGAAAACCCCAGATCATAACTGGGTATGGATTTTACAAATCCAAAGAGTAAATTTGTAACAAACATGATCTGAGTCTTTGGTCATTGTTGCTTTGTTTGCTGAGGGAAAGGAGACCTAAGTGGCTACATGAAGAAACGTGGGGACAAAAATAAAGGCATTCTAGAGCACTGGAAAGAATAAGAATAAGAAAACTGACTGGATATGACAACTAGAAAAAAACAAAACTAGAGTTCTCTTCTTTCCCTTACATGCTAAGATCAAGAAACTAGGGGTAGAGAGAGGAATGATGAGCACAGAAGGTACGCACAGCACAGGAGAGATGTCAATCTCAGTATGTGTGAGATCTTGTGAGCCGTCTCGGGTCGGGGAGCTACAAATACGTTGGAGAACAGCCGAACCTTTGCTTAGGATCCTGTGGGAGGCTGAAATCCCTTGAATTTCTTGGCAAACGGTGGCAGAAGCAAAGCAATCTCCAGCACTCCTGGGGTTTTGCATCCATTTCTGAAGTCACAGTACCATCTCTTCATTTCCTTTTCCCTGGCCTTCCGCCAAGACAGCCTACCAAAGTGAACTGAAGTACAATGACAGGAAATACCTTTTAAAGAAAGTGCCTTGACTTTATACTCCTTTTAACATTTGAGATGGGTGTGTGTATGCGTGTATTAATTTTGTTTTGTGGGGACAAGGATTTCAACTCAAAGTCTCATGTTTGCTATACAGTTGCTTGGCCATTTGAACCATACCTCCAGTCACTTTTTGCTTTAGTTGTTTTTTTTTCAGATAAGATCTCATAATTTTCCCCAGATCTAGCTTGGACTATGATGTAATCTTCCTCTCTGTCTCCCAGTAGCTGGGATTATAGACACTCACTACCAAGCCTACCTTATTGAGTGAGATAAGGTCTTAACCACGGTCTTCCCCATCTCTGCCTACCAAGTCGGTGGTACTACAGGTTTGAACTAGCACGGTTACCCCTAGCTCAATTTCCTAATGATTTGAATCCCTTGTATAGATTAGTTAATAAAGAAGATACCTATAGGTTCTGATCTACTATAGATAGGAACATGGAAAAAAATCCTGACATTGTCTCAAATATCAATACTATGAGAAAAGATATATTCATAGCAGTTTTACTTTCTGCTCTGTCTTTCCCATCTCATTCTAGCTTGCTTCAGAAGTTAATTATCAATAATTTCTATGTTATATATTCTGTGTTTATGTTGTAAACATGAAGCAGTGATACAATGTATTCTTGCCTTTGGATTGCTGCTTTTTTAAATGCATTTAGGAAACTACAGGTACAACTCAGAAAAACATTGACACACACCTACTGAAACCATTTTCCAGATCAAGATATATTGAGAACATGTCTAATACCCACAGACCTTCAGACAATCATACCTGCATAGCATTTTTTTTAACTATCTAGGGTTCTTTTTCTCTGCTGATTAAAGAATGAAAGGGCAGGAAAGTCATTAAATCAGACAGAGCATGTTTGTTTGAAAGCAAAATAGTGAAGAAGGGACTGCAGATGTCCCCTTTTCTCCCCTCCCCTCTCCTTCCCCCCCCCTCTCTACCTATACATAAAGGATCCCTTGCCTCTTCCCCATAAAGGCATGCTCTTGATGAGGTGGACATACATTATGGAAAGTCTCATGATCAGTTTCTTTGCTCAGAGCATGAATGCAGAAGTTTCCCTGTGATTGGATCTCCTGTCTCTATGCACAAGTACTGAAGGGACTTGATTGGATGGAGGTTAGGGAGGAACACACACTGCACCACTGCCACAAAGGGATATTCACTAGGTCCCAGAGCCCAAGGGGTGAACAGGACACATAATTTTGGTCACATCACTCCCCTCTCACCCTGCCCACCATATTAGAGCCAGTGCTGCTTTCCATCTTCTACCTAGCCTGGGAGGCCCAACTTCCCCTGATTTATATCTCTGCTGCCATAAATGAATTTCTAAAAGCACACAATATGGATTAATTTCTCTCTGTCCTTTTTTACTTAACATGATGTTGCCGTTGTATGGAGCTGATGTTTGTTATCGTTTCATTTCTGTTCTGTTTTAGCAACACAAATTATCAAATTGATTACCAACGTGCATTTGCATTATAGCAAACATGATACATTTGGAGAGAATGTTGCTATGAATATTTTAGACTTACCTTTGAATGCCACAAGTACTAGATCTTTTCAATATGCAATGACTAATTTATTGGTTTTACATATGCTTACCAAGAGGTTATACCAATCTACAGCTCATAAATAACATGTAGAAGAAACAGTTGCTCCATAGTTTTACCCAGAGTAGGTATTGTCACTCCTTTAAATGTAGCCATCTGGTAGAAGCACAGTGGTCAATCATAACTGATTCATTTGTATTGACCTGACTGGCCCTTTTGGATATTCATTTTTGTTTGAAGTGCCTCTTCAAGTCTTCTGCCCTTTTAATGGTAAGTTTTTTCCTTGTTGATCTGTAGAATTTTTCATGTATTATGGATAGGAGTCCTTTGTAAATATGTACTTTGAAATTATTTTATACCAATCTATGACTTGCCTTTTCAGTCTTTTACTATTGTCTTCATGTGTGTTTATGCAATCTAGTAGCTTGAACCCAGGGCCTGGCACTGTCCCTGAGCTTTTTCTCAAGGCTAGCACTCTACCAGTCAAGCCATAGCTTCACTGATAGCTTTTTGGTGGCTAACTGGAGATAAGAGTTTCATGGACTTTCCTTCCGAGGCTGGCTTCAAACCTCGATTCTCAGATCTCAGCCTCCCAAGTAGCTAGGATTACAGATGTGATCCACTGCACCCAATACTGTTGTCTTTTGGAGAACAGAAATTCTTAATTTGTGTGTGTGTGCACATGTGTGCGCATGCACGTGCATGTGTGTGCGTGGACTCTTGTCTAGTGTGCTCACATGTGTACTGGAACTTGAACTTGGGGCCTGGGCATTGTCCTTTAGCTTCTTCATGCAAGGCTGACACTCTACCACTAGAGCCACAGCAACACTTTCAGGTTTTTGCTGTGGTTGTTTTGCTGGTTAATTGGATATAAGGCTCATGAACTTCCCTGTCCAGGCTGGCTTTGAACCACAGTCCTCGGATCTCAGCCTCCTGAGTAGTTGGGATTACAGGTGTGAGCCAATAGCACCCAACCAGTATATACTCTTTTGAGAATGACTTTCTTCATCAAAGCTGTTGTCTGTATCAGTAGCCCTGTTTTTCTGTGGTATATGATCCAACCATTTTCTCTCAGTTTATCATTTGTCATTTTTTCCATGTAAATTTTTCACTAATTTTTGTAGTCCAATGTATTAATGCTTAAAATTGAATATAAGTTGTGAATGGGTACTGTTTTCTTACACTTCAAATGAAATAGGAATGAATCCATGTAGTTTCTAAATCTAGAGCTCTAGAATATTAATTACAAGCAATTATTAAGATTATGAATTTACCCTTCCTATCAGTCAAGTCAATAATGCTGCATTAAAAATCTACTATTATCCAGGCATGGAGGTTCATGCCTATAATCCTAGCTACTTGGGGGTGGAGGGGGGTTAGAGATTAGGAGGATTATAGTTTGAGGCCAGCCCAGATAAATATTTCTGGGACTCCATCTCAACTGGGGTCCAGTGGTACATGACTGTTTAGCTATGTGGAAAGTTTAAATACAAGGAAATTTGGTCCACACTGGCCCAGGCAGAAACATGAGACCCCATATGAAAGATTATGAAAGCAAAAAGATCTGAGGGCGTGGCTCAAGTGGTAGAGCATGTCTTTCTGGCAAGCATAAAGCCCCGAATTCAAACCCCAGTACTGCCAAAAATATTAACTTTAAGATGCCAGTGACACACAGTAATGTCTGTTAATGTCAACTCTCAAAAACATAAATATTTGGAAACACAGAAATCTGCCTCTAGAATCAACAGCTATCTCTCTTGTTGGCTAGAATCACCCACACCTTTGGGAATCAGCCCACTTACATTGGCTTCTTTTCTGGTTCCAACTGGAGAAATTAGAGCAATGTGGCCTTACTCCAGATCTTATATTCTTCCAACAGGTTACCACAGACACAGTCTCATCGACTGACACAAGCGAAATAGAACAAAGCCAAGGCTTGTTTTTGCCCAAAAGCAAAGGCTCATTTCAAACCTTCTCTGTATAACATCTGTTGACATCCCTCTGGTCAAGCCTGGTTAAATCTAGAGTAAAGAGTGAAGACACCAGAAAGCTGTACAGACAAGGAGTTGAATACAGGTAATGATCTTTAAAAATGCAGGGCTAGAAATGTGGCTTAGTGGAAGGGTGCTTGCCTAACATGCATGAGGCCATGGATTTGATTCCTTGGTAGCACATAAATAAATAAGTACCACTAAAATAAATAAAATTATTTTAATACAAAGATAACTTCACAATATACCACACCTAGACCTAGTACATCTCAGAGCTCTCCTTATCATCTCGGCCTTCTTGAGAGAGTCTTTATCACTGCCCCAATCTGTGTCCTTCTCTCCCTCTACCCTCAGCTCACTACACTCTCCTGACCTTCCCACAAGGCAGCCACTTCTCCTGGGAAAAAGGGTGAATACCTCTTGCTGCTATGTTTCTAAAATACCAATACCAAGAAGCTAATGTTCTGTTGGGGCTGGGGGGTGGAGGGCAAGCAGGGAGAGATGAATGGAGACGGGAAGGATGGACAGATACAGTCATTATATTCAATGAACATATGTGAAAATGGAACCAGGTAACTTGAGGGTATGGATGAGAAAGATGGAGGGAAAGAGGAAAAGAGGGAGAGGGACCAAGATGTATTGCACACAGAACGTGACTTGTTGGACTGAAACCCCTTTGTACAGCTACTTAACATTTTTAAGTGCAAATGATCTTTTTCAGACACAATAGTCCAGATATTTTCTCACTTTAAAACCTAAGCAAGGAACTTGAGAATAGATTTCACTTAACAAAAAAAAGCAGTCAGAGATTTTAGGAGAGAAGATAATGAAAAAGCAATTTATCTGTATGTATATGTTTGTTTTCACAGATACACCTGCACATGTACTCATACATCGAAAATAGGTCTCTGAGAATGTGTAGTCTAAAAAATAAGAATTCTTAAATAGAAGAACCCTACTTAATGCAGGATTAATTCTATTAATAGCTTAAAATGATAAATGTATTAAGCAAAACCTGGGTATTAAGATGGAGGTGTTGAAGTAAAACGGGTATAATTAAAGTTAGGAAAGAGAGAACCAGGGAAATTTTCCAGTCTTTACTGCAGATGGAGAGAACAGTCAGATAATAATAGTGTGTTGGGTTGGCATTAGTTATGATCTAATAATGGCACCAGAAATATGGACTTGATTGAGAGCTTGGAAATGAAACATAATCATTAGCAGCATGGAAAATGATAGTTAAGCGCCTAAGTTTAATATGGAAGTTTTAAAAAAGCAATAAATATCAACCAGAAAATAAACAGCACACACCAGCAAAAAAAAAAGGAAAGGGAAAATTAGGGAAACACCAAACAAAATGAGAAATACAAAATAAGATTTAAAAGCTATATACAATATAACAGTCACTACTCGAAGTGAATGAACCAAATTCTCCTTTGAAAAACAGATGCTATCAAACTGAGTTGAGAAATATCTTTAAACCAGGCATGAGTAGCCCATGCTGTAGGAGGCTGAGATTTGAAGACCACAGTTCAAGGCCAGTCCAGGCAAGAAAGAGACTCTCCTCTCCAATTAACCACAAAAAACTTGGAGTTGAGACTCTCACCTCCAATTAATGACCAAAAGAAAGCCAGAAGTGGAGGAATGGATCAAGTGGTAAAGCACCAGCCTTGAGCACACAAAAAAACAAGGAACAACACCCAGGCCCTGAGTTCAAGTCCTAGTACTGACATATATATACTAGATATATTAGATATAATATATAAAACCTATTTGTATATTTTATATACATAAAACATATATACGTGTGTGTGTGTGTGTGTGTGTGTGTGTGTGTGTGTTAGGGCTGAGGACATGGCTCTAGTGGTAAAGGGCCTGGTGAGCAAGTGCAAGGCCCTGAGGTTAAGCTCTAATACTACAAAAAGGCACATATTTTTAAGTCTTTAAATATCCTACTTAGAGAAGAAAGCTCAACATACCTTAAAGAAAGATAATGAAAGATCGGCATCATCTAAAAAGTGTCTGCTCCCTCCCACAAAGCTAGAAGGCTGATTTAGCTATAGCAAGCATACTTCAGAGTGCACAGATGAGTTTGACAATGAGCAGGTGTCAAAAATGTAAGTTGATGTCTGATTGACCTAAGCAAGGAGAAGTTTCCGGTCCAAAGGTGTAAGGAAAGAACTGAGGTTTATCACCTACAGAGGATTGTCAAACCTATAGGCTTATGCAAGCATACCATTTGCTCCTGACAAGACTCGAAGAACCACACCCTCACACAACAGGATAATGGATGTTTACTCTCTTAATTGTCTCAATCAATTCCTGTCATGTACCCATCTTTCATTAGACTCATTCCTTTTTATCATACTTTATTGTAGAAGTGGTCACCAGCTAACATGGACTACAATCCTCCTATTTACACTTTTGATTTCTCTGGGATGACAAGTATGCATCATTGCATCCAGATATTTGTCTGCAAGGGTTTTTTGAATTTTCTTTTACCTGGGCTGGTCTTAAACAGCGATCCTTCTGATCTCAGCCTCCTAAATAGACAGTAATTAAGATTACATGTGTGAACCATTACACCCAGTTTATAAAGTTACTTTTTAAATAACGTATTTTGTTGCTGACATAAATAAGTAACACTCTCCCAGGCATATCAAACTTTCCTGTTCTCATATTATTTTTAACAGTTCATAGATTTTCATAACAGTTCATAAATCTTCAATATATTCATATTACTTGAAGATAGTGAAAGTTTTGCTTAAACCTTTTGTTGATTTACCTTTTAAGGTATAATGGTTGGATTTGTAATGCAAGATTTCCTAGTGGAGTTGATGTTTTTGTCTTCTAGGCTTTACCAAGCATGCTACTCTTGTCTCCCCATGGATAGTGAAAGTTTCTGTGGCTGTTTAGTGGATGTCCAGTTCTGTAACAGTGTGTTCAATCATCAGCCCAACCTCTGGGGAGGGGTACTCTGAGCCTCCCATCAAAGACGTGATACACCCCAACCCATTCTTTCTCAGTGAATGGAGGGTCCTTCAGCCCAAGCAGAAAACTCAATAAACAGGTAAGTTTTGTTACATTCTTATAGTAGATCCATTCTAGTATGGGCCACTTCTCTAAGTCTTTGAATCCCTTTTTCAAAGTGTGCAATGGACTTCTGACATTTCCATTTTGCTTCATACGGGCTATCACTGTAAGCAAATATCCAAGAACCAATCCAATACCCACTAGAATTGTCTCCCATCACCACAGGCAAGTTATGTAACCCCCCAGTACCCTTCAATGCACAAACGAATCAAGAAAAATGTAATATAAATAGATAATAGATAGACAGACAGACAATAGAATTTTACTCATAGACAAGGAAGAATGCTATTATGTCATTTGCAGGGAAATGGATAGACCTGGAAAAAATTATGTTAAGTGAAATCAGGCTCAGAGAGACAAAGGATGCATGTTTTCTCTCTTATGTGGAAGTTAGATCTAATTTATAACTATATATGCAAATACAAAGGGTCATATGCATATATACACAAACATATTAACTAAAGTATGGTATTTGCAGAGAAGGATTACAGTGGTGTAACTCCTTTGTATAACTAACTCACAGTTCAACAAAATAAATGTCAGGAAGCTAGAACATGTATTCTCAGGTGGGTGGGAAGTAGGGGGGGTCACGGAGAGGAGGGTAGATGAATGGAAAGAGGAGGGGTGGGCAAATGCAGTCCTAATATTCAATGTGCACTGGTAAAAATGGAACTTGATAAATTGAGGGATGAGTGGGGTTGAGAAGGATGGGAAAAATGGCGAAAGGTGATACTGATCACCTCTTTGACATTGAAACGCCTTCGTACAACCACTTAAAGATAGTATTTTTAAAGACCTCCTGCTTCCTTTGAGACATCTAACTGTTCTTATGCTCTTAAGGAGAGACTCTGTCTTCCAGCAAGGACCAAGGTCACAGGGACATCTTGAAGTTGAATTCTTCTCATACATATTTTTTTCATATGTGTGTGTGTGTGTGTATATATATATATATATATATTTATATATATCCTTACCCTAGATTAGAGGATCTCATTTCTTTCCTATTAAAGCTATAAAGCTGGGTGCCGGTGGCTCACGCCTGTAATCTTACCTACTCAGGAGGCTGAGCTCTGAGGATCACGGTTCAAAGCCAGCCTGGGTAGCAAAGTCCATGAGACTCTTATCTCCAATAAACCACTAAAAAACCGGAAGTGGCGTGGTGGCTCAAGCAGTAGAGTGCTCGCCTTGAGCTGAAGAGTGCAGGGACAGCACCCAAGCCCAGAGTTCAAGCCCTACGACCGACCCTCCTCCCCCACCCCCCAAAAAGCTATACATTTGATAAAGAAGTCTCATCTAGGTAAATACACAACCTTTTTCAAAATTCTGCCAGCCCTGGATCTCGTTTGTAGCCTTGTCTCCCTTTCTGGTGCATATGAGAATCTTTATAATGCCAAGCAGGATTATTCTGACTCCCTTTGCACCAAATTGGTGATTGGCTGCCTTGGTCCTATACTTTTCTTCCTCTTCAAAATATCAATGGTATTCTTGGAGGGAAAAAAGGTCCAAAAGTTTCCAAAAGAAACTCCTAGGAGTGTTTTCTTTCCAGACATGCTGTGAGCCCACACATCTCTTTCACCTCTACTTTGATCAAAGGGACCAGCATTGATCAAGGAAATTCTTGCTTTGGCCTGAATCTGGAAATCACAGTAGAGGGGGTGACCTTCTGTATCCCTGTACTTAGCCACTAGCTAAGTATCTCCCTTGGGGGAAAGATGTAACCTCTCAGGCATGAAGGTTCCTGCTAGTGGAGGCACCTCTGAAGTGGTGGGGGACCCAGGAATCATTAGCCACCAACATGCAAAGGATCCAGAGGCTGGAGGCCCAGTGTACTCCCCTGTAAAGAAGACATCACAGAACTTACTTTGTTTCTGAACCCTGGTGTGATACATGTCAGAAGTTGGCATTCATAATGTAGGTTTGGTAGAGTTGTTATGCACACTTGTGTAAGGAAGAGGAAGCTTAAAAAAAAAAAACCCTCAATGTATCTGCTTTTAAAGATGAAGACCAAAATGCCAGGCATAAGAGCCTCACACCCACCTACTCAGTCAGAAGGCTGACATCTGGGGTTTGAAGTCAATCCATGACACTCTTATTTCCAATTAACCATTAAAAAACAAACTGAAAGTGGAACTGTGGCTCAAGTGGTAGAATATCAGCTGGAGGGGGAAAAAAGCAAGCCAGAGCTTGAGATCCTGAATTCAAGTCCCAGAACCAGCACAATGAATGAATGAATGAATGAATACCATAGCCTCAGGAAGCAACAAAAATGGTTTCATCATGGTCTGCTAAGAAACAGGGCAATGGAAAGAAGAAATGAAAACTGGATAGGAATGAGCATTGTGACAGGCAACTGAGGCAGGGAATAGCTTTGTGCATGCTAGAAGCACCCCATCTCACAGACTTGGGGGAGATTTTTCCTCTTTTTATTACTATCGTCAAATAATTGTATAAGGGGGTTTCCACTTAATATATCAATTTATGTCTATAATACAGCAGTGTGACCCTTTCATCAATTTCCTGCACTTCCATCCCCACCCATCTCATTTTCTGGTTCCATTTTCATGTATATACATTGGGTATTAGGCCTGTATTTACCCACCTTCCTCTTTCTGTTTTGTCACCCTCCTCCCCTTATCCCCCACCCACTTCAGACAAGATGCATTTTAACATCCTGGTATTCATTTTGTTGAATTGCCTGCTAATCATTCAAAGGGGTTACACCATGGAACCCCACTCCTGTGTATACCATATTTAGTCTGTTTGGCGACACATAAATGTGTGGCAACATAAATGCATAGGGCTCGGCATGCATTTTCATATGTGTTTATATTTTGGGTCTAAGCCCCGTATGAGATAGAACACGTGCCTTTGTCTCTCTGAGTCTATTTCATTCGATTTTTTTTCCAGGTGCATCTATTCCTATTTCCCTGCAAATTATTCTTAGTGATGGATACATTTCTATTACATGCGTGCACACACACACACACACACACACACACACATCACATTTTCTTAACCCATTCATTGGTTGTAGGGCAGCTGAGCTGTTTTCTTAACTGGCTATTGTGAATAGTGTTTCTTGGAGAAGTTTTTTGTTTGTTTGTTTGTTTGTTTTGGGGGGGTCCAGTCGTGGGGCCTGAACTCTGGGCCTGGGCGCTGTACCTCAGCTCTTCAGCTCAAGGCTAGCACTCTACCACTTGAGCCACAGTGCCACTTCCAGCTTTTTTCTTTTTGCTTATGTGGTGCTGAGGAATCGAACCCAGGGCCTCATGCATGCAAGGCAAGAGCTCTACCACTGAGCCACCTTCCCAGCCCTTGGAGAAGTTTTTAAGCCATGGTAGATTTTTGTTGTTGTTTTTTTCCCAGACCTGGGGCTCAAACTCTTGGCATGGAAGCTGTCCCTAAACATCTTCTTTCTCAAGGCTAGCACCCTACCACTTGAGCCACAGCACCACTTCCAGCTTTATCTGTGATTAATTAGTGATGAGCTTCACAGACTTTCTTGCCTGGGCTGGCTTCAACTAAAAAATCTTCAGATCTCAGCCTCCTGGGTAGCTAGGATTACAGCTGTGAGCCACTGGCACCTGGCTGGTATTTTTAAACTTACAGGTGAATCTATTTTGTGCTTGGCTAGTTGATTGGTATGGCTTGGCTATATTTCCCAAAAATCACATGTATTTGTAAATTAGCCCCCACCCCATGGTGTTGTTGGATGATAGTGGAATTTTAAGGAGGTGGGCCTAGTGGGAGGAAGTTAGGTTATTGGAGGTGTATTCCTGAAGGAAATTTTGGGGTCCAAGTCCTCTCCTCTCCTCCTTCTCCTCTTTCTCTCTGATTCCCAAGCTCCATGACTCTCTCCTCCTCCCTCCCTCACCTCCATGAGGTGAGCAGCCTCCTCTCCCACACATTCTTACCTTGATGTTCCACTGATGTCATAGGTCCAATGTAATGGACCAAGCGACAACCATGGACTGAAATATCAGAACTATGAGTCAAAATAAACGTTTCCTCCTTTCAAGTTGATTTTTCTCTGAAATTTTCTCAGTGACCGAACACTATCACAGTTAGTGATTGTTGTCTTCATCCAGAACAAGATATATGAAAGGAATATCATGTTTTGGCATTTGCCTTCTGCTAAAATCCCAAATAAAAATGTTAAAAAAGGGGGCAGGAAGATCATGGATCTAAAGCCAGTCTGGACTACATTGTGAGATCTTGTCTCAAAAAGAAAAACAAATAAAAGAAACATAGCAGGCTTTGAAAAGTTAGCTAGGGAGCATTGTCTAGAGGGATACAAGAAAAAAAATACAATAAGAATTGAGAAAAATGATGGGGGGGAGGAATATGCCAATTTAGGCAGCCAAACCCACTAAACCCACTGAGGAAGTAAAAGTGCAATTTAATGGCAACAATGGTATGCACCTTGACTCTCGGATATGAGACTTTGCAGGAGGTGGAGAGTGTCTCTGACACGCAGTAGATAAAGATAGTCAAACCAGACCTTCAGCATATCACTGAAAAGTCAGCAAAGATTGAAAGCGTCATTTGCCAACAATGAGCTGAGGGTCAGTGGCCATGCCTATAATCCTACCTACTCAGGAGACTGAGAGCTAAGGATCATGGATCAAGACAGCCCAGGCAGGAAAGTCTGTGAAGACTCTTATCTCCAATTAATCACCAAAGGCTGGAACTTCTGAGTTCAAGCCCTAAGACTACGTGCATGTATGTGTGTGTGCGCACACACACACACACACACACACACCTGCAATTTAAAGAAGTGTATGTGCCTTCAATGATGAACTAAGCTGAGCTCCCTTTTACTGTTATTCAAATGATTATCTTCTCAGTGAGGCCCACTGAATACTCTCTCTCAAGGCTGTAATTAAGCCCTTCCTTCTATACAGCAGTTTCCTCTTATTCTACTCAATTTCAGCCCCCAGCTTCAGCATTGTGCACCATATGCTCTCTCTCTCTCTCTCTCTCTCTCTCACACACACACACACACACACATACACACAAGTGCTATTTCATTCCATTCTATGATACTTTTCTTACCATAATGACTCCCCTAATTACTGCCTTCTTACTATAAATGGTCCATCTCCCTACCACTAGAACATGAAACCTTCCAGGATAGCACCCTTAGCACTTTACTTTGGCTCCCAGGTAAGAAGCCAGGGAGCAAATTAGAGACTCACAGAGAAATTAGGCACTCACACAGGGTCCCTTCAATATAGATTTGCTTAACAAGTGAGTAAACTTAAGCTTCTTTATCTCCCAGTTTCAAAGTTCCTGCGAGACCATGTTGAGCTGCTGTGAATTGAAAAATGGCTTGATTAGAAGGACCTAGGGCCACCTGTGAAATAAATAACACGAGGCACAAAAATAATAGAAAGCAAGCTTTTTCTTAGCAAATGTTTATTTATATCAAAATACAAAACATTTCTGAAGCAGAGTAATGTTACATGAGGAGCAATTAAACACTAATCTTCCTTTAATCAGCTTAACTTGCCACCCTTGCGGGGCACCAGCACTGGTATGCATCTTGTCCACTCAGGTGCCTTGTTCCTCCCTTGTGTGTTTGCGTATGTACTTGTTCACTCATTTTGATTTCTAATTCAGGATATGAACATGCAGTGTTATTGGCAATGAGTTGGTTAGTATTCAGCAAGCCTGAAAATACCAGCGAGTGGAGCCTGGCGTAGCAGCCTGAGCGAAGGCAGACTGCAAATTCTCTCCTTAGTTGAGTTGGAGGGGAGGGGGTTTCACTCCGTTTTTAACTGGCAAACCAAAGCCAAAGGAATCACTGTCCTTGGTAGCCAAGCAGGCATTATTGCTTGGGGCCATGGAGTGGGCGTGGCTTAGGGGTCTTTTCAGTGGCTGAGAAGGGGTAAACAGCCAATGGAAGCCCACCTGCAGAGGTGGCAGCCACAGCAGGCCCAGGCCTAGGAATGGAGGGTATAGAGACCCTCCCCCACTCCTTGCAACAAGAGGAGCCCTCATTCCCCAAGAAAAAAAAGCAACAGTTAGGGAGAAGTAAGGTCTCTCTCTGCCTTGGAACACTACTTAATAGCTTCGGGTGCCTGCCCCTTGGATGGAGAAATGCTTAGAGATTGGAGATTTGGGAAGAAAAAGCACCTGGTTGAGAGTGTAGCTGTTTCTAATACACCTCCTTGACAGAAGAAAGGGAAGGAGATGGGAGAACAAACATACTCCTCTCGTTTCCACAACCCTCCCCACTCTCAGGGCCAACCTGGGAGTCCCTTTCAAGCCCCCAATTAGTGCATTCGCTTTGGCATTGTGCATCTATATGCACTGTCTCTCACACACATATGCATCACTACTCTCAAACACACTCATCACTCACACACACACACACACATACACACACACACACCTGACCTTCTTCTAGCATCTGCTCAGATAGCATAATGATGCCACATCTTCACCATCTCCTCTGTTCTCAGGGGTCCCCACAGGTCCCCAAGACCCAGCTCCAGGCTTGACACACTCTGGCATTCCCAGGCTTTTGAGAGGAGGGTGATGGAGCAGGGAGCTTCCCAGAGACAGGTTATACAGTATAGAATATGTTGTATAAGGCTTTGGTACAGCACCAATTTCATGTTCTTATCGTTTGAATTCTAAGTTATCTTTTAGAAGAAGAAAAAAAAAAGCTTACTGAAAAAATAGTGTTTTATTTACTTTTCAGTTACATACCTGAAGTTCAAAAAGTAAGCCTCTAGTAGCCATCCAAAGTCACACTCAGAGGTGTTCTGTGAGCAGCCATACATGTGTTGGTGTGTCTTTAATTTGGAACCAAAGTCAGCCAACCAATACCGTGGAGTCAGCTGCCCATGCTAACTGACATTAACCGGTCCATACATACAGAAAAGAAAGAGAGAACACAAAAGCCACCCCAAGCCTCCCCCCTCCCAAAACCCCAGGAAAAAAAATCAAATACAGATAAAATACAGCAAGATCTAAGGAACCAGTGGGACGAAGGTGATCGAGTCCGTCCAGCTGGGCTCTTCAGAAACAGCACCATAAAGCACCCTAGAGCAGTGGTATTGTGATAATACTCAACATTCGGGAAATGGAAAAGAGGTGTGAACAGTCTTCTCAAGAAGACCTGGCATGGATGGGGGTGGGGAACCCCCAAAGAAAGTTGAAGGAAGAAATAAAAATGGGTTCGAAATGAGAGCAAGAAATCTCATGACGAAACGGATGGTCATATCCAGATGCATTAGGGAAAGAACTGAGAGAGAGAACGAGAGAGACTGCCAGGCATCCGGAGGTGTGCAGTCCAAGAGGAGTTGGGAGGAGGGAGCATCAGGAGCTCCTTCTCTACAAACTCTTCACCCCTCACCCCGTGTGTCTACACACTACAGAGTGACAGGTGGAAAGGAATTCCCGTGAAAACTGACTCCAGGTGTGTGATGGAAGAAAAATCTCCAAGATGACTCAGTCCATCCTGGTGGAAGAAAGCAAGTTGGCAATAAAGGGGCCCTAGAGTTGCTGACATGAAACAAGATAGAGACCCTTCATGTCAGGGGCTGTGGGTGAGGACAGGCCACCTGCGGAAGCACATGCCATCGGAGCCCCCATCCCTGGTCCCACAAATGGCAGTTAGGAAATTAAATCTGAATGAAACTTGAAGACTTTCTGGCACTGATGTGCCCCCACTTGGTGAACCGTGAGTGCAGATCAACCACTCGCGTTCTAACACCTCAGCCCAGTGTTCCAGCCTCAAGATCCTCCCACAGAGAAACCCCCAGTCCTCAGAGTCTGCACATGTCATTCTGTCAACATCAGGACAGACTTCCACATGCCAATAGGGAAGGCAGTTCCTCACCAACAGGAAGGAGGCCCACTTCTTCACCTCCTACCTTTATATTGCTCCAGATAGTACCTCACAAACACCAACAGAAAAGAGCAGGAGACCCAGGCAAATGCCAAAGAGCCACATCAGAGCCTCCCTTCCTCAAGCTCTTGGTTGCTGTCCACAGAGAAAAGGAGAGAGCCCGTTGTGACCTTTGGAGAACGATTCCCAGTGGATCTGTCTACTCCACACTCTTGTTCTATATAGCAGAGGTAGCAGAACTGAAAACAACAACAAAAAATAATGCTATAGATTCCCCCTACTTCCTTCCAAAGAGGAAGAGCACCAAAATTGAATGTCCCTTCCACCTCCTGGGGTCCAAGGAATAAGTCACAGCATGTGGAGACCTGGGGTAGAACACACCCCTCCCATCTACAGTCCCATTAACTGAGGGTTCACAGACAGGACGTCTTGTCTATCCCCTACACAATCACATCCCAGTCCCCTGCACTCCATGTGCCTTTGTGAAAGGCTGTCTTTTCTGAAAACAGAACAAAACAAAAAATGGTGGGTTGTTGTGAGTCATCTGTCCTTTCCAATGTCCACAGTTTTGCCATCTTGCTGAGATCTGGGTCATGGAGAGAGCATAGGTAAATAAGACATCCTCCCCAGGCTCTGGAACTTTAAGGTAGAGGATATGTCTCTGTCTCCCCTTTTCCTTCCCCATATAAAGAGGCCACACAGACATCACAAAATGGAATGGTGATGTGCAGCTGAGGTTTCTTAGTATCAAACTTTTGGCTTCATATGGAAAGAATGTGGGCTGTTGGAGGCACCCTGGGCCTTATGGAGTATGAGGCCTCTGTGTGTTGGAGTGTCAACTGTTGGTGTCATGTGACCAGTAGTAGGATGGAGTTACAGAGAAGGAGGTTGGCTCTGAGAGTCAAAAGAATAGTCATGGAAACCCCTCTTTGGTAGCTTGGGAGGGGATGGAAGCTTGGAAGTGACATTGAATTTGCTGTTCTTCCTCTTGCTCAAATTGCCAGAAAAAAAAAATCTTACATGATACATCCAGCTTTGGGCTGAAAGCATTGACACACTGCCAGCTGGACCCAGTATAGGAACCCTTCCATCTCCTGAAGTACCCTTAGAAAACTGGAAGGGCTCTGAAACAGATCACTCAGGGGACCCATGCTAAGTGTCCTGACAAATGGCAGGGCCTCCTAAGGTCTATGTAAGGGTCAGGAGTTAAGACTCAAGCTTCAACTTACTCTTCCACCCAATGTACTCTTCCCACAATAACCTCAAAAGGCAAAAGGATCTTCATGGTCAGGCATCTCGGTCCCTCCAATGAGTAAATTCTGTAGACCAGAGCTCTGAGCAAGATATTTGGTGGGAAAAGAGGGGTTAATGTTGCTTTTTTTTCTTTTTTTAGGATGAAGGGGAGCAGAAAGAACTAAGAGATTACAGGCTTGAGTCTCTCTTGGCTCCTGCAACATCTGGCCCTACATCAGCTTCAAACATACCACTCAGAGCACTTGGAACATCAGAAGAAAGAGTTAGCACCCAGGAGACACCTGCAAGGCATGTGGTACTCTTGCAGCATAGGTGAGGTCTTGAATTCTCAGAGGTATTCTTCAGAACACAGGAAGTTCACTGCTCACACAGAAGCGAACTCTCGCCTGCTCCCGAAGTCTGCCATTCTGGGTCACTTTCTTCCAGGATGTGGCATAGTTTCAGAAGTCACAAGCTGAGTGCCAGAAGGAAGGTCCCAACTAGGCCCCATCCTGCTAATCCTGCACAAAATGAATCCCTTACTCCTGATCTTCTACTCAGGATCCCAGCATCGGAACACCCCATTTCCTATAGCACTCTGTTGTCCAATTAAAAATAAATTAAAGAACGCGCAGATGATCTATTTATATTAAATATCACATTCACTCTGGTTCCAAGAATCTGCAGCAATAATCACCAGGGTGTCCCTTCTCCAAGAATGAGCCCACGCAGTCATCCTCACAAAATCTTACCCCCATAGCTCCAAGAGCCGCATGAGCCCAGCATCCTTGCCAGAATGGAGCTCCTCTCAGCAACTTGCACAAGTCAAGGTTCTTTCTCCTGGCTAGAAACACACAGATCCAGATTCTCTGGGCTATTCAATCCAGTTACTCCCCACCATTTTTAGCCTGCTTATCCTTCTGCAAGTGAGTTTTGTTGTTGTTGTTGTTTGAGAGGGCTTTTTCCCCCCATATATACACATTTCCATCAAAAAGACCCAAGCAGCTCTGAACAGAGTGTATCCCAGGAAAGATGGGGAAGAAAGTGGCACCACGGCATGAGCTAGTACCCCAGACCACCCAGGGAAGGTGATACTGCTCAAAGCATCTCTAAGCACAGGTACAAAAATAAAGCAAACTATGACTTCATATAGATATATAGATATATAGATTAGATAAGACAGCTAGATAGACTTTATATAGGTTTTTCTTATTTATAGATGAGTGCAGAAGGCAAGAGCCCTTGCTCGTCCACCTGGCTTGCCTCTCTTGCCCTCCTACTCACCCATTTCCCACATAGACTTGCCTCAAGTTCCCACTATGAATCATACCTATTGCATCTGATCCTTGCCCTCCCCCCTACATAAGTTCCCCTTCTCTCCTTAAAATAGAACAATTATACATTTATATCATTTTATATACAATCTCCATAAAAAATACACTCAAGTTGGTGTATTAGTGAATGTGACCCTCCTACCAAAACAGAAGTTGTCTAACAAAGAAAGAGCCAACCAAAAAAGAAAAAAGAGGGTCTCCTAGGCCTGATACTACTCAGGCAAAGCAGTGTGTCCCTACAAATCTCTTACACACACACATACACATACAGACCACATTCTACCACACACACTATACCACACAAACACACATAGCCATACACCACATACACTATACATACATACCACAAACACACATCACACATACATATACAGATACCATGCACTCACAAAACACACACAAACAGTCTGCACACATCAGCACTCTTCTTTCTTTCTTTTTTTTGGGGGGGTCCAGTTGTGGGGCCTGAACTCTGGGCCTGGGCACTGTCCCTCAGCTCTTCAGCTCAAGGCTAGCGCTCTACCCCTTGAGCCACAGCGCCACTTCCGGCTTTTTTCTTTTTGCTTATGTGGTACTGAGGAATCGAACCCAGGGCCTCATGCATGCAAGGCAAGCGCTCTACCACTGAGCCACCTTCCCAGCCCCAGACTTACTTCTTGAACCTAGGAAAGGAACACTGGAAGAGACAGCTGGCTGCAGATTAGGAGCAGGGACATAATCTGGTCCCTGCAGAGAGATGGGACAATTGAGATAATCCCACTTCTCTCACTCAGCTGGGACGATGTCAACTTGTGACAGACCTCCCATTGTTCGTGGGCAACAGACATACTGGTTGACAGAATAAGTAAGTCTCCCTTCCAAAGACTGCAAGATGACTGAACCAGTGGAGGTTTATTTCCCTCCACAAAATATGAGGTTTCATAGATCCATAAGCCAAAGGAAGCAAATACTCCTGAGCCCTCATCCCCAATATGAGGAGCAGCAAGCATTTGCCCTACCATCTACTTATGTGAAAACCCTACATGTCGCCCCAAAGCATGCTTGCAGTATGTCTAAGGCTGAAAGTGCAAATCCCCCTCCCCATCCCAGCCCTGTGCCCTCCCCCATTCCCTTCCCGCCCAACCACCTCCCTATCATAAACCATGCACAAGTTTGAGATCTCTGGAGCCATATGCAAGAGGGGAAAGGAAGGAAAGGGAACCTAATTGGTATGTATATGGGGTGGGTGGGAGAAGAACTAGCCTTCATTCCTAAAATACATCCAAAAATAAAAAATCCAGTGCCAGGGGGAGATGGGATTGGTGGGACATGTTCCTTCCAGAACCAGAAGAAACACAGGCTCAGACAGCCACTCCTGTCACCATGTAGAGGAAAAGGAAGGGCAGACAACCAAAGACTTGGCAGTTGGTATTACCTGGGTTCAAATCTCCAATCCAGATCTCCCAGCCAGAGACCCAAAGCTGACAAGCATCTTATCAACTCTGTTTGGAACACCTAACTGTTGTGACTGACCCACTGAATGTCCAGGTGACTTTCACAGACGGGCTGCTATTCCACCAAATATTTAGCAATCAAGATACCCTGACTCTTCCCCTTCGAAAGCATAGCCAATCATTAATATTTGCCTAATTTTTCCTCATCTACCAGAAACTCTCAGGGTCTAGGGGTATCTTTGGACCAGACTTCATCAGTTGAGAATTTTTCTAAAGCTTAAAATGAGGTCATAAAAACACTTCGTCTAACTTTTTGGTAGCCACAAGGATAAAACATCTGGTGAAGATAGCATATTTGCTCCTACAAGGCTAATTTGCAAGTACAGACAGAGGCCCAGAAATAAGACTCAGGACCCATGCAGGTTCACTGTTGGTCAGAGGGAGGGGTGATAAGAGACACCCCTACTCAACTACCAAGTTGGTAAGAGTGTAAAGTCCCATCTGGGCTTTGATCTTGGTCTACTGACTTCTTCTAAAAAAGAGATTTAAAAAAAAATCCTACCTCTGGATCAGAAAGGAAGCAGGGATGCAGACATTAAGAAAGGAAGGCAGAATAGCTGATCTCTGATTTCAGAGTGAAATTCTTCCACTCTTCCTACCTCAGCTGTAAATGTTGACTTTAACCTATTGAAAGAAGAGAAAGTAAAGGCAAAAGCTCTAGGCATAAGGCCACTGTGCAGCTTCATGGCCTGAAGGAATCCCCATCACCAATGTCTTGTGAACATATTCAGATAACGGAAGAGGAAGAAAGGCAAGCCATCCCTTCCGCTTACAAGAATAAACACACAGCTTCCAGGAACAATCTTCCCTTCTCCACTGGCACAGAGTCCCAGCATTTCAAGGCAAAGCTTCCAGCTTTTAACCTGAGGAGCTACACAGACAGATACAGCTAAGGAACATGACAAAGAACACACCCATAACTGGCCCACAGTGCCAGAGGCTGATTCTAGGAGGGAGACGGGAGGCCAGCTAAGAAGCAAGACCTCTTCTGAGACCTAATCTGAGCTTGTAGGCCAAGGCCCTGTCCACAACCTGCTCTCGGTGGCGTGCTATGTCCCTCCCATACCAGCACACTTGCTTTTCACTGCACTCTGAGCCCCCACCGTTGTTCCGTGGGGTGATCCAACAATGTATATATACTACATTGTTAGGAATAACTACATTATCAAAGCCCCATGTCTGGGTCTTACCAGGCTATCCCAGGATCCTTGTTCCCTACTCCATGACCAATCTAACATTCTGTGCCCCCCACCCTGCAGCCTGGCATACCCAGGCAAAGTCTTAGGTTTCTTCTTGGGCTATGACTCTCAATCTCTCCTTCCTGAAACACTCTGCCCCACGGGCACATTGAATAAGAACTGGACAATAAGATGCCTCCTGAGTTCTCCTCCCACAAAGCAACAAACACAGCCAGTGGGGCTCTGAGCCTCCACTTCACTGAGAGCCTCTTCTGGCTTCACTTCAGAGACAACACAGAAGGTAGGGCCAAGCCAAGGAGCACTCATGGAAATGCTCACATTTCCAGAGTGAGCACCAGAAACTCCTCACATTCCTGCTCATCTGCTCCCCTAAACTTCTGCAGTGCTCCCCAAAGAGCCTTGACACGCAAGCAAAGCAACCCGAAGATGAACCATTAGCATGCACGTCCTTTCCTAAGGTTCTCAGCATATTGATAAAATCGAGTTATCTACGATTCTTCTCCCAGCCCCCCTCCCCTGGCTCCCCCAAAAGGCTTTTTGCTAACACAATTGGAAATAAAAGGTTTTTTTTTAACAAAAAGGCTCCAGCCACACACACGGGCAGTAAAGGATGCCCTGGTGCTCTGTGATAACATGTTTCTCTCCTGAAGCTAGTGTTAATCTTGACATGAGTAAAAGCAAAAACAAGAAACTCCACACCATCTACACCTTCACACTTCCCTCTACATGAAAAGAGTAGAGGAATAAACCACTGAAAGCTATCCAGCCCCTGGTATTTTAGATTATTAATCAAAACTTAGAGCCCGGTGCCCAATGGGGCATGCCTATAATCCTAGCTACTCAGGAAGTGAGATCTGAGGATCTCCACTCAAAACCAGCCCAGGAAGGAAAGTCCGTGAGACTCTTATCTCTAATTACTACCAACAAACCAGAAATTGAGCTGTGGCTCAAGTGACAGAGTGCTAGCCTTAGACACAAAAGCTCAGGGACAGTGCCTGGGCTCTGAGTTCAAACTCAGGACTAGCACCAAACAAAAACAAAATACCCAGAGCATGAAAAACTAGCAGTAACTACTCACTCCATCCTCACTGCTGGAGTCTCCCCTAGAGCATAGCCCAAATAGCCAGACCCTGCCTTGAAAAAGGATGCAGGCTCCGCCAGTCCCCTGGCCTCTCTACTCATTCTTCCACTAAACCATTGTAGTTTCTCACTTAGAGAACTATTCTACCTTATTCCTGGCCCATGAATCGCCTAATCCTGCAACAATCATTGCTGGCCAAAATGCAGAAGGAAGAGGCTGACAGAAATCGGAGACACAAGGATAACTTTGATATCTGGGTAACTTCTACTTCAAGGCTACCACACCCTAAAGGGAGAGATTTGGAAGATGCATGTTCTCCCACAGAGAACAGGGTAGATACCCTAGGAAGCTCAATAGTGGCTGCTGACATATTCAAAGGCAGGAAACACGGGTCCCTAGAAATGGATACATAGACCAATTATGTTCACATTCCCAGCCCAATATGTGCTTATGCCCAACACTGAAGAGTATGTCTCTGACACCTTTACCCTCCACCGATGGGCATTGGGGACTGTTATCTGCCAAATTCCTTTGCAGGAATGATTGGAATATCTCCCAGGGGAGGAGAAGGGCTGCTGGCCTCAAAGGGCCCTGTCACAAGAAGGAAATCCTCTTGGAAGGAGAATGAGTCTGAGGCCACTGAGAGATGGATAGACCTTGGGACCCTTCCTAGCCCTGGGGACACCACAGCATAGCTGCTGTCTGGTGACCGGCAAAAAGCACAGCTCCTACTATTTGGTCTGAGGTAATGGGCACTGCTAAGGCAAGCAAGAGGCCAGAGTTAGCACAGGGCCTCAACAAGCCCAGCCCACAGGGTTTTACTCATGGTCCAAGATACCATGATAAGGAAGCAAAGCCTTCCACTCTGTCTTCTCTTCTTCTTTTCTAATCTCAAGGCTATAATAGCAACAGGGCCAGACTTCCCACAAAGGTTGAGTCACAGTTGGCTAAACCCATCGCGAAGGCCCAACAGCCTTAACATTCCACATTTACATCCCATCCTGGGACCTAAGGCTAGAATCACATGCTGTAGGGAAGTCAAGGCCTCGGGATGGTTTGCTATGAGCCTCCAGATCCCACCCTGACATTTCAAGTAGGCTTGTTCCTGACACCCCTGGGAGAGATGTCCATTGTGGCACATTGGTAGGGGTAGTGCTGCTGTTCCAAGGAATGCAAGGAGTCACACAACTGTACCTGTCCACTTTGCAGAGCTGCTGCTCAGTGGTCAAGCAGACTCCTATGCCTCGAGAAGTCCACTAGCCAGAGGGTACAGTGCCACCCCAAGGGTATACAGTCTTAACTCGCAAGCAGCAGAGACTCTTCCCTCTACATCCAGAAATGAGCAGCGGTGTGGCTTACACGGTGCAGCCTCAAGTGTGGATTTGGTCCCTAACTCACTAGGAGAGAGAAGGAAGCACCAGAGCCTGGCTAGAAGAGGTGAGGTCCACCTCTCCAAAATGGAAGCTTCTGTAAGGAACCAGCTTCCCAGCCCACACCTTGCCTAGGTCAATTGCCATGGTCACTGACAACTGCAGTGAGGCAAGCAGACCTACCAAGACAGAAGCACCAAGAAGGAAACATTTCAAGGAAGCTGGCCGCTCCCCATACTCCAGGCCAGGTCAGAAGGATGTTTTCTGTGCAAGTGGGCAGGTGGAGAGCAGGTACCCTCCCCACCCAGCCTCAGCCTTCTGCCCTGCTTTGGGGGCAGCACCATAGTCATACAGGAAGAGAGGAATACAACTGAGCAGGGAGATGAACTCGCAAAAGCTGATAGGTACTACTAGTCTGAAACCAGAAGCAGGTTTGAACAGAGGAAAGATCAGAGCCCAGGGACCCACCACCCTCCATGTTGGAGAGGTGGACTTCAACTCTTCCAGCCAAGCCCTGGTGCTTTCTTCATTCCTGTACCTTAGCCAGCTCCAGTTTGTTCTGAGAATAAACAGCCCAGAACTCAGTCACACAAGATGGTCTCCTTTCAATCTGATCTCCTGCCACTGGAGCCTGGGTCCTGGGAATGGAGAACTCCAGGGCCAAAGCAGAGTCAGCTGGAAGCACGTGGTGGAGATGCAAAGGATCTCTGCAGGAGGCTCTCACAAGTGGCAATTAATCAATGTGGAGAATTAGCTCCCACAAAAGGAAAGGAAGAGCTAACCCTGCACTGCAGAGCAGCACTGCGGAAAGTACTGAGCCAGCCAAGGTGGATATAAATAGAGCTCCAGCAGTTAGGTGCTCAGTCCAGCTGGCTCCACAGTGGGAGGCCTTTGACCACAGGGCTTTGGGCACTGGCTCCACCCAAAGGTACTACAGCTTGATCGTCGGAGCTTGGGTGTATGCTCCAGAGCTTTTGACCTGTGGCTTCTACTTCTCTAACATGAGCCAAACTGTGGAAGGAAGAAAGATGCCAGTCTGGCCTTACACCTGGGCCACTTCCCCCCGCCCTCACCCCCAGCAAATCGAGCAATGAAGACTTGTGTTTAAGACTTGTGTTTAGTTCTATGGTAACTCATTGCTGTAACCCCCAAAGCCAGCAGCTTGGTAATTATGACAGAACCTCATTTCTACTCTAGTGATACGAATCTAGAGAGCACAAAAGTGAATTCAGCTGAGAGGCATGAACCTATTTCAGCAGGAATAATCAGTCTCTCAAGACCAGATAGAAGTCCACCCCACCAGCTGAGACCACCCTGCTCACAAATCCCAGTTGTCCACTACCTGTCTCCTTCCTTCACTGTCCACATAGAGAAACAGCGCTTTGTTTCAATGTACATATATATACACATAGAGAAACCCACCAACTACATACAAGTGCATTTGTACCTATATCTATATATATGTGCAGTTTGGAAGATGGGGTGGAAGTCCAGCCCTCTCCTAAGACTCAGAAAACTGAAACAGAAGCAGAGGGCAGTAAAAGCCATTGTTTTCCTCTTCTTCACTTCCAAAGACATTTGAAGAGGTAAGAAAAAAGAAATCAACCTTATGAAGAGGGAGAGGAGGGGTAGAGACAAATGTCTTCTTGTCCCTCACTTGCCCCCTAATTTCTACCCATGGGCAGCAGGTCTGTCCCCAGCCCTCTGTCCTGTGGATAAGTCCAGCTGGACAGATCTGGGGGAGACCTTCTCACTCTGGCAGGAGCGAGGGCACACAGGTGCCACCAAAGGTCTGGGCCATCCCTTGGTTAACAGAAAAGGACAAAGCCCCGCACAATGTCCCTCCCTACCCTCTTAGCCCAGCACCCTGCCCTAGGGACACTTAGAGGAGTTCGAGTCACAGCAGAGTGGCGTGGCCGGAGTCATCATGATCCACGCTGTTGATGATGGCCGTCTGGTCTTCTGGAAGTTGGCGGTGGCACAAGTCTGAAAGCCGGGCAAAGGGGTCAGGACGAGAGTGTCTCTTCTTCTTTCGGAGGCAGACAGCTTCGTCGGGCCACAGAACCTGAGAACTGGGAAGCTGCTGAGCCTGGGAGGCAGAACCGTCTATAGAGAGGGAACCAGACAGACGGACAGACAGACAGGCAGACAGACAGACACATACACACACACACACACACAAACACAGAGAGAGAGAGAGAGAGAGAGAGGGTAAAAAGGAGGCTCTCAACCTCACCTTGTACATCTACCAGAGCTACATTCTGAGTTTCTACTGGAACACAGAAATCATTGAGTACACATGGACAATAAGACCAAATGGGTGCAGAGACCAACTTCCTTTACCACTAAGGCAATCAACAACCCAACTCTGGACCCCTCCTTATAAGAAGCAAGGAAGGGGGCTGGGAAGTTGGCTCAGTGGTAGAGTGCTTGCCTTGCATGCCTGAGGCCCTGGGTTTGATTCCTCAGCACCACATAAGCAAAAAGAAAAAAGCCGGAAGTGACGCTGTGGCTCAAGTGGCAGGGCACTAGCCTTGAGCTGAAGAGATGAGGGACAGCGCCCAGACCCAGAGTTCAGGCCCCACAACCATTCAAAAAAAAGAAGAAGCAAGGAAGTTGAGTAGTCATTTTTCTTCCTATAAACACATAGATCCTATCAACCAACCAATCTCTAGATATTTGTTTTGCACTGCCTCTTGGGTACCAGGAATTGGAGCTTCTCAGAATGAACTGGGACTCCAGACATTTTTCTCACCCACCCCACACCATGGCAGACTTTCAATCACAGATGGCAGAGTCAGGCCTGGCCCCTTCTGGACCACCAGCACCACTTCTCTACCTCATGGCCCTTTGGGGAATGTAACAGAAAAGCTTTACTTTCTAGAAGTGTGATGGCGAAAAGGAAGAGACAAATCATCAAGACTTAAAAAAAAAAAAAACAGATGCTAACAATGTGACAAAGACAGATAAAAGAGGGCCACGGAACAGAGACATGTCACAGAGACACTGCTTCTGCTCCCTGAAGGGTTCACACCCAACTAGAGTTTCAACTTAGGAGCCTTCCATAGACCTGAGGGACAATTATTCCCATCTTAAGGAATGGCCAGCATAGAAATGTCAAGTGCAGAGCAAATGTGGCACATTCTGGGGACAGAACAGAGGTCATAGAAAAGAGGCAGGAAAGATGGGGGAATTACAAAAGGAGTTTGAAATCTGTTCCAGTAGCCAAGGGAAGTTTTCTGGAAGGTTTTAATCAGAAGTATGTGCACATGTATATACCCATGAAAGAGGATGTTTCAGACCCTCTAAAGGATCTGGTTGCTATGTGTGGAACACACCAAAGGAGAAAGAACCTCGCAGGAGGGCAGGTATCTTGGAGATAATGCACCAGTGCAAGCAGAAGAGGAGAGGACTCAGACTCCAGGGGAAGGGGGGTGTTGTTGCAGTAGACCACTCAGGATACAGGGTTACAAAGATTGAGCCAACAGACTTTACCAAATGAACCAGATGAGCATCATGAGCGGAAGAGAAGAAGCCAAGGAGAAGCTGCCTGCAAAATGGGGCGGGAAGCAGTGCTAGTTACTACACTAGGGAGGAGTAGGAAGAAGCAGAATTGGAGAAGAGAACAAATGACTCCATCTAGGACACTGAAAATTTATATGAAAACAAGTGCATGTTCAACAGTCAACTGGAAATCTGAGACTCGACCTCCTAGAAGACACCTGGGTTAAGGACAGACATTTGAGAATCGTTAACACAGAACAAGCATCAGGATCACTGTCGTCAGAACAAGAAAACATACAGGCACCTACTGTGGCCTGATTTGTAATAAGTCAATAGATTTTGCTTATTAACACTCACAATCATGTGCCACATAATGACACTTTGGCCAATAACGAACCATGTATACAGTGGTGGACCTATAGATGAACCCATATTGTCTTATCTGTGTACGCATACTTTATGAGCTCACTCAAGGAAAAAACTGCCTAACAATAAAATTTTTAGAATGTAGTCCCTATTATAAAGTGACACAATGATACACACACACACACACACACACACACACACACACACACACACACACACACACACAAACATGCATGGGCATAAGTTGAAATGGGTTTAAATCTGTTGAAAATGCAGCTTTGGGCTCCAATTTCTCACCCAAACCATTAAAAAAAAAAGTCATTATTTTGTCTTCTCTGACTCAGTATCCCCATCCATAAACTGACAGGAAACCAATGCCACCTGCTGGGTAAGTGATTCATCAGCGATTCCCAAGGAGATGAGGGCTTCCCCTGCACATTTCTCCATAACCCTGTCTACAAAGAAAGTGACTCAACAGCAGTCCTCAAAGATCTACAGAGAAGCTGCTCGGTTCTCCTCCTTGACAGACTGCCACAACATTCCTTAAGCCATCAGTGGAAGCAGAATATTGGATAAATGTCAAGGAATTTTCTAAAAGAGGGCTGAATTATTTCTGCACAATTTTAGAAGCCACGTATCAATGCTGGATAGACACTGGCCACATTTCTGACAAAGAGGCTCATTGCAAGCTAAGGAGCTTTCTTTCACTTTATCTCACTGAGGATGTGTGGTCAGCCTGTACAGCATGATCTATGCAACATATACCCTAAGCTCAACTAGAAGGCCTGACTCCTTAGAGGAGAAATACACAGGATACGGATATCTGCAAGGTGTGAAGAACAGGAGGGAAAAATACAATACTGTATATGTCATTCAAAAACACACTAAAGCTACATGATCTCTTCTCTAAAGCCCATATGCAGGTACACACGCCACCAAAAGTGATCATTTCCTAGGGGGTGGAAATGAACTAGGAGGAAGGGCAATCAGATTCTCACCTCATCTCCCCCATTTTACATGAAAACCATGTGTGTGCTACTTGAAAATGAATGTGTAAAAGGAAACCAAGCACAAGAGAAGCAGATGGATTCAATTTTAGAGAAAACCTAAGGCAGGGAGGGATCCTGGATCCAACAGTCCTCATGGTAAGGGCAGAGCAAGACCGAAAGAGGACCGGGAGCTCCCCCACCATTTACCGGATCGTTTCTTTGACTTCGAAGAGCCCTTGGATGACTTTTTGGGCTTCTTTATCCGTTGGTATTTCAGAGCCTCCAGCCTCTCAGGAGCAGCAGCATTCCCGGATGCAGGTGGAAGAATTCTGCAAAGGACAATTAGAGAGGCACAGGTCAGCTCCCAGATGAGGGAGCCTTCGAAGAGGGGCTGGAAGAAAACCAAAGAGCTGCCCACAGAAGGATGGAGCCCAGGCTGAGGAGTCCGGGGTGTCCACGATGGGTCCTTGACACCTGCCTTGCTACTGCTTCCTGGAAGGGAGAAAAGCCAAAACTCCAGCCGCAGGCGGCCTACCTCAGGTGGAAACCAACCTGGAGAGAAGACCCTGGGAAAGGAGAAAGAGACTTTAATAGTAAGCCCCATCACACGTCACCAAAGGCTGGGATGAGGAAGTGTCAGAGAAGAATGACTCCACATGTGCCGTTTCCACAAATCACCACAACCAAGACTTTTAACTGAAAAGTTAAAAAAAAAGGGCAGATTAAAGCTGGAGACAAAGCAGCTTCAACCCCAATGAACTGTCTTCCACCTCCAGAAAAAGGAAGGGGGAAATAAGACACCCAACACCCATTTAGATGGAGGCGACATTACACCCAAAGCTGGATGTGATTTCCCATCCACTTGCAAGACTCAGTCAGAACCTCACAGCAAATAGCAACAAGTGCTGGACATCGACCAGAACTTTTAGCAGGGGTGTCTACATCACTGCCCACAGACTCAGATTTCCTTGGTCTAATAAGAAAATAGAGAAGAAGGTGGAAGTGGATTATGGCACGTGTTCAAATCTACAGCCTCACAAATTCCCTTGCTATACAGTTAAGTATCCAGTCACAAGTATACAGATGCTGAAGTAGCTGGGAGAGGAGAACATATCCAGGCCCCTCTTCCTCTACTACTTCAGTTACATCATGGATTTTGTCATTTGTCAGTAAGGACATGTATAACTCAGGGAACAAAGGAGATCAAAGGAAACTGAGAAAAGGGCCGCGAGAGTCTTGTGCCTATTGGGAGAGAATTTTTCAAGAGTCATCAAAGAAGAGAATCTAGAAGACATGTTACTGAGGCCATTTCTTCTCAAAGTAAGCCAACTTGGAGCCTGAGGAATAAAAGGAGAAAGAGAGACAGGGCATGCTTTTTTCCCACTAGTACTGGTATTAGCATATCAGAAGCACTAAAGCCATGTTGTGACTTACATCCCCCCCCCAACACTCCCCTCCATCCCATCACAATTGGGTTTTGATAAACCCTGATCTGAAGATGAAAAATCCTGAGAAGAATAAAGAAGGAAGATCCCAAAGGTCAGTAAGCCATTTGAGATTGAGACAAAAAAAAAGAGAGAGAGAAAGAAAACACCATAGCCCCATCTCCCCAACATGGGATATGGAGGAAAGAAGGGACTTACAGCCTCATGGTAGGTAAATCTCTGGTCGCTGGAATTTCTGGCAGTAACTGGCAGAGAAGTGGCTTCCATCTTCTTTGATGGATACCATCAATCCAGAGCCTTTTAGTGCATAAAGTATTAAGTAGCTCCCCCAAAGTTCAAGTCACACCCAACTTCTTCCCTCTCTACAGCCCCCTGCCATCAGTACTGAGCAGCCCACATGGGGCCATGTGTCTGTGCACACAGGCATACATATAGGCCACATAGGCAATTTGTCTCATGGAGTGGTCCAGCTCACATCAGAAGCCAACATGCTGGGTCCCCACTCCTTCCTATGTCCTCACTCCTTCCTCTTTTATAAACTCAAATCTACCCACAGACATCTACCACAGGAGCAACTAGAAAGCAATTTGGAAGGTAAAGGATGAAAATAGGGTGGGAGGAGCCTGCCTTCCCTAAACTAGGAGAATGTGCTCACCTGCTTGTCAGCCTGGACCAAGGCTGCCTAAAAGGAAAACCAAAAAACATGAATACCCACCCACCCACTTTCCTGCCCGGCCTCTTCGGAAAAATGACTTGACAGTGAGCAATCTGGGGTCAAAGGAGGCAGATCCCTGAGTGACCCACGGTTACAGCTCAGTATCTGTTGTCCCAGGCCAACAGAAAGAGGCAGTGTTTTGAAACACATTTTCCTCCACCTCTTCTCAACTGGCTGGGAGCAAACGCCACATGCCCAGTAAGATGTTGTGGATGGGATGCAAGAGAAATCCACTCCAACACACCACAAGTAGGAAATGGAGGAAACTCTGCAGGTTACACATGGACAGCCAAAGACTTCACCCAGCTGAGATCAGAACGTGGATAGGGTTCAAATGATCAGTGCAATCAATGTTCAGATTGTGCAAGAGGCTGGTAAAGGGAATGGAAGAAATACCCTGGAGATTCTTTAACCCAAGGAAAATTTCCACAGGAGTGGGGGGGGTAGATATTATCGTAACCATCAACATATTATTATCATCATAATTTTTTATCATTTTTATCATCATAATTTGTTTGCCACTTACCATGTCAGACACTGTCTTAGGTTTAACTACCACAATTGTCAATATTTACAGCAACCCCAAAAGGCAAATATTGTATTGACCCCATCTTCCAGATGGAGAGACTGAAGTTTAAAAAAGTTCTGCATCTTATCAAACCATCCAGTGATGAAGGGACAGAAACAAGACTCTATATGAAGCTAAGAACTGCCCTTCCAATTCCTTCCCAGTAAATACAGGGGATGAAAACTCCAATGGAATGAAAGTATGGCTTCCATGCCAACACCATACCATACCACACCTAAGCAGTAAATCTATCCTGTCTGCACTCATTGCCAATCACTGGTGTTCTCTGCTCTCATGTCCAAAATAGAGTAAGAAAGACTAGCAGTGAGGAGAACTAGCTGAGGTCATATCCTCAGACAAAAAATCCTCAAACAATAATGATGCATTGACTAGAGACACCAACTTTCCTTTGAGAAGCAGCCAAGCCTCTGCCTTTCTAGGACACCTGCTGGCCACCTGCTTTAGTGCCTGATGCAGCTCCCAGGCTGTAGAAGAAAGACAACGCCTGAAGGTACCAGGACATTTGCCTAATGCCAGAGGAAAAAATAAAGCCAGTGTCTAGCAGGACAGATGGAAGGAAGGTGGACGGATAAAATGGGTCTATTTTAGGCAAGTTCCATAGAAAAGACAAAAAATATGTTCTATCAGACTTTTCCAACAGCAGGGCAGGCCCACTGGAATCAAGTCGCCTCCCTTTTTAAGGAAAGAGACCACCCTCTGTCACTGGGACTAAATCCCCTTTCTTGGGATGCAGATGTTTTAGCCGGGAAGCTGGGGTAAAGAATTCCTTGCTGACTCTGGAGGAAAGTTAATGAGGTGAACCTGAGTTCGGCCTGTTCACAGCAGAATTCAACTGGGCTCTCCAAGCTGAGGTCTCAGTTCTCCTTCCAATCAGTCCAGTAGTGTTCTCAACTCTAGGGTTCCCCTCCTTCCAGCAGTAAGGATACTAATGAAAGGTGAGGCCTCAATGCCTCCTATGCAGTTTTCTGGTTTCCTATTTCCCATAAACCCCAGTTTTCTGCCCCAGTGATGTTTCTTGACTCTCTGAAAATTGCCTAGGATTCAATATCTCTCCTCTCTTCTCACTCCTCTCTGCACTCTCTCTCCTCTCTCTCTCTTTTCTTTCTCTCCTCTCTCTTCTTCAAAACCCATGCAAAACCCCAACTACAACCATTTAGTCCAATAGGTCATATTTTCTTGGTATTCTGCTTAGGTAGCGTAGCCAAAGAAAGAGGCAGCCAAGTGGATGCAGGCCAACCTCAGGACAGGAAAGTTTGAATCTGTCTAGAAATTTCCTGCCCTCTGTGCCCTAAGAGATGGCTATCAGCACAGTTCTCAATTATCCCTAACCAAAAGGCAGAGCGGTGGATTAAAAGCATGTTCCTCCTCCTCTTCTTAACTGCCTGAGACCAAACTCCAGTTGCCTGGGGAGTAGCTGTGGGTGGCAGGCACACTACCAACTATAACCCAGGACAGGTGAAATCACTCTGTGTACCCCATGAACAGTCAGTCCACAGGTCAGGGTTTGACTAAGTGCTTGGCCTCAGAATTTAGGAAGAGCTCAAGTCCAAATGAAAGCTCCCTCCCCTGGTCCCCTGGGAAAAGGAGGCCACAATCCTTCCATCCCCACCCTCCTCCATCATGGAGGTGCTGCTAATGTCTTATAGGGGAAAGCGAATTAGAGACAGGGGAACAGGGGTGCTGCCAACATCAGAGGGGAGTTGAGTGGATATCTCATACACACACACACCCCTGGCCTCCAAACAGCCCACAGAAGAACAGGTCGACGTAATACAACTCTCCACTTGGAGATGGGAGTTGGGAAGAGGGAGAAAAAGGGGAGAGAGAAAGAGAGAGAAAAGAGGAGGGGTCGGGAAAATGACACAGGTATAGGCAGAAGGGAGCAGGAGAGAAACCAACGGGAAAGGAAACAGATAACGCACATAGACAAGAGGCGTCACAACTTCTCCAAGCAAGACCGAGGGGGACACATGCAAAGGCACGGCATGAAGACAGCAGCTACGCAGGGACTACCGGATCCCCATGGCCCCAGCAGCTCCTGCACCCCAGGGAGGCTCTCAGCAAGCAGGAGAGTGAGCAGAGGCGCCTGTTTGTTGTCTAGCACCATGAGGGTCTAACCCAGAGGACTATGGAAGGATTTGTTGTTCTAGGCCGGGCCCGGGAGAGGAAAACGGTCCCTCCCTCGTCGCTGCCCCTGGTTTCTGGGTTTGCCACAATAGTGATAGGATGACTGGTTTCCCTCGGATCTGGCAGGGTGTAGATATTAGAGGAAGAGGAGGGGTCGGTGGAGTTGGGAGAGAGTGGAAGGGACCAATGAGAGCGAAATGCAGACACTTTGCAAGAGCTGGTCTAAAGCTACCATGCCCCTCCAGCCAAGGAAAGGAGTCTTAATGGGGACAGTGGGGAGAATGGGGAAGGTGAAGAGTAGCCATTTTCTCTCCTGTGCAGCATGCACCCAGAAGGCTGCAGGAGACCCTGAGAGCGGTGAGCTCACAAGCACCATGCTTCTACCAGCCTGGGAGACTGCAACATGACACCCAGACGGCCTCATGGTGAAACTCCTGGGCCTCTTGTGCTATGGACAGTTTTATTACTGCATGCAGGAGGTAAAGCAATGTCAAAGGAGTCCTCCTCTTATGGGAAGTCACTCTTTGGACTGCATGAGATTTGTGGTCTTGAGTTAGGAAATGCAGCCTGTTGGGGAAGGAATGTAGCTCCTTCTCACCTGAGGAGATTGAAGACTGTATCTCTCCCATCCAGGCCCACAACATAATTTGTAGGCTCCCAGAAGCATGGGTAATGGAGTTTTGTTTTTTGTGGGTTTTTTTTTTTGTCAGTTATGGAACTTGAACTCAGGGCCTAGGCGCTGTCCCTGAGCTCTTTTGCTGAAGGCTAGTGCTCTACCACTTTGAGCCACAGTTCCACTTCTGATTTTCTAGTGGATAATTTGAGATAAGAGTCTCACAGTCTTTCTTGTACACGCTGGGCTTTGAACCCTGATCCTCAGATCTCAGCCTCCTGAGTAGCTAAGATTACAGGTGTGGGCCACCAGCACCCAGCTTGTGGTTAAGAAAAGAACAAAGAGAGAGGGGGAGTCTGTGATTCCTGTGCCCCTTGAAGAGACTTGATGCCTCCGATAATGGCCATATTCTTTGGGCATCTATCTGGAAAGGAGTCAGGCACAGCAGGGCAGGCGGGGGGAGGGGGGAGTTCAGTGCTGATCTCAGGGGATTTCCTCCTCCTGCCAACTAGACTTCCTTTTGTCCAGGGAAACTGGCCTTCTTTTACGGGGAGAACATTCCCAATCATCTTATCAATGTGGACCTGAGAGCCAGGCCACATTCTAGCCCTGTAACCACCAAGAAGAGGCTACAGAGGCAAGGAGCATGGGAAAGTAGGGACACTACTGTCCCAGCCTTGTCATGAAAACTATAGACCACCCAATCTTGAGGAAGACCGAGATGTGGAAGGGAGGGACACTGAGTTCCTTGAGAAAACCTAACACCAAGGGGACTGAGGGACCAGAAACCCCAGGGGATGAGTCTTTGGAGGGTTGCTAGGAAGGAAGAAGGCAGTAGGGCTAAAGTTGCTGAGAAAACAGGGCAGAGATGGTAAGGAGGGGGTCCTGGATTCCAGTATGGGCCCAGGTGTCCAAAGGCGGTGATGCAAAGCTGACTGGGAGGGGGGGATATTGTACATCCCTCGGGGTACATGCAGGGTCCTGAGTCCTCTGGGGGAGTTCTGGCAGCTCTGATGGGGGATCTGAGTGGAAGCAACTGCAAGAAGGCTCTGGGAAGGGCCAGAGGTGGGCTGGGAGGTTCAAAGCTTTGGCCAGGTAGTGCCCAGGTATGGCCAGCAGGCAGCTGGTGCAGTTGGAGCAGCGTGATGTGGGGAACCCAGAAGCCATGGGAATCGAGGAGCAACAGCTGCCCCCACACACACATGGGGCGGTGAGGGGATGTGCCTTGGATCCCCTGTCAAGGAAGCGATGGCCCTGCCAAAGCCCCATCCGCCTGCCCTCCCCCGCCCGGCCCAGCCGAGGAGCTCCCTTACCTATTGAGCTGAGGAGAGGCTTGTCTCGACAACACTGCCCAGATAGCTGAGATAATCAGAAACAAAGCAGTTACCAACACTGGCCAGGGAAACCACCCACGCACACCCAGAGGGGAGGAAGGGGGGCACAGCCAGCAGAGACCCACAGTTGAGGCCAGAGAATGGGTGAGGGAAAGGAGAGGAGAGGAGAACCAGACGCAGGATGGAACAAAGCAGGTGAGCTGTGTGTGTGCTGCACAAAGCACAGACGGGGCACGTGACAGCATCTCCTGCAGAGAGAGGCAGGCACCCTCGCTTAGAGCTGCCCTCCTCCACCTCCCTTGCTGCCTGCCAGGAGCACCCAGTGTTACTGGGGTGGGAGGTGAATTTGTGGTCCAGGTAACGGAGCAGATGGGAGGGGAGAGGGGGACAGGGAAGGCGCTCGGATCCCTCCTCCCCAACTACCTCCCAGCCCCTACGACCAAGCCAGCCTCCTCTGGAACTCTGCTCCCCACCACAGGCAGCTACATCAAGAAGAGAGACCAAAGTACAGCACCAGAAGGGGGTGACAGAAAGGGAAAGGGAGTAGGGAAAGGAGGACAGAGGAACGCTACAGTTACTTGTGGCAGGCTCTTGTGAGCAAATCAGGTCAACCCCCAAAGTCGATGGAGAAGGACAAAAGGTAGAGAGAGAGAACTGACTTGAGAAGGAAGGAAGGGCAAAGAGGAAGAAAGGGAGAAGAAGGGTAGGAGGACAGAGAAGAGGCACAGACAGGTGTCCAGGCCGACTCTGGTACCTGGAATACCAGCGGCTACAGTATAGAATGTGCTCTCTCAGGCGGGCTGATCGCGGAAGCTTGTCTGTCTGTCTGTCTCTCTGCAGCTTCCTACGAGGCACATAGGTGGAATGGGGGAGGAGGGTGGGGCATGTGGCTCCCTAAACCTAAGGCCCGAGCTTGTTGGCCTTACCTCCAGGATACACCTGTCTGGAGAGGCTGTGGACAGGGCCCAAAGTCAAGTGCTTACTAGAACTGCTAAGGGGCAAGGGTTGGGAACAGGAGAGTCCTGACCTGGTAGTCCAGGGAGGTGGGACTCCATGGTCCTGCTTAGCAAGCAGAGGCCATGGAAGAGGAGGCTGGATATGAACCACAAGAGACCTAGAGGGCCTCAACTCCAATCACAGAAACCACTGCCCCCTATACCAAGTCCCCCTCCCCTTCCCCATATTCGAGGGTGGAGGGAGGGAAGGCTCTGGAAAGCTCTGGGCAGGGTAAGAAGCCCCTTGGGCCCCTTGAAGTTTCTTGGCAGGTAACCCAGCTCTCCCGGTGAGCACACCCTGCCAATGCCTGGGCAGGGATGCTGCGCAAGTCCAACCATGCTGGGGATGATGGAGAGTGGTGGTGGGCAGGGCGAGGTAGGGCGGGCAGGGAGTCGACCAAGGTAGATGGGCAGGAGACAGAAGCTCATACTTACCCTGAAGTAGGTAACGTTGTTGGAGGCTCTGGCCGGAGAAGCTCCTCCCCCATCCTGCGAGGGGAAGATGTCTGTCCAAACACATCCAAGCTCTCCCCGGGGGCTGCAGGGGCAGGACCCGGTGGAGGGGAGGGGTAGCCTGTGGCCAGAGTGGTGAAGCCCATGGCAGGCCGGTAGCTGGGACTCCCGCTGCGGCTGCTCTGGGATGGAGAGCCGGTGGACGGCGTGGACTTGCGAGAGAAGCTGACTGCAGCTGGAGGCTGCAGGGTGATTTCTGACATCTCTGCTTGTTGTAGGAGGCCAGGGCGAGGCCGGGCTCGGGCAGCCAGCTCAGGGGAGCCGGTACGAGAGCTGAGGGGGCTTTGGGTCAGAGGTGAGAGCCGGGAGGGCTGTAGCACCACTTGATGTAAACTGGGCTCGGCGCGCCGGGCCTGCCGGGGGCTGGGCCGGGGCCGGGGCTGGGGTTCATACCACCGGGTGTCCAGGCCAAATGTGCTGGGGCCACCGTGCCCCCCCGGCTCAGCCGGCTCGGGGTAAGGCAACACAGGTATGCCCATGCCTTGGCTAGTATGTCTTAGCTGCCCTTGGCTGACCAGAGGTTGTATAGGTCTGTCCTGCCACTTGGTGGCCGGGGGCGCTGGTACAGAGCCCCGGCCAGGTGATTTACCTACCCAACCCTTCGGTGCCTCCAGAGACAAAATGCCCGGGTAGGCTGCGGGCACCTGGAGGGAGGAGGGAGGCAGTCCTCGGGGCAGGCAGGCTTTGGGCTGCAGACTCTCGGCGACATCGCATGGGTGCAGCTGGTGGGGGAACATCATGGCTGGGGTCTCCAGCCCCCCAAAGGGGAACTCCGGCTGACCCCAGGGCTCTGGGGAGCGTCCTCCCGTGGGTGTCTGGGTCAATGGCAGCGTACTGTTGGAAGCATTCTCTCCGTTTTCCTCAGGGATTGTGGGGTGGCCGAAAGGTCCCTCCGAGTGCAGGGGTGGAGAGGACATGACCGAGCTCAGGGGACTGCCCACTTCCGGCATGTAGAAGGGGGGCGGCTCCACCTCCCCGGGGCTGCTGCTGCTGAGGTACCCATAATACTGGCCGTGATGGAAGGGCCGGGGGGCGGGGGGCCGTGCTTGGCCTGTGGCCTGCAGCCGACTTCCCAGGCCACTGGGACCCTCAAGCCCCCGGGGTTGAAATCGAGGGCTGTATGCTGGTGGTGGCAGGTAAGAGTCCTGGCTGGAAGACAGAGGGGTCAGCTGGGACTTGAGGGCGGCCACAGATGTGGGCACCAGTGGGTCATCATTTTCTTCATCAGACTGTCGGAACTCGGGGTACATGTCTGTCTCCTCAGCGAAGGGGAAGCCCTCGATGCGCCGGCTCTTCATGGAGGGCTCGATGTCAGAGGGGTCCATCACGAAGCGGCCATCGGGACCTCTGCTGATCAGTTCGATGGGGGTGGTGGCCTCAGCCTCGGCCTCAGCCTTGGCCACACTGTACTTCTTGCTGCTGATGGCCCTCTTGGTCTTCTTATACAAGGACAGCTCCTTCTCCCGGGTGGGGCTCAGCATCCTCTTGGCAGCAGGCTGGCCCTGGTCATCAGAGGACTCAGATGGGGGACGGAGTGTGCGGATGCTCTCCGGACTCACCTTGCCAGAAGACAAGCTACAGGGAGAATTAAGAAAAGGAAGCAATGAGTGGGGCCTACAGCTTCTTTTCACTGTCTTAGCAAAACCCACCAATACCTTCCAAGGCAATACTAAAGAATAAGCGCTTAGCTGGGAGCCAATGGCTCATGCCTAGAATCCTAGCTACTCAGGAGCCTATGAGCTAAGGATCACAGTTCAAAGCCAGCCCAGGCAGAAAAGTCCCCATGAGACTCTTATCTCCAATTAACCACTCAAAACCCAGAAGTGGAACTGTGGCTCAAAGTGGTAGAATGCTAGCCTTGAGCAAAAGAGCTCAGGAACAGTACCCAAGTCCTGGGTTTAAGCCCTACAACTGGGAGGGCGGGGGGGGGAGAGAAAAGGAGCTTAGGTGGGCTGCATATTTTTATTGTTTTTATTTCAGTCAGAAGCCCCCTAGCAGACTCCTCAGTGCAGATGTGCATTGTCCCTTTGGGAGATGAACACATACATCGCTACTTTTTCCTTGGGCCTTCCCCTAAATGTTGCTTTCTATCTAAGCACACCTTCAGTGCCATTCCCCAGTTGTTTAAGAAAAGTAAACTCATGTTTAACATTGGTTTAAGCAAGACATATTAAGGAAACAAATCCATCAGGACAAAAAGAAATGAGAGCAACCCATTGCAAAACTAAGAGAAAGGAACAGCCTGTTGGTATGGACTTTATCTTTACAAGTGTTCTTTCCATCCACGCGGACAGCTTAACAAACACCACAAAAATGGGCCAAGGGAGGCAAACTGCCCACTGTGTGCAGCTTCCCCTCCCCCTCACCACCTACAGCCAGAGGCACTTACGGAGACTCAAGACTCTTCCTGCAATGAGTGATGGAGAGCGGAGGATCTGGAAGGAGAAAGCAAGGGAGAGAACCCATTAAGGTCTGAGCTCACAAAACACCAACATCCCATAACCCAGAATCAACAGGGAGTCCTCACACGAAACCAGCTTCTAGATCTGTGACTACCACTAGAAGTCTGTGGCTCCCCCACCCCTGTACCCTAAGACTATCTAACCCTCCCCACCAATCCTGCTCACCCCTTTCTCTCCTTCAAACCCAATCTCACTGGCATCTCTACCCATCAGTCTTCCGTTTTCCCACAGTAGGGAAGGGGAGGAATGTGACAAACAATGCCTCCCCCTGCGAGAGAGCATCCAGACCGAGCCAGCTAGGACAGCGAAGGCACTCACCTTTCTTTCGCCTGAGCTTGCGCTTGCGCTGCCTGTTGACAAAGCAAGCAGCCAGAGTGCTGAACAGGATGGCAGCCGCCAGGAAGCAGATGGTAGCCACAATTCCAGCCAACACAGGCCGGGCCAACCCGTCATCAGTCAGGTCCGGCTGTGGGAAGATGTCTGCAAGGAGGGCAGGAGCACGCATGGGTCCCAGACCGGCTCCAGCATCATCTGCCCCTTCTGACACTCCATCCCCAAGGATTTTCCCCTACTGCTTGGTTCCAACATGGAGTCTTTAAAGAGGTACAGAAAGGAACTAAGCTCCTTTGAGTCATTAGCAGATGGTTTAATTAAATGAATATTAAGAAGCTGAAACATGTTTTATCTGAAGAGAGCGGCTTTAAGGAGTGGGGAATGAATAAGTGCAAATGAAACTAGGAAGTTTGAGGGGATGGATGGGGTGGGAGAGATGGGGAGGAAGAATGATGGGAGAGATGGCATTAATCAAGATACATTGTACTCCTAAATCAGCATGTTGAATTGAAGCCCCTTTGTACATCTATTTCAAGATAATTTTAAAATAAATTTATTTTAAAAAGAAAGAAAGAGAAAGAAGGAAGGAAGGAAGGAAGGAAGGAAGGAAGGAAGGAAGGAAGGAAGGAAGGAAGGGAGGGAGGGAGGGAGGGAGGGAGGGAGGGACTACATGTAGTGGTGCACATCTCTCAGTCCAGCTACTCAGGAGAAAAAGGTCAAAATTCTTTCTCACAACAACAACCTGAGCACAGTGGTACTTGGCTATAATCTCAGCTACTTGGGAGACAGAGGTAGGAGGGTCCAGGTATGAGATCAACTCAAACAAAAATATGAAATCCCATCTGAAAAAAACATCCAAAATACCAGGGAGGCAGAGCTCAAAGGATAGAGGACTTGCCTAACAAATGTGAGGCCCAGAGTGTGATCCTAATCCCACCAAAAGAAAAAAAAATCTAAAGAAGGGCTGGGAATGTGGCTGAGTGGCAGAGTACTTGCCTAGCATGCATGAAACCCTGGGTTCCGTTCCTCAATACCACATAGACAGAAAAAGCTGGAATTGATGCTGAGTGCTAGCCTTAGCAAAAGAAGCTCAGGGACAGTGCCCAACCCTGAGTTCAAGCCCCAGACTGGAAAAAAAAAATAATAAAGAAGTTTATAAGTTCATTTGGTGGTCTGAAAAAGGAGAAAAAGAGACTACCAAAGTCAGGTAACCTCTTCATAGGCCATAAAGAAGAAATGATATGCACATCTTGTCCCCGTGGAGTTCACCCATCAGTAAACCACCTACATCTGCCTAGTACCATACATGTTGGTAATCAGAACTGCCTGCACTTCTGTGAACAAGAGGTAGCCGGTTCCCATGGTACAGGCAGCACTGACCACTGGATCTGAGTGACTTGCTCATGCCCTTGCCAGATTCAGGCGTTCTGACCTCCTGGATTCCCTGCCTTCTTTCATGCTGTCTTGGCAAAAGACCCACCATCTCTTAAGTCATTTCAAGGACACAGCATGCAACGTCCTACAGCAAGGATTAAATGCATCCTGCTCACCCAAGCCATGGAGGACTGCTAGGTGAGAGGGCTCAGTTCTCCTCCTTTACACAGATTTATGGAGCTAACTTGAACCCTAGCCCTAGATTTCAAGGTCTTGGCAGGGACAAAGACCTCAGCCCAGGCTCCTGGACCCACCGACAATCAGATCAGTAAGTGCTCTTCTTCAGGTTCATCAAAGGCAAAAATCGATATATTGAGTACATTTGGACAGAGTTCAGTGCCATGTCAATAATAATAACAGAGAAAAGTAATCCAAATTACGCTGATGGATTCAGTGGGAAACAAATGCCACAGCCTTGGGAAATGGGGGGGGGGGGCAGGGTAAGAGGGGCCTTAAATCCAGATGACACTGAGGTAGAATGCGGTGTAGAATCCTCAGACTACATACTTCCTTTTGGGAGCCAGGCATAAAGCTACTACATACAGAAGCAGGCAAGGAAGAAGTGAGCCCTCAAAACAGGCAAGCTTTCTACTTGGGCCTTGGCTGTGGCCTGCCTTTCTTGTTCCTCCATCTCTCCAAGTCTGATTCCTTGTTAGAAGCTAAAACAGAAGGAAGCTGGGTTCTGCTGCCTAGAGAAGGTAACTGTTTTACAGAAGCCAGAGTGGCTTAATATATGACAAAAATCACACTCTCTTCTCCCCTCCCTCAATCTCTTCCCTCCCCCAACCTGCCCAAACCACAGTGCTCTGGTAATTCCTGGAAGCTCCCATACATGGCAGGGGTTTTGTTGTTATTGTTTTGTTTGGTTGGCCAAGATCCTTGCCCACCCCCCTGGATCCCAGGTGTCTCTCTATGCAGTGGCTTGATTACTAGGCAAGAGCCTCTTCCATACCAAGAACACCGTTTCTGGCAGGGAGCGAAACTTGCTCTGTGTTTGACGAACAGGAGCTAGAGAGAGATGTAAAGATATGGGACCCATGCCAAGACAAAGAAAGATAAATTGAGAAAAATGCTAGGGAGTTGGCTTTATTTAGCCTGACAGAAAAAAAAAAAGAAAAAAGAAAAAATCTACAGAGAGGAAGGAAGGGAGGAAAACAATACCAAACAACAATTTTCCAAATAAAACCCACATAATTATAAAGAAGCCTATAATAGGCACCCCATAAACACTTGTTGACCTGCTGTCTCTTCCCTCCAATTCCCAGGCCTTCCCCCACGACAGCACAAAGCACCAGAAGAAAGAGGGAAACATATACCAACTAACACTTAAAGCAAGTTTCTTTCTGACAACCATGATGAGAAGAGTCATGGAATCTCCTACAACTATCTTGCAGAATTGTCAGAAGGTCTTTTAAAAGGGATAAAATACCTTGCATCATAGATGCACAGACCAGACAGGTTTCCAATATGCTAGGACCTGTGCAGTGTCAACTAGACATCTCCTTAGTTTCCAACCCAGCCTGGCCTCCTGGTTTAGCTATTCCACAGAAGGACTCACATGGCTTTGCGGCTGACGTCTCTGTCAGTGTAAAACAACCCCTAGACCCTGGAGTACCTGTGCTGGAGACTCCGGCAATGTTGCTGGGCTCGCTGATCAGATCCTGCATGACAGCCAGAACCCGGAACTCATACCAGGTGTCCTAAAGCCCCAAGGACAATATCCAGTCAGATGATGGACTTGGGATACCACCCCTTTCCCACCTCCCCCTCCTGCCTCCACACTACCGATCCTGCTCAGCACTCCCATGGAACCATGGTAAGTATGGAATGATAAAAAGTGATTGTTCACCCTGGCCAATGGCTCTGGTATAAATACTCCCACCAGGGCTGATTTCCAGGATACACTAGATCAGAACTAGGAAACAGGCTGCTGCCTTTCTCAAGATCCAGAGACATTCAGGTTTTGAGGAGTCCTCTGGAGAAAAGCTAGATGCTTTTGTCCGGGAACTCTAAATGGTGAAAGGAAGGGTCCTTCCCTTGGCAAGCTTAGAAGACGCATCCTTCTGAGACCCTCTCAGCCCACTCCACTGACCTAGTGAAGAGGTGAATCCAGGGTTCTAATGATCCATGCCGACCTCTCACCTTGACCTTCCCTGCCCTAGCTGGTGTCTGCTTGTTAGGGAGAACCATCAGTGCAGTCCCCCATGGCCACCAAGTTGGCCCCCCTGGATCTTGAGGACCAAGTTCAAATCCTACCAGCAGATCTAGGAGAAGCCAGGAGTGTAGGTGAGAAGATGTAACATAAAATATGACCTCCTTCAATTGACTTGGGTCACTCCAAGTTTCCAGTGTCACTTCTAGAATCAGGGGGAAAGAGAAAAGAAAAGAAAAGAAAAGAAAAAAAGGAAAGGAAAAAAAAGGAAAGGAAAGGAAAGGAAAGAAAAGCAGGGCACCAGTGGCTCACACCTGTAATCCTAGCTACTCAGAGGCTGAGATCTGAGGATCACAGTTCAACGCCAGCCCAAGTAGGAAAGTCTATGAGACTCTTATTTCCAATAAACTACTCAGAGTTGGAAGTGATGCTGTGGCTCAAGTGGTAGAGCGCTAGCCTTGACCCAGGACAACATCCAGGCCCTGAGTTCAATCCCTAGGACTGGCAAAAATAAAAAATAAAGAGGCCAGGACAAGCAAAGGCTGACCTGTGACAAATCCTTGGCAAAGAAATCCCCATCAGTTCCTGGAATGGCATCATCCAGCATTTCCCAGCGCTCCCCGACTCGGAACTCCATGACATAGCGGTCGATGGGGAAGCTGTGATTGGCAGGCGGGAGCCAGGACAGGAGCACACCCTGCTGGGTCCGATTGGCTGTGAGGCACCTTGGTGGGGTAACCAGCACCAGGGGTTCTGGAGTTGTAATAGGGAATGCTGCAGCAAGGGAGGGAGAAGGCGGTTGGCACTGGGAAGGTGGAGAGTGCTGTGGTGGCCTCCCCCACCCACTCAGGAGCCCACCTGGGCCCACTCAGGAATGAATGTGCCATTGCAAGGACAAGGGAGTGGGGTTTAGAATAGCCCTCCTTGTTCAAGGGAAGACGGAGCCAGAGCTGCACGACTCTACCTTCATGGTAGGTTCAGTGAACTCTCACAGGGCAAGCAGGTACCTCCTCAAAGGACAACTACAGGGAAGGGAGAACTAAGTGTGCTTCTAGTCAGGTGCTACATGACACAAGGCCAATGAGGAACTGCAGAAGACTGCAGTCCTGTGAGATGAAAATGGAGCTTAGCCTCCAGGGACAGCCGGTCCCTCTGGTGCTCGTGGTGAAGCTGGGGTATTACATTGCCCATGTATTAATGTGCAGCTCTGTACAGCCCAGAATTCTTAATGCAGAAATTACAGGATGATGTTGCCGAATTGCGTTTTGACCCTACTGTATACATTTTATCGTTAAAGTATACACCTACTTTTAAAAAAGGAAGAAAGAAAGAAAAACTTTCTGGCAAAACTACTCTGCTCGGCCAGAACTCATTCCATCCATCCCATGTTTACCGTGTCTCTTGGCTGCATCTTTGTTCTTCTTGTGGCCTACCATCTTGGTCTGTGTAAATACACACTGTGATGTTCACACAACAACAACACTGCTTGACCACACCCTCCTCGGGGATGCTCAGTACATGTCCCTGTTATTAAGCGACACATGATTCTATCTTTTGTTTGCCTCCCAGGAAGGAGGAAAACTTCACCCAGCCGGCACACTGTTCACGTGTTCGATTCTCATTCTGGCCCCAGAGCACAACATGAGACCCAGTGGAGGCGTTTCAGAGCTCAGATGAGCATCTTACACACTTGTTGATTACCTGTGGCCCTGTAGAAAAGGACTGGAGAAACCAGCTAGAGTTGTGCCCTCCCCTCCCCCCATCTAGGAAGAGCCAGCTCTGCCTCACAGAGCACCCACAATGGCAACCAGAAGTAAACCTACCAAATAGGCAGCTTAATAAGAAATGGTGTGATACAGAATCTCTCCCTTCCATCTGAGGATGCCATAGGAATTTGGAATAGGTGAGTGCTACAGGGTGACATGGAAAATCCTTATTGGGAAACCAAATGGAATCATTAGAGAGAGCACTTAGTAAGTAAGGTGTTTGGTACTTACTAAGCCCTTCAATGTTGACGCTAAGACCATTGCTATCATTGTCTTTGTCTACCCCAGCTCTGCTAGGAAGAGCCCCCAAGACTCTGGCCTCACCTAAAGTGTTCACAGTGACCACTTCACTGAAGGCGCTGGTTCCCAGCTTGTTCTGGGCCAGGACACTGAACTGATATGCAGTCTCAGGCTCCAGCGTATCCACCAGCAACCAGTTAGGGCCCGGTGGCACTGACAAGGACAGCCAGTCGTGGGGCCCAAACTGTGCCCGCTTCATCCTGGCCAAGAGAGAGAGAGAGGATGGGGGACAAGGGGTGGGGTGGGTCACACTGGAGAGAAGAGCATGCATACAAGGTCCTCAAGGAGAAGGCAGTGAGGGGACAAGCATTCCCAGGTTCAAGGGAAGGGAGAGAGGATAGCCAAGGTAGGGGTGAGGGAGTGACCTGCCCGGCTGTAGCTGTGCCAACCCTCCTGCGGCCCGGCTACCTGCCCCTGCTGGGGCATCCCTACAGAAAGAGCCTGACAAGTACAAATCATGCTGAAGATACTGGTCAGAGGACCAGGTGCTTTGTGGGAAAATCCCGTCCTGAGTGTCATCCCTGCAAGAGGGCTTTGCCTGGGGAGAGTGGGGACACTGGATGTCAGGATGAGCAATAGCAGGACTAGCAAAGGAACTCCAGTGACCTTGGCTGACCTCCCTAACTGGATAGCCAAATGTAGGACCCAGAGGAACCCTGGGAGCTCACTCAGTCGAGTTACATCGGGTCATCTAAGAGTGTCCAAGATATACTACAAAACTGACCAGAGATATCCCCGACATGGGACCAGGATTCCTAAGGCTTGAGGGTTCAATACTACAGTCAAGGGGGTGGTCACAATGCGAGTGGAGAGTCGTGAGATGAGGCCTGAGGGTTTCCCACTGACCGAAAGGAACCCCCAAGTCCCAATAGGCAGTGACACCACCCTGGTCAGTGCAGTACCACTATCTTACCACAGGGAGGAGACACTGTCCTGTGTGATTGGCATACTCCTTGCAGTCCTGAACTGTAACTAAGCTGGTGCCCACTGGGTTTCCCTGCTAGGTTGAAAGGCTCCCTATCATGTTTGCCCAGGAGGGTGAGCTGAGGCAGCAGAAAGCAAGCATTGCCAAGAAAAAAAAAAAAAGAAAATGAAAAAAAAAAACTGGCAACCAAATATCTGAGTCAGTACAGAATTGAAGGCAGTCTGAAAGAAAGGAAAAATAGAGGACCAACACAACCTGGGCACACCACACCCTGCCCTTCCCCGTCCAGGGCACCAAAGCTGGTGGGCAAAGGGTGTCAAAGCAATGCAGATGAGCAACGGTGTGGAGCAGCAACACAAGCAACAAGGGGAACCCACACAGGCACCCCCAAAGATGGCTGAAGCCACACCAAACACCCCTTCCCTCACAGTGCTGGGAATTCTGATCCTGCGTATCCGTGTTACCCTCCCCCACCTCACCCCTACACACCCACTGTAGAGGAACAGAGCTAAGGCTTGGGGGCATCTTCTGGCTACAGCTGCCATCATCCAGGTCACAATTCACCAAATCTAGAACCCAAAACGCCCACAGATTATCCTGCCTGGGAACGGTTCCCCAAAACCACTGCAGAAATCAGGGCCCAGTTCCTCACAGACCCTCCTGCAGCCTCCCATGCAGTTTAAAGGTGTTTCAAAGGATTCCCTGGCATCGTGTTCTGCAGACTCAAGTCCGAACCAGGCTGGAAACACATCCATGTGAGTCTGGCTCTGACAGGAGGAGAGCTCTATCACCAGAACCCAGTAGCCTGCAGTTGTTGGCTCGGGACAGGAGTGTAAGGAGAGGGAAGACCCAGAGCGATGGGAAGGATTCCTCTGGGCTTTTCTTCCCATCTTTCTTATGCTCCTATCTGCAGCATGGTCCATACAATTTTGAGATCTGTATCTACCCAAAAAGGTTGAGACAAAGATCTCACATCATTGATCTGCCTAAATTACTAATAAGGACATGAAAACAACAGGGACCCAGGGCCTTAGGGAGAAAATGTGATGTTGAAGACAAGTCCAGGAACATGAACGCCAGGTCTCCAGAACCACTGGGCAAAGGAACAGCCTCAGCCTGGGCTCTTCCCCAAATGCCCTTAACGATTCAACACAGAGTCTCAGCCAGACACTGGTAGTTCACTCCTGTCATCCTAGTTACTCAAGAGTCTGAGATCCTGAGGATCATGGTTTAAAGGCAGCCACCGTAGAAAAGCCTATGCAACTCCATCTCCAAAACAACTAGCAAAAAGCAAGGTTGGAGGTGTGACTCAAGGGCTAGAGTACCACCAAATCAAGCAAGCCAAACAAGCATAAATCCCTGAGTTCAAACCCCTGTACTACCACCACTTCTCCCCCCCCAAAAAAAAAGGTATTCTCCTATAGATGCCAGATGACCCTGGATAAAGAATGAGACAGAACACAAAAGTCGGGGTGTGGCTAGGCATTGAAATAAAGCCAGGGAGAAAGCTGCAGAGGGTCAGGGTTAACTTTTAATGAAGACCCCAATTGGTCTCCTCAACTTCTCTTGTGGGAACACAGAGTGTCTTGAGTCACCCATAAAACCTAGTCTGATCCTTTTTGCTGGAGAGGTGGCAGATGACAGAGACCCACAGTGTCCTTGGACCTTCCACCCACCCTGGGTCTGCCTGAGTCGGGCAAGGGAGGGGGAAGCAGAGAGCAAAGCATGCAGGGCTGACTCACAGAGGTCCGTACCAAACTGAGAATGTCTGCTCGAAGCCTCCATCATAGCCTGGCTCCCAGGACACGTTGGCAGTTGTCATGGAGACCTGGACACGGACATTGCCCGGGGCATGGGGGCTGGTGCCTGGAGACCAAGGGAGACCTCTCAGACTGAAAGGAGCTGAGCTCATTAGCTGGGCACCTGCCATCCTGCTGTAGGAAACCCAAGAGGCCAGACGATGATGGAGGCTCTGAGGCTCCATTTCCTCTGACCCTGCCAGGTCTGACCCGGAAGTCGTCCCACCGTGCAATCAAGTCTCACTAGCAAGAGGTCCAGTGAATTTGGGAACTGCTCTCATCTTAAACCAAACTCCTGGGCTCTACTGGACTCAGAAACACCAAGAAATGTTTCCTGTCTCCACTAGAAGGCTGGTGTGGCACACACATCAGCCTGGGTCTGAGTCCTGGTAATGCCAGGTATGGGTCCTGCCTCTGGGGAGAAGCCAGGTGCTTTCTGAGGTTGTGAAGGATGAGGTGCAGAGCCATTAACAGGTAGTAAATGCTCAGTGTTGGCCGTTAGGATTCAAAGGGCCAGGCTAAAAGGGAGGGAGAGGCTGAGTGTCTGTACACATACACACACACACACACACACACACACACACACACACACACACACATCCCAGGTAATTAGAATCAGGGACATCAATCAGCTTCCTCCAGTTCTCAAGTTTGAGCACAGTGCCCCCACTTGATTCTCCCTGATTCTGGTCCCTCCCAAGTGCCCACACTCACGAGACTCCCTGCTGGCCACACAGCTAGCACTGTGTCAGGTGAGTCCATCTACTCACCCCTCCCCAAGGTCAGGGGCCCTTTGTGGCCATTCCTGTACCCAGCTCCCACAGGATGACAGCTACAGGTGACAGGCTAGATTCAGCGATGGCTGACCCAGGAACAGTCACTGGGGAAGGTGCCCCAGGTTCCCATGCCCGGCCCCTGCCTGACCCAGCCAGCCACGTACCGATGACAGTGAGGTGGGTGCTGGCAGTGATGCTCGTGACCACGTTGGTGGCGACACATTCCCACTCCCCATGGTCCTCCTTACTCAGGGCACGGAACTGAAGACTCCCGCTGGGCAGGGCATTGTGCCTGCTTCTGCTGGGCTTCCCTACCTTGCCAAACAAGGGGACAGGAAGGAGGGCGGGAGCAGGGATGGAGATTAGGAGAAGGTAACACGGGAGTCCGAGGAGGAGGAGGAGAAGGGGGAGGATGGTAAGGGGCCATCCCTGGGCCCTCAGACCACTACTGACCCTCCTCAGCACCCACAGCTTCCAGGATGTCACCTTCCCATGGGACCAGTGGCCTGTCAGAGCAAGTCTGGGCAGAACTGGTAGCCATTCCTCCCTGCAGCCCAGGAGTTTCAGAGCCCAGGTACCTTTCTCCAGGTGATGACGGGGAAAGGGTCCCCTGCGGCTGCACAGGGAATGAGCAGCTCCCGGCCAGCTTCCTGCCTATACTCCCAGCCTGGTAGCACCGTGAAATACGGGGGGTCCTGAGAGGGACACAGGCATACGTGTGAGCTGGCAGCCAGCGACCTGTTCTCATGGAGGCCCCAGATAGCCATCGGGCCTCACCTTCAGGACAAGCCTCGCAGGAGCAGACTGGCCCATGGTCCCCAGGGTGTTGTAAGGCACACATGTGTACGTGCCAAGAGCCTCTTCCGTAGCCTCCTCGATGCGTATGGAGCCATCATCCATCAACGTCCAACCCAGGTTCTGCCAGAGAAGACAAGGATGGTGGCGACCATCAGGAAAGACAAGGAGTCCATCTCCCCCCCTCCTCCCTTTCTACCCCCCCACGCCCCCTGCAAGACCTGAGCTTGGTTCAGCAGAGCACAGGACAGAAGAGCAAGTGACAACCTGGGACAGGAAGAATCAGGATGCCTGCAAACTGCAGTCAGGTACTGAGTTCTAGCATTTACAGCTGTTGGTTTTTCCCAGAAGGGTTTTTGTTTAATGGTTTGTTTTGGTTTGGTTTTTTTGGAGGAGGAAGGAGGAGCTGGCAAAAGCCACAGGCTAGAGGTCACAATCCTAGCATTTCAAGTGCTTCTCATTCTAAGCGCATGGGCGCGCGCGCACACACACACACACACACACACACACACACACACACACACATACCACTAACACCAACACCACCACTTCCCTGCTGTGCATTCTGCTCATACCTTCTCAACCTGCAGGGGGCGCCCATCCTTGTTCCACTTCACCACGGTGGCTGGGGGCTCTGCATCCACAGGGCAGCGTATATATCCATGGATGCCCACGGGCACATAAATGACAGAGGGCATGTTGAGCACACGGGCTGGGTCTGCAAAGAGACAGCGGGAGAAGAACAGAAAACTGTCAGAGAAGCCACATGAGCAAGGGAGGCAGAGGTAGGCCAGTGCACACCCAGATGTTCCCACCAACAAAGCAGAACTTCGCATCCACCCCCCAAGCCCACAGACTCACTGTGTGGCTCGGTTCTAGGTGCCAGGACTAGCACATATGATAAGAATAACTAACCTAACTCTCTTAGAAGTAAAGCCTAGGGGCTACGTACTGTTGGTGGGGGTGGGGGAGCAGGCTGCACTTTTCTCTGGTCTGCCCAATCTATTGTTAGTTTGTGTGTGTGTGTGTGTGTGTGTGTGTGTGTGTGTGTGTGTGTGTGTGAGCTACACCTTCACTTCTGGTTTTTTGCTAATTGGAGATAAGAGTGTGATGCAGCTCCAAACCTTAGTCATCAGATCTCAGCCTCCTGAGGAGCTGCAATTATTGTGTTTTTAAGAACTGTAAGAAATATAGGAAGTTTTCAAATGCTTGGAGACATTCAGAGGTGTTCTCAACTGCCCAAGTGTGCAGTGCTTGGAAACGCACCTTAAACCAGACTGCCTGTCAAGCAAGGTGCTTTGACTGCCCAGTTCATTTCTCCAGCCCTCAAATTCTGAACCATGAACCCATGCCCTTTCCCAACCCCTCTCTTTCCTGAAGTCTCTCTTGGGAGCAAGCAGTTCAGTCTCTAGACATCCTAAGCCAAAAGAGCAATGTCAGGTCGATGCACAAGGCCATCGCAGGCCTAGCACGTGGGTATTATATTTTTTCTTCCTCCTCTCTGTTCCTTCTGCTGGTTGTCCGGCTTCAGTGTTGCATCGCATGGACCCTGCAGTTGAAATGCAGACCCAACCTTGGCCACAAAACGGAGGCAAGCCTCCAGCAGAGCAATGAAGAACCCCACAGCCCTGCGCTCCAGGCTGAGTCACCTCCTCTCAGTTCTCCCCAGATACCCCTGAGGGCTATGGAGAAGAAGATCCAGAATGAGGGAGGGCCTTGAGGATGAATGAGCTGGTGGTACCTTTTAAGCATTCTGAGCTCTTCAGAGAACAGTGCATTACATAAATACCAGGCGGAGTTATATATTTAGACATAGCTTCCCACTTTTGTATGGTAGAGATTTTTTTTAATTCCTCCAGGGTTTTCAAAGGGTTTATGAATGAATGGGAAATACTCTGAACACTGCTCCTTAGCAGAAATAAAGATCCTTGTCTCACCCACCTGTAAATCTCAACCCCCTGGATTCCCTTTGAAGCAGAAGAAGGTAAAAAAGAAGACGTTGGAGTGGGTAGAGATGTTGGTGCCAAAGAGAGACTGGTAATGAACACACTTCTCCAACAGGTTGGTGGCCTACAGCTTCGAGGGGCCTTTGCCTTGGCTGCTTCACCATCTTTCTGAAGACTACAGCTTTGTGCTCCCTTTCTTCACCCTACTTTCCACTTTCGCGGCCAGATGGCAAGGCCTGTGTCCAGAATGGAATCCACCTGTCTTTCCTCTCTAGCGTGGCCACATCCTAAGTCACATATGAACAGCATCTCACTTGCTTGGAATTCTACTCCAGCATGCTACAGTTCCCTCTGGATTCCGCATAACCAGGTGGCTCCACCCGCCTACTATCAACACAGATTGGTCCACACACCCATTCTGCAGCAGCCAGAGTGGCTCTGCCTCCCAGGGCCACCCATTGGTCCTCTGCTCGTCCTCAGCTTGTAGGCTGGCCCCTCGCCAGCCCATCTCCACATTGCTTTACTGATCACCCCTGCCACACTCCACATCCCTGAATACATACAATTCTCCCACAGCAGCCCTGAAATGATGGTGCCTCAGTCAGGCAACAACCTGGGTCCTTTATTGCCTGAGTGACAGAGCCATCCACTAATCAGAAGGAAGACATTAATCCTCATTACTGATCCTTCTCTCTCCCTCTCTCACAAGGCTCAGCCTGCCAAGGGGTAGGAAACCACCACCGGTGCTCAAGTATTAAAGATAAGCAAACGGAATTATTCTGCTGACACAGAAACCCTCGATTGTTCTGGCTGAGAGGCAGCACATTCATTTGGATCTCTCGCAACCCCCAGAGAGGAGAGTGTAGAAACTGGACTGAGTTACCCTGGTAGGCCCTACTCCCCTCCCCTCATTGTATAGGAAGCTGAGTGCTGTAGCTACCAGAGAAATGAACCCTGCACTGATTCTAAGATCCAACCCCCAGACACCTGAAAAATGCACCTAGTAATTAGCAACTCGAGGTACAGATGAGCCAGCATGCAATGTAAGGATCATCTTCCCAAAGGGCAGTTGTTCAAAGGACAGGTCTGCATGTTCTTGAACCCAACCTAAGCTTGAAGTGCTGAGTGAATTGACGCCTCATGGTCAGGCCTCACCCACAGAAGCTGCCTAACAAGTGTCAGCTCATCCCGACCGGCCAGCCTGGTCATGGACTCTTTCAGAACCTGTCTTTTCCTCCTTTGGTCATTCCTCCACACACACTTTCCAAAACAAGGTGCTTGCTCTTTGGTGCCCTCTGGCCTCCAACCTGGCTGTCACATAGCCTGGAACCTTCTGGAATGGCCAGAGGAAGTCACTCTCCTAGCTATCTACTCACACTGCACAGTCAGGTACGCTGAGGCAGAGGGGGATCGCCCCAAGCTGTTGCTAGGGACGCAGGTGTACTTCCCGGCATCTTCCGGCTTCACCCGGAAGATGATCAATGTCCCATCGATCAGGATCCGCACCCTCAGCTTCAGGTCACTGCAGAGTGGTTAAGGAGACATAAAGGGTGTTGGCAGGTGGGTGAAACTGTCCAAGCCAGGCAAACAATGAGTCAACTTCACCTCGCCCCATGCCCAAAACTCCCCCCAATACACAGATCCTTGCCCCTAGAAATCTGGGGTGGAGGAGGACCCCTGTGAGAGGGTCAGAACAAGATGCTGCTTACTTCTGGAAGTAGACATTCTCATCCTGCCAGTACCAGGTGTAGGTGAGGTTGCCCGGATACGCCTCTGCCCTGCAGGTGAGCAGAGCATCCTGGGAGATGTTGACGGTGATGTTCTCAGGAGGGGACACGATGAAAGGAGGCCCTGGAGGGAACAGGGAACAAACATCACCTGTCCTGATGGGGAAAGAGCACACAGGAAGGCACAGGGCAGAAGCCAGAGGTTAAGAAGGTGGCTCAGGGAGAGGAGGCTGGGGAGCAGAGGGCGGGTAAAATTCCAGCAGGCGCTGGGGCTGGCTTGACAGACACTGGCAGGCTGCAGTCTGGCCCTCTCCCAAGAGAGGGACAGCTTCTCACCAAGCTGCAGAGGGACCTGGGGTCCCAGCTGCTGCTCAACCCTCAGTGGCAGGAGAAGTGAATGCCTCCACAGCTTCTCTGTCCCTCCAACTAGACTCAGCAGCCATTAATTCCTACTGTATCCCTTCACTAGATGGAGGGGAGGGAGGCAGGGACCTCTGCAGACAACCCTGCCCATTCTGAGTAGTCAGTGACCAGCCCTTCTAGAGGGCATTCTGGAGCACAGTCTGGACAGACTGGCATCTCTCAGTGCTGACTGTACAGACCCCGGGTCTGCCAAATGCCCTCAGTAGTGTTTAAATATCTGGGGCTTGGACTGCATTTCTGTCTTTATTTATTGATGCCAACACTAATGGATAGATGACCGGAGGGAGGTCTCCTCCCTCGGGGAGGTGGAGCCATGACAGAGATGCTCCCCAGACAGAGCGAAACTGGAAACGGCTCAGCACAAGACCTTGCTGCTGTAGCATACAACGTCCTTGTCAGCAAGGCATGCTGGTTGCAGGAGCTACCACCCGGCTTCTCTACCAAGCCCAGCTGTGCCCTGGTAACACGGCATCCATAGCCCAGCAGGCCTGGGCAGCCTTTGCTAGCTCAAGGGCTTGAGTCTACAGAAGGCCTCTTACCTTGGACAAGCAGGTGGGTTGTATGCACAGCCTCCCCCTGGATGCTGTATGCTCGGCAGGTATAGGCGCCTCTGTCCTCTCGGCTGACTGATGTCACCGTCAGGCTACCGTCACTCACCTAAGGGCCCAGGACAGACATAACTCAGCAGCCAGCAGGGAGCCCCACCAACACATTCCTCCAGCAGAGAGATGCAGGGAGAGCTGCTGGTTTGGAAAAGGTATGGGAGACATAGCACAGGAAGGTAGAGAGCAGGTGCCTGCCTACCCATCCCCCTCCAAGACAGAACAGATGCCTCAACCAGACCAGGCTGTAGGCTTTCCTGCCTCCACCTGACCCAGTGCACATAATGTCAGGAAACAGCTGCCTTGCGGGGAGGGGAAAAGAGCAAAGGGGAGGAGGAGAGGAGGAGCAAGCACAGCACCCCAGCCTTAGGGCTACGCTCAGCTCACCTGATACTTCCCACTAGCACCGAGGAGCGTCCCCTCCTTGAGCCAGGTGACGATGGGCTTGGGGTTCCCAAAAGCTGTGCAGGTCATGGTAATACTGCCACCCTCCTTGGCCTCGATGTACTGGGGGGGTGTTTCTGTAAAGGTGGGAGGGGCTGCAAAGGAGACCACAAAGGTGAGGGATGGAATCAGCCCACCTGAGCACTGCAACTCGGCAGAATGCACCGATGAAGGAACACACAAGGGGTAAGCAAAGTCCTGCCCACTGGTATCACAGGGGAGGGGAAATCCAGGTCCCAGTCTCAATCTGGATGGGTCCAAATTATAGAATTTGCTCATCCTATAAAACGTCACTATTTCCTAGAGGAGGGAAAGGGAATATTTATTGAGCATCTACTAGGAAAAATGCCACAACCAGCACTGGGGACATGGTGTAAATAAGACTCAGCTCTCGCTGGACGCCACTGGCTCACACCTGTCACCCTAGCTACTTAGGAGGCTGAGATCTGAGGATCGAGGTTTGAAGCTAGCCCAGGCAGATAAGTCTGTGAGACTCTTGTTTCCCACTAACCACCAGAAAATTGGAAGTAAGAATTGTGGTTCCAAGTGGTAGAGCACTAGTCTTGAGCAAACATGCTCAGGGACAGTGCCCAGGCCCTGTGTTCAAGTCCCATGACTGACAAAAAAAGAAAAATACAGTTTTCATGCCTCCCCACCCCAGAATCCCCAACCACACGTCAGTGTTTAACCTGAGTGTTTTCATGATGCATAGCAACCCCTCTTTGTGCAATGCCATCCTCACTAGGATCCTTCATTTATAGGACATTTGTCATCTCACACAGGTCTCAGGTCAAGATTGCAGTCCCCGGTTCTATTGAGAAAGTCCTCCACCTGTCTCTCTGTGGCTCTTGTGGATACAGATGTGCAGCCTGACTAGGGGCTACTTCTTTCCTAAGTCTCTGATTATTCCAGGTCATCTTCCTGCTGCATTGGAGATGTGATTAAAACACCATCCTGTTTGGATAATCGGCTTTTATGAGTCTGAGTCCCATTTGCCTGAGCTGCTTGTAGAGACAATCCGGTCAATCCTAAACCTTTGGACTAGCGGTTCTATGGCCTTCCATTTCTGAACTCCAGCCCTGAGGTCCCTGGGGCTGGGCTAGACAGGACAGGACATCCTGAATTCCTCTCAAGGTACCACCCAGAACTCAGGATCCAAGTTCAAGTGCTAGCATGCCCCTTGCTGCATACCCTTAGACAGGTTCCTCAGCCTCCCCACCCTCCATCCTCTGGAATTGCTGTGAAGAATGATATTTGTGGAAAGGACCTGGTAGAATGTAAACATATGTTTAAACAAACTTCAGTGGTTCTACTATTATTATGGTGACCTTGTCCTGGGAGGACTGAAGTTTTGCCTCACATCTCCCTCATCTCCCTCCACATTTTATCTTCACTATTCTTTAACCATATTGGGCCTTCTTTGTCCACTTCCAAAATGCCAAGGATTCTCAACCTCAGGGTCTTTGTGTGTGCAGTTTTCTCTGCCCAGATCTCTATACCCAGCCCTCACATGCTTGCAGTTCATGTGAACTGCCATCTCTGCCTTACCTGACCAGTGCATCTGTGATGGCACTTCCAGAAGGTCCTAGTCCTTCTTACTCATCTATCATGAACTGAACTCCACCTGTAGAGAAACCTGCTTCCTAGCTGTCCCCATTAGTGGAAATCGCGGTTCTCTAGAGCAGATACCCTTTCTGCAATTCCACGAAAAGCCCGGCTTTTATAGTATAGTTCCTGGATATAGGAGCAGACCCAAGAAACACTCATTGAATAAAATGAAGGAATAAGTGAATAGGCGCTTACGATCTAGATACTGAGGGTCCAACACACATACGAATACATGAAACCTTTCAAAAGGAAGACCACAGCCAGACCGCTGGATCTCTGATCTCCAAAGCCAATATGTGCACACAGAGACACTTGAAGGATTGTGGGATGCCTTAAGCATACAAGAATGCATACACCACACATCCTCAGGGAAAGCGATTCTCATACAGAGTCTAAGAATATACTAAATATAATAGCAAAAGGCCATTTGAAGTCCTGTAAAGGAATTCTGGAACCCTGGCCTCCAGGCCCTGCTCATCTCAGACCCCCACCCTGGCCCAGCCTGTCCCCTGAAATACAATTAATGCAGCCACAGCCTCCATTACCTCCAGTGTCAAGCTTAAAAGAAAAGATAATAAATTAAATTACATCCTGAAGTGACAAATTAATTGCTAATTACATAATTACTTTATTATTTAGGTGCTAATCAGGAAAGTACTTTGAACAATTTCAAGTTTTTAGGAAAATAATGGTTTGACTCTCCATTATTTACTGAATTAGGTGTTAGCTTGCCAGCTGCATTTCCAGGTTTAATTCTTTTTGCAAGTGGCCTATAATTAATAGTGCAGGTTAGAAATAGGCAGGCCTCTCCTCCAAGTAATTCACCGACCTAAAGCAAGACTTGGCTGGGGCTCTTTGGGTATTCTACATGTGATAAAGAAATAATTGGGTTTGTTTCCACCCAACTGGTCTTCAAAGAAAACATAGAAGGCAAATGAGAATGATTTGTAATTCTAATTCTTCACTGGCCTTTCAATTTCCAAAGGTGTTCTCGTCAGGAAATGCCTGACATGAAACATTCTAGTCTGGAAGCAGTGGAATTCTGGCACTTGGAGCCATTCCTGGATAGTGGAAATATTTACACAGAAGGAACCTCGGAACTCAGAAGAAGGAAAGAAGAGAAGCCAGAGAAGTAATGGCTCTCTCCTGATGAGACACATCTGCTCTGTTCTGCCTGGTCTTCAGGTAGGCTTCTTGGTTATGGCAAAACTCTGCTATTGTTAAATCCTGGCTCTCAAGTGTGCAACAAATGGTGTTCATCCTTAGTGCTCTAGAGACCTAGTCGTTTGTGGTAAACAACCCACATGTGTGCTCTGAATGAGTTGCTTTCCTCCTCGAGGCTCCCAAACATGCTGTTCCCTCTTCCTGGAGGAGACTTCCCCTCTTCCCACCTGGGACTTGAACACAAGGCCTGAGTCCTGCCCCTTAGCAATTTTTCTCAATGCTAGTGCTCTGCTACTTGAGCCACAGCCTCACTTCTGGCATTTTGGTGGTTAATTGGAGATAAGTGTCTCATGGACTTTGTTGCCAAGGCTGGCTTCAAACTGCAATCCCAGATCTCAGCCTCCTGAGTAGCTAGGCTGACAAACATGAGCCACCAGGGCCAATGTCTGGTTAGAGGGTCTTTGTTAAATGACCAAAGTCTTTGATAGCTTCTAGCCCCCTGTTAACTATACCTCCTCCCCCCACCTCCCTCCCTCTCTCTTTCTCTATCTTTCTCTCTCTCTCTCTTTCTCTTTCTCTCTTTCTTTCTTTCTTTCTTTCTTTCTTTCTTTCTTTCCCAAGGAGGATGGCTAGCACCTTACCCATAATCACCCCCATGAATTTAATTGTCCAGACACAGCAAGATTCTTTCCTCTACAGAATTTCATTGAATCCTCACAATCACCCTGCAGACATTGTTTTTATAACCAAGGAAACAGAGCTCAGAGAGGTGACTTAACTGGCTTTGGGTAATACTGCTGGTGAACAGTAATGAAATAAGCCAACTCTTTTAAGAGCAGTCAGAAATCACCAAAGAATCAAATCCTACTTGATAGACATTCAACAGAACATACAATTCCAAACCATATCCTACCAAATTCAACTGAGTGTCAGCTAAATGGCTGGTATTGCAGGTCCCTGGAATGGACACCATCAACTAGCAGGATATGAAAGACAAAAGTTCCTCACTCAGGATGGTTTGGGGCAGTTAGGGAGGAGCCCAGGAGAGAGGAAAGGACTGGCGACTCTTGGCTTCCTGCTGTACAATGAGGAAAGCCCTGAGCAGCAAATTTACCTTCCTAAGTTTGTCTTTCTTGAGTGATATTAAGGGAGAGTTTCATTCCCTTGACAGCTGGAATCAAAAGCAGATGATTCACAAAAAGCCTGCAGTGGTAGAGACAAACTTCATTTCTTTTTAGTTTTGTGCTGGGGCTTGAACTCAGAGCCTGAAAACCATTCCTTAGCTTTTTCACTCTAAGCTAATACCCTACCACTTGAGCCACAGCTCCATTTCCAGCTTTTTGGTGATTAATTGGAGATAAGTGCCTCACAGACTTTGCTGCCCAGGCTAACTTTGAACTACAATCTTCACATCTCAGTCTCCTGCTTAGCTAGAATAATAGCTGTGAGCCACTGATGCCTAGATAGGTACAGACTTGAACATCTGACTCCCATCAGGCTCCTGGGACCAACTGGCTGGAGCCAGCAGTACCTAATGCCTGAGCCAACTCTCACCTCAGGCCATCCTTAGTTTCCTGTGCTACAGGCCAATGCTTTTGGTAAAATCTTCTATTCTGAGGTGAGGGTTTAGCTCAATAGTACAGTACTTGCACTTGCTTCACATGCCTTTGGCCAGATCCCCAACAGTGCCAAAACAAAAATATTTAATAAAAAAAAATTCTGTTCTTTTAAGACTCTGGATAGGTTCCAAGGCTCCAAAGCAGCCTGAGTCTGATCCATCTTCTGTAGGTAGAGTGGACAGAGCCAGTCTTGAGAAAAGATCAATAACGAGAGAAGCTTCCAGGCCAGGAACAACATCAATTTCTATCTTCCAACCACAACTTCTATAGTGTCAGACACCAAAACCAGAAGGATCTATATGGTATGTGGCATATCCAGGATACTGAAGACTCAATAACTAGCATGGTGTCTGTGACACAGTGGTGGCCAAAAACATTTTTTGTCATCTATTAAATAGAGAAGAATAAGAATCTGGCCAAAAGAATGAAATAAAACAAAAAGAAGGCTGGGTGCCAAGTGGCTCATGTCTGTAATCCTAGTTATTCAAGAGGCTGAGATTTGAAGCCAGCCCAGGCAGGAAAGTCTATGAGACTCTTATCTCCTATTGACCACCACTAAAAAGCTGGAAGTAGAGTTGTGGCTCAAGTGGTAGAGTGCTAACCTTGAGCAAAAAAAGCTCAGGCATAACACCTAGGCTCTAGATTCAAGCCCCAGATTTGGCGGAAGGAAGGAAGGAAGGAAGAGAGGGAGGGAGGGAGGGAGGGAGGGGAAAAAAGAAAGAAAGAAAGAAAAGAAAAGAAAGACTGAAAAAAGAGAAAGACAGAAAGAGAGCACCCTCATTCCCCACCCACTGGGTGGATGCCTTTTGCTGTCCTTTCTCCATGGTGCCAGCATCTCCCAGGTAAGGATTCCTCAGGACATACAGGAAGACTCTTCCTCCATGGAGACACTGAAGACCTGCCCCTATGTGCCATCACTGCTGTGGACCCTAGCTCCCAGCCTCAGAACTCAGCAAGTTTACCCTAACACTTGCCCACCCAGACACTTGTGTGTATACACAGTACAACCCATTTAACCTGAGCTATAAATAACTGATGACCATTAAAGCACATCCTCTCCCTAGGATCCTTAATTTTACTAGCTAATAAACCCTGTATGAACAAGGACCGTGTCTGGGTTTGCTCGTCAGTATTTCCCCCACCATCTGGTGTGGGGGCCAAGCCTGTAACAGACTCTCTGTATAATAAATATACGTTTAACAAGAAACCAAATAGTGACCTAAAAAGACAAATGCTGAGGCTGTGGGAATTCCACTTGAGAGGGAAAGCACCCTTCCTGAGCTCCCAGGCTCCTCCCACAGCAGAGATGTCACACAGCAGTGAGTGCTTTGCCCTCCTGGTTCCCAGAAACAGATCGCTTCCCTGAGAGGGAGAACTCTGACATCACCTTGTACACAGTGAACTACTGCACCTCTGTACCCACATGGACCCCAGGGGCACAGGAGGAGCAAGCTGAGGTCTCAAAGGACCAAGGCTTCCCAAGGCTCCCATTGGTGGCAAAGGCTGAGGGAAAGACCCATAGTCAGGACAGAGGGTGGCAGAGCAGAGCCCCAGGGAAGGGGACTCATACGCACCATTGATGGTAAGATGGACCCAGCTGCCATTGTGGAAGGTGTCATACTGCTGGTCCAGCATGAGCACTTTGCACTCATACCAGCCCTGGTCTTCAGAGCGTACCTGCTCCAACCGCAAGGATGCTTTATCATGAAGACTGGCCCGGCCTGGTGGGGGGAAACAGTGAACAAAAGCCCAGTAAGCCAGCAGGGCAGGGCTAGCAGTTCTCCCCTCCCTGAACCAAAGAAGGGAACCCATCTACTTCCCAAAGCAGAGCCCTAAATGACCTCTGGTACCCACCAACACACCAGAAGGTGGCCAAGGAAAAGGTGGGCCATGAAACCACTGTCCATCCCAAGACAACCCTGCCCCAGCCCACAACAGCAGCCAACTGTGTGAGCCAAAAAAAAAGCCTCAACAACTTAGAACACAAACATTCTTTCTGGGTATCTGTGTGGAGCCTTGCGTTTTTCCTCAGCTTTCTTGCTGGTGCTCTACCACTTGAGCCACACCTCCAGGCCAGCTTATTTTTTTAAGAGATAGAGTCTCACAGACTTTCTTGCCATAGCTGGCTTTAAACTGAGATGCTCTGGTCTTAGCCTCCTGAATAGCTAGGATGACAGGCACAAGCCATCAATACCTTCCTGGCTATAAGTATTCTATATCTTTTTCTTTTTTGCTGGACCTGGGGCTTGAATTCTGGCCTGAGCACTGTCTCTGAGCTGCTTCTGCTCAAAATTAGTGCTCTAACTCTTGAACCATAGTGATAAGAGTCTCATGGACTTCCTGCCCAGCTGGCTTTGAACCGTGATCATCAGATCTCAGCCTCCAGAATAGCTAAGATTTCAGGCATGCACCACTAGCTCCCAGCTTATAAAGGATGAGGAAATGACAGAGTTCAGACAGATGAGTGTTTTCTGGGGCTGCCCTACAGGCTATAGAGCATCTCTGTTCAGGTTAAATAATACACCTGTCTCAGCTGGATGCTTAGGACTACCTCACACTTTCCTGTCTGCCTGATTTCCCTAAGGTAGGATAGAGGAAAGGCTATCTGGGAACTGGATTCTAGAGTCCTTCTAGATCCTGCTACCAGCCCCTCCCAAAGCCCAGCAACTCCATGAGCTGAGGATAGCAGGGCTAAGGACAACCAGATATGATGGTTCCTCCTATAGTTCCAGCTTTCAGGAAGCCAAGGCAGGAAGAAAATGTGGGGTTCTTTGTTATTATTGTTTATCTTTGGTTTCTTTTGTGCCCAGTAGTGGGGCTTGAACTCAGGGCCTCATATATACTGGCTTAGCTTCTTCCACTCAAGGCTGGCACTCTACCACTTGAGCCACAGCTTCATTTCTAGCTTTTTGCTGATTAATTAGAAGTAAGGGTTCTGTCCAGGATGGCTTGGAACTATGATCCTCAGATCTCAGTCTCCTGAGTAGCTAGTAATACAAGTGTAGGCTACCATAGACCGGCATATATAGTGAGTTTAAGACCAGCCCTGTCTATAGACAGCATGTCTCAAGAAAAGAAAAAAAGGGGAAAAAAATCAAGACAAGCGGCAGCAGGCAAGGACCTTCTGTCCATGTAAAGACAGTTCTGTGTTCCTCTCACACAGAGAAAGGAGCCCCTTCTGGCTTGGCAGTTGGGATACCACGTTAAAGGGCTCACCTCATCTGTGCTAGCTACTCCAACCTCTTTCAAACCAAGCCAAGACCCCTACCACCACCACCTCCTCTGCTTTCCTCCTCATCTTGGATCTGTAAATCTACCTTAAAAACTCAGACAAACCAAGCTACCCCTGACCACAGGAAGAAGGAGAGAAAGAAAGGCTGGAATGGAAGCTTTCTGAAGAAAAGGCAATTCAGACCTTGTAAGCTACAGGGGAGACAAAAGTAGAAGCAGTGTCCTGATTCTTCCTATCCTTTCAACTTCAGCACATATTCATCGATGGACACACACACACACACACACACACACTGCACCGTCCACCCTGGCAGGCTGGCAGGCGGTAGCAATGAGTCACAGGGAGGCCACTGCTGACAGAGTAATTGCAGAACAAGACACAAACAGGGCCAGGAGAAGGAAGGGGAGGGTGAGTGGCAGAGGAGGTAGAGACCAGGTCTTGGCAGGGTCAGGCACAGAAGGGGGTGGCTACTAGAACTGGGAATGAGAGTATGCCCCAACCTCAGAACTAGGGGGGAAGAGAAAAGGAGTGTGCAGACAAGAGATCCTGCAGCCTTGTCTTCTTCACGTGTGGTTAAAGGCAGCTCTATCTGACTCTCCTTCTTGCCTGGACAGTGCGGGATCTTGCTTCCTCCCAGGAGTCCTCTCTCTAGCTCGCCCTGGTACTGCTGAGCGCTCACTACCTTCCCAAGGCTGTGTCGTTTTGAAGACTTTCAGGTCTGTTTCAACTCCTACTCCCTCTCCTCTTTGCACTTAATAAAAACCTAGTGAAGCAAAGATGGGAGGGAAAGAGGTAGAGATGATAAAAACAGAGACGATGGGCCAGTCCGGAGAAAGAGCAGAACTGATCAGAACAAAGGCAAAGGGACCTGAGACCTGGGAGGGGAGGGAGGCGACCCTGAGACCCAGAAGGCGCCTACTAAAGAGAGGCGAAGTGGGGACAGCCCTCGGCACCCACACCTTACCTGCATACTCAGGGTCCACGTGAGGAGGGTAGTAGCCAAACTTGATGAAGATAGGGATGGGAACCCCGAACTTGAACCACTCTACGACATAGGGTGGGGGCTGTCCCGTCACCGGGTGGATCACGTCGCATCGCAGAACAACACCCTCACCAGCTCGTGCAGTCACAAACTCAGGCTCTTCTCGTAGGCCGTGGGCACCTAACAGGGACAGCCAAGGTGGGACACCAGTGGGTGACAAAGAGCTCCTGCCTCCGCAGCCTCATGCCCATGTGAAAGGCATGACTCCGAACCACCCTCTCCCTTCCTGAGGGCCCCCGTGCACCCTCACCCCACCCCTACTACCTCTTACCCAAAATTCCCTCAGCCCTGAAGGCCTCAAGCAAGCATTCATATAGCCAAGGAAGAAAAGAAGGGAGAGGGAAAAAAAGAGAGAGAAAGCTTTTCCAAGTGCCAAGTGGTTCGTGCCTGGTTCACGCCTAGCTACTCAGGAGGCTGAGATCTGAGGATCGCAGTTTGAAGCCAGGCTGAGCAGAAAAGTCCATGAGACTCTTTTTTTGTGTGTGTGGGGGGGGACGGTGTCCGGTCATGGGTCCTGAACTCTGGGTCTGGGCGCTGTCCCTCAGCTCTTCAGCTCAAGGCTAGCGCTCTACCACTTGAGCCACAGAGCCACTTTCAGCTTTTTTCTTTTTGCTTATGTGGTGCTGAGGAATCGAGCCCAGGGCCTCATACATGCAAGGCAAGCGCTCTACCACGAGCTACCTTCCCAGCCCGTCCATGAGACTCTTATCTCCAATAAACTATTCAGAAAAAGCCAAAGCGGTGCTGTGGCTCAAGTGGTAGTGCGAGCCTTGAGCAAAAGAAGCTTTGGGATAAAGCCCAGGCCCTGAATTCATGCCTCAAGACTGGGGGAAAAAAAGGGGGTGTTTTTATTTTTTTAGCTCTACAAGCTAATCTCAGCTCCAAAGACCATTAGCAAAACCTGATGCTAGTGGCTCATGCCTATAATCCTAGCTACTCAGGAAGCTGAGATCTGAGGATCAAGGTTCAAAGTCAACTTGGGCAAGAAAGTCCATGTGGCTCTCATCTCCAATTAAGCACCAAAAAAAGCTGAAAGTGGAGCTGTGGCTCAAGTGGTAGAGCACTAGCCTTGAGCATAAAAGCTCAGGGTCAAGCTAAACACCAGTGGCTCACACCTGTAATCCTAGCTACTCAGGAAGTTGAGACCTGAGGATTGTAGTTCCAAGCCAGAAAAGTCCTTATGACTCTTATCTCCAATTAATCACTCAAAAACCAGAAGTGGAGCTGTGGCTCAACATGGTAGAGAGCTAGCTTTGAGCAAAAGAGCTCAGGGACAGCACCTAGACCCTGAGTCCAGCCCCATGACCCTCCCCCCACCCAAAAAAAGCTCAGGTAAAGCCTCAGTACAGGCAGGCACACACACACACACACACACACACACACACACACACACACAGCAAGAGCAGCAGGCATCATCATGTCCTGCACACACACACACACACACACACACACACACACACACACACACCGATGAATAGCTCAGCCCAGCCATAACCACCTACAAACAAGGGAACATTCCTCCGGAAGCAGCTTCCCTCTAGAGCCTCGTAGGAGATGGCAAAGGCAGCCTTCCTCCACTGCCCCACCCCCAGCTCTGCCTGATGTTCCAGCACTAAACAAGAGTGCTCCACACCGGAGCGAGCTGGGAATCCCTAACAAGCTAAGCAGGCTGCTCAAGGCAACACCAGAGGAAAACCCCACCGGCCTGAGCTGGCCTCTCCAGCCCCTCCTCCCACCCCTGCTGCGCAGCCCTGCAGCAGAGGGAAGCTCGGCATTGCAGCCCTCCCATTTATTTCCAAGGCTCAAATCTTTCAGATATCACTGCTCCGAGAGCAGGAGGCTGGGGACAGAGAAGGGGGGCCCTGGGGCACAGAATATCAAAGCTGGACAGCTCAACAGGGCATCCCCATCCTGGCTGACAGAGGTGGGGAAGGAGGCAGGTAAGAGGCCCCCATCCCACCTAAGACTCAAGGTGGAGGACTCACAGGTGGCTGCCCACCCTCCTTGGCACCTGCTCCTGGGCCCCAAGCAGAATCTGCAGCGCCCAGCAACCAGGCAGGGCCAGGGTGACTGCAAGGTCACCTTGTCCAGTGCTGGCAGTGAAAAGGACAGTGAGGGGATGCTCCAGTCCTGCCTCCCCCGCACTACCCCTCCCAAGATGACCACACCCTTTCTCACCTCACTCCTCCCCTCCAGGTCACAGCCTGAGCACCTCAACGGTGCCGGGCAGCACCTAGGACAGCAACCGCAGACTGGGCCTGGAGCCAAAGCTGGCTGGGCCCTTCCTTTGGGAAAGGATGGAAGGCAGAACAACCCACCTCTGTCCCTCTGCCTAAGTTGAGCTCTTTCTGCATCCTCTGACCCCTATGGGATCCCACCCGCCTCGGTCTCTCCTTTATGTCTCAATGTTTCACTCTGTGTGTGTGTGTGTGTGTGTGTGTGTGTGTGTGCGTGCATGCTCACATGCATGTGATCTGAGAAAGCGCCATCTCTGTCAGTCTGCCTCAATATCTCTATGTCTCTTTATCTCTACTTGTCTCTCACATTTGCTTTCTCTTTCTGTCTCTCCTCTTCCTCCTCCTCCTCCTCTTCCTCTTTACCCTCCCCCCCCCTTTCTGGCTCTTTCCGTGTCTGTCTCTGTTTATCTCTGTCTCTCCCTCTCTCTAGTGTCTGGTGTGTCGATCCATCAACTGTCTGTCTGTCAATCTCCTGCTCAGCTCCAAGTCTCTCTATGTGTCTCTAGCTTCTTCTCCATGTGTCTGTCTGTCTGTCTCTGTCTCTCTGTCTCTATCTCTCTCTGTCTCTCTGTCTCTGTGTCTCTCTCTGTCTCTCTCTGTGTCTCTCTCTGTGTGTCTCTCTCTGTCTCTCTGTCTGTGTCTCTCTCTCTATCTCTCTCTGTCTCTCTCTCTCTGTCTCTCTCTCTCTCTGTGTGTCTCTCTCTGTCTCTCTCTCTCTCCTGCTCCTTCCCTATGACTCTCTGGCTGTCTTCCAGGTCCCTCCATCATGTGTGTCTCTGTCTCTTTCTCTTGCTAGCACTACATGTGGGTAATTGCCTACCTGCCTGTCCCTTTCCCTGTTTCTATCAGCTGGTAAGTGTGTGTGTATGTGTGTGTGTGTGTGTGTGTGTGTGTGTGTGTGTGTGTGTGTGTTGGAGGATGGGAACCACGAATTGCTGTTGGTCCATTTGAGGGCAAGGGGTTTCACATGCTTTTCTGCATGGAGGGGCTCTGTATCCGTGTGCATATGTGTTTCTTGTGTCTGAATCTCTATGTCAGTCTATGTCATCTCTGTGTGTCTCTGCGTGCCTCATTCTCCCCGCTCCCCCTTCCCTGTAACTTGCAGAAGGAAGAGGAGGAGGAGGCAAGCCCTTCCAGAAGCCGATTGGCTCCCAGTGACATCACTGTTTTCTAGAGAAAGAGCTAAGATCACAGAGTATTTTTGGAGCAAAGCAGCATTACACTCACCTGCCAGAGGCCCCAGCAGGTTTCCCAAGCCCCCCCCCCATCCCCCAGCCTGGCTTCAGACTGAGTTTGCAGCCCAGCCTCTTGGGGTAAAAGGAGGAGAGGGCCCAGCTGCAGCAGGCACCTCCCCCACACCCCTAGGGACACCTGCCTGCCTGCCTGCCCTGCTTCACCCACAAGCACAAACCAGTGCTAGACTGACAGCAATGGGTGGAGAGCAGGTGCCATGAGCCATCCAGAGAAGCAGCATGTATATGTATGCATGCACACATGTGTGTACATATATATGTACACACATGCAACAACCGAACATCTGCAGGACTGGCCTGTGAGGAGATGAGGAGACAAACTACAGATGTGTGAGGGAAGAAAGAGCTATTTCCGGGATGGGGGGGCAGGAAACCTGGGGTGGGGCAGGATGGCTCCTTTGTCTCTAGAGCACAAGTGGCAGAAGGAGAACCAAGGGGAACAGCTGGGCACCTCTAACAGTCCGGTTTTGTTCTGGAGTGCTGGCAATGCTAGAAGGTGGGTCAGCTTTGACATGGCTGTGCACTGCTCATTTGCACCTAGTGCTGCCTCATTCTCGCTGCATTGCAATGAGACAGCTCTTTGACACCTTCCCTCCCCAACCCCCATCCCCAGTCCCGGGCCCAGCCCCAGCCCCAGTCCCAAGCCCAGCCCCAGTCCCAGCCAGTCCCTGGGTTAAACATAAAGCCCATTGTAAAGCCCACCCCCAAAGCAACAGTGCATACACACACACACACACTCACACACATACACACTCAGCTAGCATCTCTTCTTGAGAACCTTCCAATCAGGGAGGAGCATCTACAGACCAGGTGCATCCCAAAAATGACACACAGGACAAAACGAGACCAATGTCTCCAAAAGTAGACAGAGAGAAGTCATCCCAGGTCCTCCTGGTTTCCAGGATCCTAATGTATTATCATCTGCTCTTTCTCTTCTTCTACACACACACACACACACACACACAGAGGGTGTGTTCCCTCACTCCATCTCCCACAGCCTGATCCTTTCTGAGCCAAAGCATGTCTAATAAACACTCTCTCCAGAAAAGCTCAGTGTGAAAAAAGAGAGAAAGTACTCGGGCTGGCAGGAAAGAGGGAAGAGGGGCCTGATAGAGGAGACATGGATAAACTCAAACACTGGGGAACGGAGCCCAAATCCCACAGTGAAAGCAATTCAGAAGCAAGGAAGTGCGGAGATACAGATGGACCCAGTCCAACCAAAGAGATGGCTGGGGGCATTGACAACAGGATACAGAGTCATGGAGACTCACAGACACAGGCCTTCAGAACACCTGAAAACCAGGAGGACAGAGGGGAGCCTGCATGAAGCAGGGCAAGGCCAGCTGGAACAGGGAAAGGGGGTGGAGAATGCTTGGGGATAGTGCCTGCAAGGGAGGGGACCCTCAGGCCCTTCCCCTTCACGGGAACCACGGGGCCAGGCTTCTTCTGATTGGCCTGAGAATGGGTAGGGGGCTCCCAGAGGTACTAAAGAAGGCAGGAAACAGTACACCCTGAGCCTTTGAGGGTCTGCCTAGACCCCCCTGAAGGGGTGCCATCCTGGCAAGAAAGCGAGGAAGAAGTGGCCCCCTGCAGGCTGGCTGACCTTTCCAGGAAACCATAGGATACAAATCATCTGCTCTCTGGGCCAGGTGGTACTCAGTGGGTAGCTGAGTCCAGGGCTGCCAGCAGACCCCCTCTGGGCACAGAACCATGAGGCATCGGGGCCTGGCACAGCCCCACATCCAGCACTCCTCACCTGGACCTTGTCGGACTTGAGGGAGAAAAGGGTCCTGAGAATGGGGAATCATCTAAATAGCAGGGGAAAGACTGCATCTGGGCAGAGAAAGCCTCATTTGGGACTAGCTCTACTCCATAAAGCTCTGTGCCATGAATGGGATACTGAATGCCTGCAATGGCCCTGGCACAAGTACTTTTGTCTCCATTTTGCACACAAGCAATAGGAAAGCTGTATTATTTGGAAAATTACCCACGTAACAGGTAGGGAAGTCAGAATTCTCCTACTTCCTGCCCTCACCAAAGCCCCAGAGGACCAAGGCCTCTCCTTTCTGCCCCCTTCCCTTCTTTACCCATTCAGCCAGTCACACCTTCACACCACACAGGTCCTGAGAGCTCAGATTCTGCAGCCCAGGATCAAAGAACACTTCCAAGAACCTATTTCAGATGATAGCTGGACCAGTTGGCCCAGGAGCATTACTCAGCCTAAGATCTTAGAGTCCCTGACTAGGTCTAGTAGCGGCTGAGCATCAGCCTCCAAGAATCATTAGTACAAATCCTTGTTGCAGCCTCTTCCTCCTCCTCCTCCTCCTACTCCTCCTTCTCCTCCTCCTCCTCCTGCTGCTTCTCCTCTTCCTCCTCTTCCTCCTCCTCCTCTGGGCACCAGACTCCCAAACCACAGGCCTGTTGTCTAATAATACCAGCGACAGCCACCACCACCTCCATCTGCCAGCCTAAAAATAATCCCTGCTGAGTCCAAAAAAGACACAGCCCCCAATAGTCCCCCAATCCCTCCTCCTCAACAAGCCAGGAAGCTCCCGGAGATTCCAGGAATCTTGGGGCTCTCACTAAGTGGGAGGCACACACCGGAGGATGGCTCCCTCCTGCCCAATGAGAAACACCCAAGAAGTATGATGTGGAGAGGAGACCGGTGTCCAGAACAGGAGGGGATGTCCTGATCTCCTTATAAGGCAGGTAGATCAGAGGCTACCCTGAGCATCCCTCTCTCTTTCTAGAAACAAACACTCATGCACACATGCACACACACACACACACACACACACACACACACACATTAATAAAAGACATTGTGCCAGGGCCTCTCCATCAGTGTCCCTACTGCTCTTCCAGCCTCCCTCCCCATCCAGCCTGCAGGGTCTTTGAGGCCAGGTGAGCCTTAGAATGGGCACAACCAGGAAGACTGAACAGCAAGGATTAGAAAGGAGAGAATAGGAATGAACAGCTTCTTTCATCTATGGGTGACTCTGCTCCTTAACCCTCCTAGCTAGGTCCCCTATCCCAGCAGCCAGGAGGCAGCAGCGAAGCTATTAGCAACCTTCATTTGCTTGGCTACACAGCATTTCCAAGAGCTCTTTCCCCAGGAGCCCCTGACAGGAAGGAAGTCGGTAATTCAATCTCAGTTCTGTTCCTTTAATGGCTCCTCAGCAGAAAAGCAAAGCCACACACCCCTAAAGCCCCTGCAATCAGATCTCGTGTCCCAAAGCTGGCTGGCAGGAAGGCAGAGGGACAGGCACTGAGGCTGAGCATGCCATGAGGATAAGAGACCAGATTGCCACCAGAACTAAGTGGGAGATCAAAGTTCCATATTTACTCCCAGTAAACCGTCAACACTCCCTACTCCAACAAGAATGAGGACAGTGACTCACCTCGTTACAATGTATGCCTGTGTGCAAGTTGTATACCACTCACTCCCCCATCCTGGTAGACACACGTGACCAGGAGGAAGGTAAGGGTGACTACAAATGGGGGAAGGCGGGCAGAAGGCAGGGTTGTCAATGTCTCTCTTTGTCAGAAGAGCAATCAAGCTTCCTTCACATCCCTGGTCCAGTGGAATCTTTCTCCAAACCCCTCACAGAGGCCCCATCTCTGCTCTCCACTTTCCTGCTTATTCACGCAAGAGAGAACAGAAAAGCAGGAAGATTCCTAAGAAAAATAGGTCAACTGCCTCCGGCAGACTGGCCCACACCAGTGCCCCTGAGCAGTGCCCCTGGGGCAGGGTACTGATGATAATTCTGTCTCTTCTCCCCTCACCCTCCTTCTCTATTCTGGAGTGGATACAGTTGATGCCAACTGATGCTACCCATCCCTCTTGGCAATTGATAGCCCAGTGTCAGCTTCTCCACAAGCTCAGACTTTCCTACTGCCTAAGCTTTCTCTCCAGAACCTCAGGCATCCTTCAATCCAGCCTCTGGGCTAGAGCCTTCAACTTTGGAGACTTCTGTGCTGCTTTGATGAAAGTTCCAAACAAAGGGACAAGGAGTCTGCTGGGTATAGTCACTCAGAGAGGAGTTGCTCTAACCTCAGGCCTGTACCTAACTGGCCCTGTCCTGCTGCAGTCCATGCATCTACTCACAAACATACAAGCATTCACTCTTGCATGTATAGGGCATGTATAGGGCAAAATACATGCAGATCACATGGACATGCACACAGTATATACAGAAATATAAGTACGTGTGTCTGTACATGCATGTGCACACATGTGTATATATGTAGGTATATACCATTTCATATGAGTAGGTGTGCACCTACCTGTAGGAGCACACACATACACACACAGGCGTACCCATGCATGCGAAAGTGCACATACACCCATCACCTCCAGACAGCAGAAAGTTCTCACCAATCACAGCTCTTTTATCATGCATATCTACTCTTCACACAAGCTGTACAATCCATCCTAGGAACCAGAGGGAGAGGGTACTGCTATCTGGAGACCTGGCATCCCAGCTGAGGTCACCAGATATGGAGGAGGGGCTCTTATAGAGAACTGGTTAAATCTCAGCCCTCATTGGGGCTCATCTCCCACCCCCACATCTTCAGTGCAGCAAACAGGAAAGCTGTGTATAGACAGTTGAGCACCAAGCAGAGCTGAGAGAGAGCCAAAGAAGAAAGCATAGAGCAAGCAGGCTAGGCTCTGAAAGCTAGCTGGCGCCTGACTGGGGAGAGGACAGAGAAGTAAAGGAAGGCACCAAGAGAGAATGAGGCATAGGAGGGAGGGACAGAGAGATGCTGGGTTTCAGCAGCTCAGTGAGACAGCCCTGCTCTTCAGGTAACCAGAGATTAGTTTTCTGTGTCAGAACCATAAACATGAAACCACTCACGACTTGAGACATGATATCTCCAGACACTGGCATGTGTCAGGCCATTGGCCAGAAGCTGAAAGCTGATCCTTCCCACTGTGACTCAGCCATGCCCTATGTGACAACCTCCTCAGCTTCTCCCAGGGTATCTGTTGCCAGACACACCCCCACCACCATCATGTGTGTGCTGGGACACAGAGCCATGTACTTACCCGCTAATCACTGCCATTGCTCAATTCTTCCTGGACATGGGGTGAAACCCCCTTCCCAAATGGGAGATGGGTGGGTCAAGGCCAGAGTAGAGGGGACTAATCTAACCACCTGCAGGACTTGAGTCACAACTCCACTTTATTTGGGGGCACTATTACCAGGGATGATTCAGAATCGGTGGTCAAGAGGAAAAACAGCCTTGGGGATAAGACTTCCCTCTGCGATGAGATGTTCAGACTCAAAGTCTAGCCCAGGCTCTTCCCACAATGTGGAAACCCCTCAGCTTACTAGGCAAACATCTGGGATGCTGAGATGACACCAATAGACCGACTTCTCCTCATGCTTTCCACCTGAGTACTGACTTTAGTCCTCTCCCAGACACATGATCTGAGTCAAAGTTAGAGTCAATCCATCTCTACCTATATCTCACACAGGTAGGTTGACAGAGTCCCAACTCACTGTGGCCTGAGGGAGCTTCCCCCTCTCACTCCTCTACTTCAGTGAATCCTAAGGGTGCCTCTCAAAGTCCCTCCATCTCAGGGGTCTCCCCACAAGTTATCTGTGCCACTCAGAGAAAAGTTAGGCTTTGCAAGTCCCCAATACCAGCTCCACACACAGCAAGTAGCCTTTCCCTGCCAGAGGCTGAGTTCTGTACCCTCCCACAAGTTCTAGACACTGACAAGGATTTAGCTTTGAACACATTGCAAAGGGCTTTCAAGCAGCTTTGAAGCACACATACCCTAGACACATCACTGGATGTAGGAGGATGAGAGGCTCTGCCCAGACAAGGTCAGTCTATGAAGGAGTCTCATTTCCTGACAGAGACAACCTTCTGAACTTCCTCCTAGCACATACCCAGCTCCTGATGCCCTGAATGACCCAAGGGAAAGGAAATAGAGGGGAGCCAGGAACCCAAAAATTCTGAAATAATAACCACATCAATATTTCATGAGTATATACTATGTGAGTGGCAGCTACTCTTTTATTTATAGCACTACTATCCCCACCCCAAGGGGGAAAAATACCTCCATAAGCTTATACTCATAACTTATTTCCATTGAAGCAAGTAACATCAAGAAAGGTTAAGCAAATTTGTCCAAGGTCACAGGATTAGCAAGTGATAGAATTGGGATTTGAATGCATGCCATTTTAAATCTAGGTCCTAGACCAACATCATATCCCAAGACCAAGAAGGTCACCCCTGCTCTCAGACAAGAGAGCATGTCAAGCCATTCCGGGCGGAAAGACCTTGCTGCACTATGGAAGAAGGTATACATCACCTTCATGCCCAACAACCTTCAATGTTGGGAAGTTCCTTCTGCCCTGCCATTCTGTGTGTTGCTGCACTATAAACCCGTTTTCCTTTATGCTGTGCTTAAACTTGCAAAAATAAATAAATGAAACACAACACAACAGGCCAAACCCCACACCCTTGCTTAGGTTTTGGACTCTATTTCAGAACCTTCCTTCAATGTCTCTTCTATTCAAAGATCCCAGCACATCCTTTGTGCTTTCAGTGACAGTCCCAGGAACATACCAAAACCTGAAGGGGAGGAGGATGCGGGTTTTGCAAGACGGCGAGGAGACTGGGGAGAGGATGAGGATGAGGCCAGCTGGTCCGCGCCTCCACCCCCCCCCCTCCACAAGCTTCTGTGGCCACTCCAGCCTGTCTCCCCACCTGACAAAGGAAGTGTTTTTAAACCATCCAGCCCAACACATCACTTGGCAAAACCACCCTTTCCCTTTCCCTCTGCGCTTGTTTTCAGTCGCCCCCTCCCAAGGAGCATAGGAGACATTTTCCATTCCTGAAACTTTCTCAAACCACTCCCCCCCCTCCCCACCAAACCTCCCACCCAGGTGATGATAAGATTCTCTCCACGGTGCTCGCTAGGAGTAGAGGTTCTGCTTGGCGGGTCGCGCTTCCCCCCCCCCGCCTCTGCAATCCCTCGCCCCCCCCATCCCCGGGCTGGTTCTCTCTCCCGCCGCCATCTCCTCCCGGCTCGGTGAACTTGCCCACAGCCGGGTCGTGTCTGTGCGCTGAGAACCATGAGCTCAGAGTCCTGGCAGCCTCCAGGCTCCGCGGAGAGCCAGAGCCCGGGTGCCACCCAGAGGCTTGCAAGTCGCTCTGCCCGTCTCCAAAGCAAAAGCCCGCGCGCTCACGCACGCATCCCCCGACGCGCGGCTTCCCTCTTGCTCTTCTCGAGCTCAATCAGGAGAAATCGGAAAGAGAAAGAAGAAGAAGAAAAATCCCCCCTCGGCTCCGAGACTCCAACCGCAGGGACCCCTCCCCCGCTGCCCTCGCCCCCGGGCAGCTCTGCCTGGCCGCGGGGGAGGGCGGCGCGTGGCCAGCCCACGGCCCGCTCCCCGGGAACTTTTGCCAGGCCCGGGGACCCAGGTGCGGCTAAAACGGGCGCGGGCTGACCGGCTTTCTTAATTCTCTCACCTGCGAGGGGGACCCGGCCTCCAGCTGCCGAGATGGGAGGCGGGAGGGGCACCTGCGGGGCCAATAGAACCCTGTGCCGAAGAGGTGGGCGCGGAAGGTCCCAAGGCTCGGGTCGCACCTCCCGGGGAGGGCTCCACCGCGGAGCGGTGCGCGGCGCTGGAGCGTGCTGCAGCCTGCCCGGAGACCCGCAAACTCCCTGGCAGCCAGAGTTAGGGAGAAGCACGATTCCCCCCCCTCACCCCACCCCCGCCACCACCATCACCCGGTGTCAGCAGAACCACGGGGCCCAAAGTGGCCCAAGTCGACCTCGATTCCAAAGCGAGTGCCAGGCAGCCAGACCCATGGGCACCGGCCTTTTCCCGCCGGGCTCCGCTCCTCCGGCCATCAGCCCTCGGGCCCTCTCTGGTCAGTGCCGGGAGGCGCGCCTGGCCCAAGCCCGAGCCTCGCCAGCGGGAAGGAGCGGCACCGAACCGGGGGGAGGGGGGAGTGGCCAGAGATCCGGAGCCCCGGAGCCCCGAGCCGACAGAGCCGGCCGGGAGGGGCAGAGGAGGGACGCTGCACTTCAACTCACCTTGAGCCGCAAGACCTCGGGTGCTGATCACACTTGCTATCAAAGTGGCCACATACCAAATCATAGTACTACCGCGCGCCAGCCAAGTGCCTCATCCTATCGCAAAGTGCTCCCGCACCCGCACACTTCTCGTGCCCGAGCGCCCGCCTCTCGCCCGCCTACGCCCCTTGCCGGTGCTCCTGCAGCCCGGGCGGCCCGCTCTCCATCCCTTCCTGGCTCCGCTTGGCTCCGCGCGCAGCCTCCCCGGCCCCGGCGCAGCGGCACCTGCACTACTAGCCTGGGCAGAACGCAGCCAGGTCCACGGTGAAGCCTAGCCGGGCCGGACCTCTAAGCCCGCCCCCTCAGTTTGCCTATTGGACGCCTCCCACCAGTCTGAAGACTGATTGGCTCAACTGTCTGCCCGTCGTGGGCGCGAAGGAGGCGAGCCCATTTCAAGGTGCGTTGAAGTGCGGCGAGAACAGAGCCGCAGAATCATGCGCATTGCCTGGGAGAAGGCGTTGTAGCGTCTTTGCTCTGTTCTATTCTCTGCTTAGGCTTTATGGCAAGTTTCTGGTGAAATAAATGGTAGATTCTCCGACTGACTGATGGGTCCCTAGGAGTCTCAATTACCCCTGACAGATCTGAAGGGATGGAGCCCCCGCCCACTCAGGGAATCCAACATCCGGTTTCCATCCAGCAAAAAAGCAGTTCCCGGGAGAACCATGCTGATTCAGTGTGATGGGGGAAACCCACGAGCGTGCAGCCTGGGAAAGGTAGGGAACGTCCTTTGCTGGAGATCTTTTCAAAGAGGTCACGCACAGCCTCCCCCACCCCCAGTCCCTTGCTCACACAGACACTCTTCCTCCAAAGCAACACACCACCTCCACCAAACGTGATATTAAGTTAAGTTCCAGCCAGCCTGAAGACCCAGGAATGACTAAAATGACCTCTAAAAGTCACTAAGATTTAGGATGAGTCATTGGCTCAGCTGCAGTGTGTCACAGACCTCTCTGGAACACACGCGTGCACACACACTGCCACCCCCAGTGTCGGTCATCACTGCTCATCACTGCTTATCATTACTAAACCCCAACTTGTGGGGATAAAAGTTTTGTGGGGGGGAGGTTAAATTTCCCTTACCCTAAATTAGTACTGCTTCCTCCTACATGTGATTCCTCCACTCTCTGCCTTACAGGGAGTCCCATCTCAAAAGCATGAAGTCAAGATGGATTTGGGGAGCAGCTTGGGATGGAAAAGACCCCGTGAAAGGGGAAGAGGGGTTTTCTATTCCTGCAGAGAAACATGGATAAGAAAATTGGGAGGACTTCCTATTGCCGGGTCTCCTGCCCCTAGTCTTTTCTCATCCCTTCCCCCAATACATTTGTATTTGCAAAAGGAATAAATGAGTGTCATGGAAACATCTACAATCGCCTCTATTTCGAGGCTGTAGTGAAGATTTTGTTCTTTCAAGCAGTGAAAGCAATGGTGAGGGCCACACACCTAACACCCTAGGATGGGCCATTGGCCAAGGAAGGAGGATAGAGGGACAATGAAGGAGACCGCAGGAATTTCATCCTCTCAAAGCACACATCAGCTACCAAGCTCTGGTTCCCAACTGAATAAGAAGGAAACTTGCCCTGCGTAGACTCATACATTTGCACATGCACACATGCAAACACTTGCATGCGCCTTGTGTAGAAAGTGGTCTTGAATGATAGAACAGCCTTCACTGAAACTTGAAGGTGACCCTTATTAGTTCATTGCTGTAAGGTGAAAAACTGAGACTACTTCCATCCCCACCGGACCAGCAGCGTAACAAATACACTTGTAAATTTTTAGCATCTGAATATAACCTGGAGAACCAGAGAACACTTGAGTAATCTACTTGGATACCCACTCCACTCACACAAACACACCCAAATGCATCACTCTGGAGACATATGTCCCCGAGCCATTGCTTTAGGGTCTCTTTCTAGGTCAATATGCCTTTCTTGTGATTATGATATGAGCAGAAACTATGAGGCTTATTCATGGCAAAAAGCATGCCTCCATCTCCAACACACACACACACACACCAGAACATTTATTCACATGTACATTCACACACATATGACTCATTCACACACACTGAGTCCTAAGTCTGTCAAGCCATATTGGAATCTATTTGAAGGAATGACTGGAGCTATGGCTTAGATATAATTTTATTTGTATCATCCTTAAGAGTCATTTGATTGGAGACAGAATCCCCAGGAAGGAAATACTGGGAAGAGATGGGACCTCTAAGAGTTAAGTTCTATTGGGAGTCTTTGAGCCATTGGAAGTTTGCTGTCAGAAGAAATTTCTCATGAGTCCCTTGTTAGTTCTCACAAGAGGGTTGTTTTACTTGGGAGAGAATGAGAGAAGAGTGACATTTTCCAAAAAGAAATGAACTCTTCACCTGACTTGTATAACTGTAACCCCTCTGTACATCGCCTTTATAATAATGTTACTAATTTTTTAAAGAGGGTTGTTATAAAAGGAGTACACCTGGCCATTTTCTCTCTTTCAGCCCCTGACTTGAGATGTAACAACCTGCTCCCATTCACTACTAGCCACAGTGGAACACACACCAGAACTGAACTAATGCAGGCACTATACTCTTGACCCTCCAGAACTGTAAGCTAAATACATCTCTTTTCTTTATGAAATTAACTGCCTCAAGTATTTTATTGTGGTAACAAAAGCTGGTTAATGCAACTATGATAACAGATTATTCCCCTCCCAAAGCTTTAAGCAGCTAACTATAGCCTAGAGAGAAATGGCAGGTACCCTGAGGCTAGTGCCAGTTCCTGGTCCTTTGGGGGTAAGAACAGGCAGGGAACTGGGGAGCTAGCTGGAATCAGAGAAACTTCTTTTTCTGGTGGCTAACAGGCTGAGGGAAGGGTTGGCGCCAATTTCACCATCCATCTTAGTCATATTTGCTTGGCCATCCACTTTGTCCTAATGAAGGTGATGGTTTCTGCTGGAAATTAAAACTATCTGTCAGATTGGAAGAAAAAAAAACCATGAAAAGCTTAAAAGCACAAATTGAGTTGGGAAGGGGTTCAAAAGAACTATCTCAAGAAGAGACTAAATTTCCTCTGGATAAATGTCCTAGGAGTGGAGCGGAACAAAGGGTGAAGGCAGAGAGGAAAGTGAAGAAAATTGAGATAAAAGGGGAAATTTTAGCATCATCACCATTATCATCAAACATATGTCAGCTCATTTCAGATCAGCTCAAGAGAGATATGCTATATCAACTGGCAGTGAGGAATGAAACCAATCAAATCCTTTCTTTTTGACATATGGGTTATGCAGGAAGGACAGTTACCATCCCTGGTTGAATATTCCATGAGAGCATGGATACCAGTTGTCCAAAGGGCACATGAGCAACGTCTAGGTGTACCTAGTTAATCATAAATGTCGCTGGTAAGGCAGTAATGTGTCTAGGATGTCAGTCATCTCTTAACATCAGGGAAGTGTTTGCTTTTTGGATCTACAGAATGCTAGTCTTATCAGTTATCCTATGAAAAATAAACACATCTAGCCACCTATCCACATAGTCCAGAATTCTTCAAAGGATAGATAAGAAAGGTAGCTTATACTTTCAGGTCTAGGTAAGAAGACTCTCCACATCTGTCATTGCTCATATTCTTCAGTGGTGATAGCATTCTTTGTAAAATATAGGAAAGGGTAATAATCTATACTTTCTCATAAAGAAGAAGGAAAACTACAGAATTTGTACAAAATAAACACAAAAGAGTATGCTTCGGGTTGCCAGGCACCAGTGGATTACACCTGCAATCCTAGCAACTCAGGAGGGACTGAGAAATAAGGATTGCAGTTCCACACCAGCCCAAGCAGGAGAGTCTGCGAGACTCTTATGTTATAAAAAGGTTTAACACATAGTATATAGATCTGAGAATTTTCTCACTCCAAGCTTCCATTCATCCTAGGTCCCAGGGATGTGCCCTTGACTTTTTTTATCAAGACCAGCCCATGTGTGAAGCAAATTTTCTACCCTAGTTTTCTCCAAATTCATCAGAGACACCAATCAGCATGTTTGAAAAGAATTTATGACAGAAGAAAATAAAGGAAATTGGATTCCCAAAATGTAAATATCTGATCTTAAGAGCTGATGCAGGTGAAGTGGTTTAAGGCTCAGCAATTTTCCCAAGCTCTTTTATCAGAATTTTCCATCTAGGCTCAAAATGCTCACAGCACTTTGCAGGCACTTCCCTTGGCTTTCTTCTTTGCTACTCACTGCTGTCTCTTGGGCTACAGACTCTCCACATGAGTTGTTTATATGGACTCCAGTCCATATTCTAAATCATCCACAATTCCCTTTTCAAAAAAAAATTTTTAAGACATGTTTTGAGGGTCTGGTCATGGGGCCTGAACTCTGGACCTGGGCCCTGTCCCTCAGCTCTTCAGCTCAAGGCTAGCACTCTACCACTTGAGCCACAGCGCCACTTCTGGCTTATTTTTTTCTGCTTATGTGGTGCTGAGGAATCGAATCCAGGGCCTCAAGCATGCAAGGCAAGCGCTCTACCACTGAACCGCCTGCCCAGCCCTTTAAGACATTTTAAAGTTACAACTCAAACAGAATATTCAGAGTTCCTCTACTCAGCTGCAGTTACCACTGAAGGCCATAGCCTGGCTAGATGGTGCTGGATGACCCAGAGGCTGATACAGTCCTTCCTGGCATGAGGTACCAGCTCTGGCCATTACAGGATCAGTTTTTGACACTCTAACCAGATGAGCTCTTAAGCCCAGGAAGAGAGCTACCAAAAGTCATCCTTTGCAGGGTGCAGCCTACATTGCTTCCTGTGCCCTCACCATCTGTGTCTACCTGGCAAGATGTAACAAACCTGTGAGTAAGGCAGCCAATCACACTCTCCCACACCTGCACACAGGCTGAGATAGAAGTCACAGTTCTTAAAGATACATGAAGTAGTAGAAATTAATTGATAAAGAAGCTAGTTGGGCTGGGAGCCAATGACTCACACCTATAATCTAGCTACTCAGCAGGCTGAGATCTGAGGATGGTGGTTCAAAGTCAGTCTGGGCAGAAAAGTCTGTAATATTATCTCCAATTAACCACACACACACACACACACACACACACACACACACACACAAACACACACACACCAGAAGTGGAGCTATGGCTCAAGTGATAGAGTGCTAGCCTTGAGCATATAAGCTAATGGTCAGCCCCTGGTTGTGAGTCCAAGCCCCATTACCGGCACAAAATAAAACAAAACAAACTAAAAAAAATCAGTTCTTGAAAATTTTTCAAAACTGTATTTATTTCTTGCCTGGCTGGAAACAAAACAGATTTTAGCCATCTAAGAAAGTAAATCTATAATGTATGGCCAGTTTATTTGGAAACCAAACAATATATTCAGGCATACCAACCCATTGCCTCTTTCTTCTTGGGGTTCGCTGGCCAGCTCTAAGCACCCTCCAAGAAGATACATGTCATGTTTTGATGGCCTCATATGGGAATGCTGGAAGGAAGTTCCCTGTTCTGCATGAAATTTGTCCCACAGAACTCAGGAGCTGAGTGACAGTCCTCTTGGTCAACTCCTCACCTTGCCAAAGGCTGACAGTGAAAAGCAGGATTCGGAGGCCTCCTGAGGCGAGCCTAGCCCATCTTGATGTGCCTGTGCCTTCTCAGGGTTAAAGGCCCCAGTGGTGAGGTGTTAGCAGCAGTGGCATTCACTCACACACTCTGCCATGCGGACAGTTTGAAGTCAGATCTCTACTGGACCATGTGAGCTCTGGCCTTCACATCTGGGAGTCTGAATTATTCTTGATCCATTTAGAGAATGGACAGTGGAAAGTGGTAGAAATTGATGACTGCAGGGAGGAAGGAATTAGAAGTTCATATAGGCTATTTATCCATCATAGATTCCCCAACAGCCCATTTCATGCACCTGTGATACTATATAGCAGGCAAATAGAATATAATATAGTAGATGTAGGATAGGGGAAGGTGGCCCAGTGTTAGAGGGCTTGCCTTGCATGCATGAGGCCCTGGGTTCGATTCCTCAGCACCACATTAACAGAAAAAGCCAGAAGTGGTGCTGTGGCTCAAGTGGGAGCATGCTAGCCTTGAGCTGAAGAGCCTAGGGACAGTGCCCAGGCCCAGAGTTCAGGCACCATGACTGACTAATAATAATAATAATAAATATATACAATCTTCCCCAAAGCAGATGAAGTCTCAAACTTCTTGAGGAAGTTTGCATCCTTGGAACTTCCCAAAAGTTGAGGCAAGCAGAAGATCCAAAAGATATGAGATGTCATCCAATGCGTATGTGGTGCTAGATTGTTAGTGATGGGGAAACTAAGGCCCAGGATTTGAGAAGCATCCACAGAATGGAATGCTCAAGTGGGCAAGTAGCTGTTGGATGTCAATCATTAACTGGCATTGCGCCAAACATTGTAGAGGCAGAATCTCTGTCATTCAGAAGCTTAGCACATAAATTGAAAGATTAATCTGGCCACATGAAAAATTCCTGCAAAATTCTGTCAATTTGTGGCCACAAAAAGGATGATCTCTTAGTCCATGTTTTGTTACTAAAGCAGAATACCTAATGCTGGGTAAGTTTACAAAGAAAAGAAATCTATAGATTGCACAGGTGGCTCTATTGGTTCATCCTTGCTGAGGGTTTAATGATGAATGATATCCCAGTGGGAGTGAGAAACCACAAGACAGGAAGCCTGTCAAGTGAGTTCCAGTTTGGACTCACTCTCACAACAGCTCACTGTGGTGAGAGTTCAGGGATCCCGTAATAACTACCTTTAGTCCCTTCCAAGGGCAGCTTCCTCAATGACCTGGGCACTGCCCACTATACCCCACCTCCTGAAGTGTTGATCACTTCTCAGCATATGCCACAGTAGTGATCAAGTCTCAACGTGAACCCTTCAGGATAAAATATCCAAATCACAGGACCCTGATTACAATAGGGTAGAACTGTAAGGTGATGGTGTGGGTAGATCTGACCTCAATCCGCCATAAAGGAAAGGAAGGGAGACTGGGCCAGCCATTCACTGAGGACAAGAGCAGGCGTCAGAGCATCCCTTGTGCTTAGCCCAAAGTTTCTGGCAAATGAATGTGCAGAGACTTGGCTGGCAAAGTTCATAGAATGAAGAGTCCATGTTGAATGAAGAGAACATGTTGAAGAGAAATAAGGACATTGATCGGCTGGGAAAGGTGAGGCTGGGAGGAGGTAAATGAAAGCAGGGCAGGTAAATGTGGAGACGATGGAGGGAGATTTGTGTCTGAGGCCAGTCTGAGAAGAAACCATCTCTTTTGGCCCCAGAGCCTAAAGAGGCCCCCACAATGGTGTTAGAAGGAGTCTATGTTTCTTCTTTGGACCCACAGATGGACAGGCTGGGGATGGGGGGAGGACAGGGCTAGAGCCACAGCTGGACAGCTTGAGGGGGTTTATTTCTGGCACCCATTCGACCTCGGACCTCTCATTCCCACCCCTTCAAACTTAGCTCTGAAGCAGAGACAAAGAGCCTTGTGTGGGAGTGTGGAAGATGCCAAATGCATCTTTATACCAATGCTCCCTTCCCCAGAGCCTTGGCATGAGCATCGCTCCACCAGGTGCTAGAGAAAGAAAGGGAGGGTTGGGCACCAAACACAAGCCAGAGGTCAAAGGGAGGAGTCAACTTCTACTATGTCCTCTCAGCCCCATCCTCCCATACTTGCTTCCTGCAACTCTGTCCTTGTCCTGTATTTATGGCACCTCTAGCACATAATCTCCCTTCCCAGTTCTCTTCTTTCCTGCAGAGTGGCACAGAGAGCCTAGAGACAGAGACTGATTTACTCTTGGACAGTATCCAGTTCCACAGCAACAAGTTTCCATGGTGCTTGGACACAAGGCAAATGAGGACTGAGGCGATATGGCTGGCCTCCGAGTCCAAAGTCCTACATCCCAACCCTTCCTCACTTTCCAAGTGATGGATCCTTCAATGAGCAGTGTTGTGTCCCAAAGTCTCAGCAGGAAGTCTGCAAAGGCCTACCCATTGAGTGCCGGTGGTGGACCAGCACTTTCTGAAGCTAAGAAAGTAGTACAGCTCTGCTTCTCCCCTCACAGAACTTGGGAGTCCATAGGCAATAAGATTTCACAGAAGAATGTAAATGATATGTAAAGAGCCAGACTGCAGGTGAAGTTCAAAGAGTGCTACATCCAAATATACCAGAATAGCAGGCGTGACCCAGTGTGGCCTTTACATGCACCATGGGATGTGGCCACTGTGGTCCTTGTTAGCATTGAAAGAATGGTGCTGAATCTCTCAGCTTACCTGCAGCCTTCTGTCTGTTTGTGGTGGTTAGAAACAAGGGACCCACATAGAGAGAAGAGACACATTTACACAGGAGACAGATAGATCTCTTACCCTGGGAAGACCTGGCTTACAGAGACTTTGGTATGTACTAAAAGGTGTGTTCTTGGAGATGGGGGGGGAGGGGAAACTGGGAAGAGGAATATATATAGACGAAGCTATTTAGAAAAGGGGAAGAGTTTATCCAGAGCCCTGACTTCTGAGGGCTTACTAAACTTCAACCCCTCCCACCTGCCCCCCTCTCCCCCCCCCACCACACTCTCTCCCCCTTCTAGGAAACCAAATTAGAAAAACAAGACTGTGGACTTGGGGTGGCCACAGCTGCCTGGTGGGGGCCTGAGGGAGGAGGCCATTCACAGCCCTGAAAAGAGAGTCTCATGGGATCTAAGACAATAAGCTTATAGAAGAAGGAATGTGGAAAAAAGGACAGAGGGGCTGCTGCTGTGAGGGCTGGCCCCTGGCAACCTCCCAAGGTTAATGGAGGGGCACCAAACAGAGTCTGTGACATTCCTACATGAGGGAAGCTGGCATGAAAAGAGCATTTGCTGTGGGGAAAGGGGGCTGTTCTCTGCCCTAGGCTGCCGTCCCTTTGTGAAGGGTCTTTGAGGCATGAGCCCTGCAAAAGAGCATGGCGGCAGGGGAGGAAGTGTCAGCGTGGATGGTTTGTCATTCATCATCCAGGCAGACCAGCCACTCTTGGCAGGCAGGAAGGGAATGGGGTTTGTCGGGTGCCCTTGGGCCCAAGATGATGGCAGCCAGGAAACGTCTGTACACGGACTTCCACCTCTACCGTTATGGGCATTTAGCAAAGGCCATGAAGGCAGAGAAGAGAAGACGGTTGAACTTTGACTGAAGATCAGGCACATGCTCAGAGACAGGGAAATTGAGAGTTTGCAGTGTGGGAGAAAATGTTGACACTTTCTCAGGGCCCTGTGTCTAGTTTGAAGGCTTTGGCATACACAGAAATGCCAAGGCTTTTACCATATGGTATGTTAATACAACTGAAACCCACATCTCTTCACAAACACACACATACAGAAACACATTGCACAAACATTGGGGAAGGGGCACACACATGCGCCAAATCGCACATATAGAAGCACACACACATAAACACAGAACATAACTTGTGCACATATTTGTACATAGAAAGCTTCAGACAATCACACATGTGTTACCTACAAAGCCCACACATTCTGCAGCTGCTTTATGGGGAAGAGTCCACAAGAGTTTCATGGATCACGAGGCCAACACACACCATAGTACACATGTGTGGGACCTAATGGTTGCCCACACCAGAACTCCTGGTATGGATATCCATAGAGACTTCTTATTGTCTTGCCTTAGTCCCATCATGTCAGGATGCTTGCCCACGTGAAAATGACTTTTTTTCACACTCACCCAGTGTCCAGTGTCCAGGTTGCTCAGCAGTTCACCCTAATCCTCCTCTCTGGGATACCCAGCTAGCTTCCTACTCCACCCCTACCACAAAGCTTAAGGAACAGCCACCAGTAGGTGGCGCTAGCAGGAGCCTCATGTAACCAGGAATGGCATTAATGAGGACAAATTCACATTTCTGGGAGGAAACCCGGTCATGAGAAATCCCACTTACCGTGCCAGGAGCAATTCCTATGAACAGTGCCAGCAAGATCCCAGGGCTCTTGGGAAACAGAGAAGAGAGGGAGCTCAAATGATTTAGCTCCAAAGGAGCGAGCAATGGAATGACCCCTGTGTGGGCTGGCAGGTTTGGACGTGTGTGTGTCTGTGTGTGTGTGTGTGTGTGTGCGCGCGCGCTTGTGTTTTGTGTGTACATGTGTTGGTGCTTGCATTGCACTTATGAGTGCTGCACTAGAATGCTGGGGAGTCACTTGTGTGTTATGGGGGCAGGGTTGAATTCGGTGTATAAAGGCTTGAGGATGCAGGTGCATATGTGTGTGTGTCTGTGTGTGTGGTGTGTCCAGGCTTCTGCAGTTATTGTTTGTGCAGAGAAAACCATGGAGGGAATAAAGATGAAGCTGAACAAACTAGAACTCCTCACAACTATAGCACCTTCAGTACCACACAGACCACAGTAGTTAGCCTCCTCCCACACACTCCCCACACCACACACTCCAGGGACACACACACACACTCACAACACCCACGCAGACAGGTGCTGTGCTGCCACATACAGACCTGCCCACCCACACACTTTCACACATATATACGGCCCCATTGAAAACTACGAATGCATATAGATGCAGCAAGATGCACACTGCTCTCAGTGCGCATGCACATGTGTGCACTCTGCACTCGATCTGTAAATTCTCATGCCCTCATGCTCCTGGGAAAAGAGGGAGAGAGAAGTTCCAAGAAAAGAAAGGAATCTTACTCTATGCAGCATCCTAGTTTCTAAGGTGCTAAGGCTCAGGGACTTGTGAACTCAGAGGGGCCAGAGAGAGTAATCTAAACACCCTATCTCAGGGGTTTTCTAAGTCCTTCAGCACTGTGGACAGCACCCCTCCACAGTAGGAACTAGAAGTCCCTGAGCAGTTCTCCAAGGTGCAGGATATTGCAGTCCCTTTATCTGCATCCAGAAGGACAACTGGAGCCATGGGCAATTGAAACTGACTCTGTGACCTGGGAATCTGATAAACAAAGACTAGAATTGCCTATCACTAAGCACTATGCCTGGCACATTGTAGTCTCTTAAGTAGAGGTGACAGCACCTCTGATTTCCATCCCCATGAATTTCCAGACCAGGAGGTGATCATCAGCAGAGCATACTAAATAGCTAGACAACATGTTGCAGAGAGCTATGAGCCAAGAGATCTGGGTTAGCGGGGCACTGGTAGTTCTCACCTGTCATCCTAGCTATTCAGGATGCTGAGATCTGAGGATCTCAGCCAAGATAGGCAAGTCTGTGAGACTCTTATCTTGAATTAACCACCCAAAAGCTACAAGTGGAGTTGTGGCTCAAGTGGTAGAGTGCCTGTCTTGATTTAAAAAAAAAGTTAAGGGATAGCACACAGGCCCTGAATTCAAGACTTAGGACCAGCATGCACACACACACACACACACACACACACACACACATACACAATGGTGGGGGGGGAGAATTCTAGCCCCAACCTTCCAAACTTTAGCTGTGAAATCTAGACACACCTCTTGCCCCATCTGGGTCTGCTCTCCTTCTGTCGACCTGTGATAGTCTTAGTAATAGCACTAACACAAATTGAGCTTCCACATGCCAGGCCCTGTCATACACACTTCCCAAGATTAAATTCCTGAATCCTTATGACATTGTGGGGAATGATCTTTTATGCTCTTCATTTTACAGAAGGCAAAATGAAAGTCCTTGCCCATGATGAGACCCATGGTAAGAACAGAGACAGGGGGACTGGAACTCAGGCAACTGGCTGCAGAACCTGTGTTCTTCATCATGACACTGCACCGCCTCCCTCATGGTACCCCAGGTGCGTCAGATGACATCATGGATATAAAGGTTCTTTGAGACTGTGAAGCTTTATACAAATGTAAGGGAATATTGTTATGCAGCACAGCCTGGCTCATGGATGAGTAATTGTGCAGGGACTGAGAACTGTAATGAATACAGGAAGCAGGATGGGGATGGGTGCCATCTGGGACTAGCACGTCACATGGAGAACAGGGAAATGGGTAGAGAATGGGCCAACAGGGCCGGCCAGCAGCCACACACCCTGGCATGACTTTTGCTTCTACTTCATGACTAGCTTAATTACTAGCTTAATTTTCTCCTTTGCACAAAATTACAAGGATGAGTTTCAGTCTAGCACTAGGAGCTCACGCCTGTAATCCTAGCTGCTCAGAAGGCTGAGAGCTGAGGATCGCAGTTTGAAGCCAACCTGTGGAGAAAAGTCTGTGAGTCTCTTATCTCCAGTTGACCAACAAGAAGAAGTAGAGCTAAGGCTCAACTTATAAGTGCTAACCTTGAGTGAAGAAGCCAATCAAGAATGGGAGGCCCTGAGTTAGAGCCCCAGAACTAGAGTGCACACACACACACACACACACACTAATAATTGTCAGAGCTGGGAAGATGGCTCAGTGGTAGAGCACTTGCCTTGCATGCCTGAGGCCCTGGGTTCGATTCCTCAGCACCACATAAGAAAAAAGCCAGAAGTGGAGTTGTGGCTCAAGTGGTAGAGTGCTAATCTTGAGCTGAAGAGCTGAGGGACAGCGCCCAGGCCCAGAGTTCAGGCCCCACGACCAGACCCCCCCCAAAAAAACCCAATTGTCTCAACATTGCTTGCTACCACTTCTCAGCCATTTTTCTTAGGGTGAACATGACATATGTTCTATGACATATTTAAAAATGGCTATTATATGAGATGCATGATCATAACCCACAATAATCCTTGGCCAGGTCTCAGAAGTATTGTCAAGTCAAGAGATCTCAAAGAACCTGACTTATGGAATTGTAACCCCTTTGTACAATTGCATAATACCACTACCACCACCACCAACAACAATAACAACAATAATGAGAGGCTTCAAAGGAATAGGGGTCTCTGCTGTTTCAGAGTAGAACATGAAACCAAGGACTCTATGAAAATTTCTTGAGGAAAAATAAAGTTCTCAGGGCTGAGAATGTGGCTTAGTGGTAGAGAGCATGCAAGAAGCCCTGGGTTTGATTCCTCAGTACCATATAAGCAGAAAAGGCCAAAA